>NC_143074.1:2062500-2362500 GCF_052426305.1 Pelodiscus sinensis | reverse complement strand
GGAGGGGGAGTCAGGTGGCTTGGGGGGGTAGGGAAAGTCTTGGTGGCCGTGACTTGTCTGTGCCGTACAGCCGCCGGGCGCGGATGGGGGACAACGGGATGTGCCAGCGCGCCCGTCTCCGCTCGCAGCATGAGCCTGGGGCTTTATTTCAGCAGCAAAGGGGACTTAAGGCCGCGTCCTCTTCCGTGCTGTGCCGGCCCTGGCCATCTGCCTGCTGGGGGGCAGCTGCGTCTGCCCAGCGGAGATTAAAGGTCCCGCGCAGAGCCCCTGCGCTGGTGGGGGGCTTGGGGCGGAAAGGGGGAACCGCTGTGTTCCCGGGGCATTGTCTCGCCTGCTCCCCCTCCCCGGCCGTGGCACGTCAGCAGGGCCGCGCTGGGAGCGAGGGATGCGGCCGCTCCTGGGGCGACGCTCTGGGATTTGCCGGGCTGCGGCGGGCGGTGCGTTTCTTTGATGTGCCGTTGCCGCAGCCCCGCATGTGCGTGTGGCTTTCCATCTGGCGGGGGCAGGGACTGTCCTGCTCTGTCCGCACAGTGCCTGGTGCGGGGGTGCTGGCCGAGGTCGCGGGCCGGGTACCACTGCAGTGCAAACGAGGGAGAATGCTAATCTGGCCCCAGCCCCTCCCTGGGGGGGGGGGGGGGGGTGCTGATCTTGGTGCTGCTCAGCTTCTAAGTCACTTAAAAGAGCCAGAAGGCTCCTTTCCCAACTCTCGTGTGTTGTGGCAGGGCCCACAGCCCCGGCCAGTAGGGCCGGGTGCCTCCCACGCCTGGCAGTGAGCCCCACCCAAGGAGCTGGCCGTGTCCAGAGGCTGATGGTCCGCAGGGGCCGCCGGGGCCCGGTGAGGTCCGCCTGCAGTGCAAGAAGTAGATTGCAAACCTTCCTGCCCGTCCCAGCGCCTCCCCGGGCCGCTTCCCACTTGGTTTGGAGGCTGCCGCCAGGCGCCGTGATGGCAGCAGGGAGTGGGAGCCGCCAGCCCCTTTCCAAAGTTGTGGAGCAAATCTCCAGCCGTCTGGTGCCTGTGTGGGTGGTGGTGGGGGGGTGTCTCCAAGCCCCAGCTGCTGGAGTCCTATGGAGCTGTACAAACACGTTCACAGCGATGTTTAGCCCTTGTGGAGGGGGGAGGGAAGCTGAAAACTGGGCCCCCAAGGGCTCCAAAATCAAAGGATGACGAATGGGACCAAACATGTTGATGTCGAGCCGCACTCCTGATGTTTTGAGGTGCAGGCGGCTGGTTTTGGGGGAGCGTTCCTGGCTTACCGGGAGCAGCCCCCCCCCACTACAGCCCGCACTTGGAGATCTGAGACGAGAAACCTGAAGAGCAGCTGGGGGGTGGGTTGTGCGGGCTGTGCCTGGGCATGCATGCCCCGAGTCCAGCCGCACTAGCCTGACGGCGTGCTTGCTTTGGCTGCACCTGGGGCAGTGTGGCTGGCCGATCCCTGCTCTGGCACTCGGCCCGGTGAGGGGCACTGGCAGGAGCCGTGGGGTTAACGCACGAGCTCTCTGCCACTGTAGAGCTGCCTGGAGGTCCCCAGTGGAATAAGCCAGTGAGCCCATCCCTGGCGGGAGGGGGCTGGGAGCTGCACTGACCGTGCGTCTCTCCTGCACCAGCCCTCTAAGGAGCGTGTGCTCCAGGCAGAGCTGTTCCTTGGGCCCTGGTGTGGCCGGAGACGGCAGCGGAGGACGTGCCTGCAGGCTGCGCGTGCCCAGGGCTGCTGCAGGGCTGCTGTGGCCGTAGTCACAGAGCTGGAAGAGACCTCAGGAGTCGTCAAGTCCAGCCCAGGCAGGACCAACCCTGGAAATCCCCATTTGTGTGAGCAAAATAGAGTTGCTGGGAACTGACCAGCGAGGCCTGAGCCCCATTACTGCGCAGCGGGGGGGTGCCCCTGTTCTTGGTGGGGGCCGAAGCCCGACCTGTTACCTGCCCCCGTTCCCCCCCGGGGCGGCTCCACGTCCCGCTCAGTTAAGAAGTGGGTCATGGCCTGTGCTTGGGGGCACACGCTGCTGCAGCCAGGCACAGCCCCTGCCCCAGAGAGCTGGCCGGAAGCCAGCCGCCCCGGCTCTGTTCCCGTCTGCGTCGCCAGGCGGGCGTGTCACCTGGAAACCCCCGTGAAGGGGGCCCGGCCCTCAAGGCTTTGCCCTGCCTGGGGATGGGCCCCTGCCCTCCTGCCAGCTCCCACCACTCACCTGCCTCCCCATCCCCGCTTGCCTTGGCCACGCTGGCCCAGTTACCATGGCAATGCAGCAAGGTGAGGCCTTGCCGGTTCCTTGTGCAGCGAGCGCCAAGTCCAGGCAGGGAGGGCAGCATCACGCTTGGCTCCCCGCCCCGGCCTGGGGATCGGGCCCTGCCCGGCCAAGGACTCCGGCAGTGGGGGAGGCTGGACTCTGATCCGGCCTGGGCCGGGGGCTCCGTACTCTGATGAAGGAGAATGGCTGGGGGGCAGCTGAGGGCGGCCGTGCTCCCTGCCTGGAGGGGCTCTGCCCCCCCCCCCCGTACGCTCTGAGTGACCCCAACCCCAGGAGCGTCTCGGCAGGACTGCGGTGACGCACGGAGAGGCTCCTTCCCTGGGGCAATAGAAAGCAAAGCCCGGGGGGGGGGGGGGTAGATGTGTGTGGAGGTTGAGCTATTACTGGAGCTCTGGCCAGCTGGCTTTCAAAGGGCCAGCACTGGGATCTCCTTGGGTTCTCCTTGGGGGTGATTCCTGGCTTCCCGCCATCAGCCCGTGCCCCCTGCTCCTTGTCGCTGCCCACATCCCGGCTCTGAACCGTCCAGCCTCCCCACTCCCGGGTTCCCCATGGAACCAGCAGAGTCCTTGGCTGGGCGAGGCCCCGAAACCCCGTGCCAGGGCCGTGAGCCAAGCCCGATGCTTCCCCCTCGCAGCCTGGCCTTGGCTCTGCACGATCCCTTGCCGCCTGGCGTATGATTGCTCCTGCCGCGTCCTGGCCCGGGCTAGCCGTGCAGCGGTGCCTAGAGCTGCTGTTTCAGGGCTCCCAGGGTGCCTCCGTGACCCCAGTGCTGTGCCCATCGCTGCTGCCAGCTGCTGGGTCTGTGAGCACGGCGGAGGCCGCACCTGCCCCCAGCATGGGCGGGATCAGCCGTGGGCTGCAGCCCCCCCCTCCCCCCGCTGTTCCTGCAGTTAGGACTTGCCGGAGAGCAGATACAGTCTGGGGGGAGCCAGCGGGAGCCGGTCTGGCAGCCTGCACAAGCCTCCTGGAGGGGGAGCTGGCTCAGGCGCTTTATGGCCCCTAGAGAGGGGCAGGGCCATTACTGAGCTTGGGAGACCAGAAACAAGGGCTGGGCAGAAGCCTCAAGCAAGCTGGAGGCAGAGCCCAGAGCTTGTTAAGGCACCAGGGCTCCCTTTGCTCATGTCTTGCTGGCTGAGCCCCCCGCCCATCCCCTGAGCACAGGTGACGACAAATTGTCAGTTACCAGGGCTCCCTCTGCCAGTGAATCCGGGGATTTTAGCCCCTGCGACAGGTGCGCTCGGCCCTCGGCAGCTCATCCCCTGCCCAGCAGTAAGCGCTGCTCCCGCCCCCGGCTCCCGCCCCCCGGCTCAGAGCCCGCCCCCGGCTCCCGCCCCCCGCCCCCTGCTCCCGCCCCCGGCTCAGAGCCCGCCCCCGGCTCCCGCCCCCGGCTCAGAGCCCGCCCCCGGCTCCCGCCCCCCGCCCCCTGCTCCTGCCCCCGGCTCAGAGCCTGCCCCCTGCTCCCGCCCCCGGCTCAGAGCCCGCCCCCTGCTCCCGCCCCCGGCTCATAGCCTGCCCTGCAGCAGCTCTGCCCCTCCTGCTCTGCTGGGGCTCTTCCCTGCCTGGCCTGGCGGCTGAGGGGCGTGGAGGAAGGGGCAGAGGCGCTGTCTGGCCTCTCGCAGCAATGGCGAGGGCCTCTTGTGACTGGGGCTGCAGGGCGGGAGTGGGGCACCGGCAGTTTCACAGCTCCTGCGACTGCCGTTCCTGGGTCCAGCCACCCCTCAGAGGTTGGCGCTTCCATCCCCCAATCTGCCCTCCGCCAGGAACCAGCAGCCGGGGGCCTCTTGGGAATGCTCCTTGGCGGGCTCCCCCATTGATGGTGTCGCGGCTCACAGGTCGTGCCCACGCTTGGGCCCTCGGTGCTCCGCATGGGGCCCTCTATGCAGTGAGACAGCCCCTCCCCGGGGAGCCCCTTCCAGTGCAGTGACCCTCTCTTGAGGGGCCCGCTCTCACGTGGGGGTCTGCCTCTGGGATGGGGCCTCCAGCCTGCCTCCGCTGTGAGCCCCTCGGGGGGGTCCCTGCCCTCTGGCCCCCCAGGACCCCCACTCCTAGAGGGAACAGCGCCCCCCTGCTCTCTGGACCAGAGCGACTCCCAGCCAGCACCAACCAGGAGAGTCTATTGAGCTGTGAATGCAGCAACGGATCCCTCAGGCCTGTCAGCCTGGCCCCCCCAGGCCCCCTCGTCTGAGTCTCCCTGGCAGCCGGGTGAGCGCTGCCTGCTCTGCCCTGTCCCAAACTAGGGCTGTTAAATGTCAGTTAATTGAATAGTCGATAACCTCATGAATTCTTATCGGTTAGTCGACTGTTCTATAGTCCCGGGGGCGGGGTCGGCAGCAGGGCAGGGTGGCAGCAGCCCCTGTCCCGGGGGAGGATCTGAGCCCCTGGACCCAGCGCAAGCCGGGACTGATGTGGCTGCGTGCCCCTGGCTCTATGCAATTGAAATGCAGAGCTGCAGCGGGGGCAGGTCCTGGACTGGGCGCGAGCTGGGGCTGAGCCAGGCTGCTGGCCCCCCTGCTAAAAAATTGACTGGCAAGAGGGCCCGGGGGAAGTGTCGTCTATAGCAGTAACCCACAAGCTTTTTCTTATTGGTTGATTGACTATCCCTGTCCCGAACAGAGTCTTCCAGCAAAGCCTCCAATGCCCCCAGCAACACCCCTCCCTGTCCATTGTCTCTGTCCCGCCTGGGCCCCCCCCTCCCCCCCATGTCCAACGTTCTCCTCTTGCTGGGATCTGCAGCCCCTTGTCAATCATCTGGCCAGAAACAGCCGTGTCCTCTGAGCAGGGCCAGGGTCACCAGGGTCCCCCCCCTGGGGCTCCAGTTCTGGGCTGTTCTCTGCAGCAACCTTGTCCCCTTGAACCAGTAACGTCTGGGCACTGAGCGCCCCCTCTGCATGCACCCCCCCAACCTCCCTGACGTCCGGCCTGCCAGTCGTGACCTCCAGGGAGGCTGTGGGTGCTGGGCACTCGTGACGCCCGGCCAGTCGGCTCCTGGGCTCGGGTGCTGGGGAGCTGCTAAGCCCCGGCCGGCCGGGAGCCCATCCTAGTGTGGGTGAGCGGTTCCCAGCCCCCGCGGTGCCAGGCGACGGGGCTCGGTGGACGGGAGGGGCGAGCACGTTGGCCCGGTGCTCTAAGGCAGGCGCCGGTCGGAGCCCCCGCTTGTCTTTGTTTTGCTCCTCCGAGAGCATCTGCTCCGCCCCCTCTCCCCGGCCAGGCCGGCCCGGCACACTGGCCCCAGTGTGTGCCAGGCGGGGCTGGCCAAGGGGACAGGCCCTGAGTGCTCGGTACCAACAGAGGGTGATTGAGAGCAAGTAAACAAGGGAGGCAGGCAACAAAGGCCTGGGCCAGGCCGGGGAACAATCGGGAGTGGGAGCCCCGGGAGGGGAGGGTCTGCGTGAGGAGCAGCACCCGCCCCGCAGCCCCAGGGCCAGGGTGCTGGAGGAATGGCCTGGCCGGGGGCGTTGCACCTGCCCCGCCCTGCAGTTCCTGGTTTCCCTGGCTCCTCGGGCGCCGCCTGGCTCGCTGATGCCCCTTTGGCGCTGGGATCTGCCCCCCTTTGTTCCTTGGCCCTCCTTGTGCTTAGTTGGTTCCTGCGCTGCCTTGGGCCCCTCTCTGCTGAGCCCGGGGGGCTCTACTTCCGCAGGCCCCTTCCCCGTGCGCCGGGATTAACTGGGCGCCAAGTGCTGGGTCTGACTCGGCCCCCCCGGCCGCAGCTACAGACTGCTCCGAGCCCGGCTCCCCCAGCCAGGCACGCCCCTGCCCCTGCCCCTGCCCCTGCCCCTGCCCCTGCCCGGGCTGAGCACTTCGGGAGGTTGAGAAGGACCCAGCTGGGGCGGGTTCCTGGGCTGTCACAAGTGCGACTCTGGTCCTGCGTTTGGGGCCTGAGCCAGTGAGAAGGGAGTTTTGAACTACTGTGTGCGCCCAGTGTCCTGGAGCAGTGTAGGGTCTGCCTAGCCCCTGCTGTGCGGTAGATGTATACCCCAAATTAAAAAACATAGCAAAAGACCTAAAACAGTGTCACCGTGGCTTAACCGCCATGTAAAAGAAGCAGTGAGGGACAAAAAGGTATCTTTTAAGAAGTGGAAGTCCAATCCTAGTGAGATAAATAGAAAGGAACATAAACACTGTCAAATCAAGTGTAAAAATGTAATAAGAAAAGCAAAAAAAGATTTTGAGGAACAGCTAGCCAAAAACTCAAAAAGAAATAACAAAATGTTTAAGTACATTAGAAGCAGGAAGCCTGCTAAAAAACCTGTGGGTCCCCTAGATGATCGAGCTATAAAAGGAGCAATCAAGGAAGATAAAGCCATTGCGGAAAAACTAAATGATTTCTTTGCTTCAGTCTTCACGGCTGAGGACGTTGGGGAGATTCCCAAATCTGCACCATCCTTTGTGGGTGATGAATCTGAAGAACTGTCCCGGATTGAAGTCTCATTAGAGGAGGTTTTGGAACAAATAGAAAAACTTAATGTTAACAAATCTCTGGGACCGGATGGCATTCATCCAAGGGTTCTAAAAGAACTCAAATGGGAAATTGCTGAGCTATTATCTGTGGTTTGTAACCTATCCCTTAAATCGGCTTCCGTACCTAATGACTGGAAGGTAGCCAACGTGACACCAATATTTAAAAAGGGCTCTAGAGGCGATCCTGGCAATGGGGGTACCTGGCTGGTTTCTATGCTGCTGGCTCTGGGGGAACCCCCACTGGCTGCTGTGGGTACCACGACCCAGCAAAACAGGATGAGTCACTATGCAAACCAGTGGCCAGACACCCCCCATGGAGAGGAACAAAGGAAGGTGGAATGCTGCCTTGGCTGGGGGGCAGGGCTGGAAGTGAGTGAGTTGGTTGCTGGCTGTCGGAGGGCATGGAAGAGACAGCCTAGGGAGAGGAGCTGGAGTTTAGGGGCCCAGTCTCCCCCATCTCAAGGGGGCCTGAGGCATCCTAGCCCAGTTCCTGTGACCAGATTACATCTGTGCTGCGCTGTGCTGGAGGAGCAATAAACCACCCTCAATTCCACTGGCTGGTGCAGTCTGTTTGTGCCATTTCGGGGTGCAGGAGACGGGGAACCCCCAACGTGCCGTCACACTGGTGTCAGGAGCGGGATGCACTGCACCCCGTGGATGGAGCTTCCAGCGGCAAGTGACAAGGCGCAGTAGAAGCAAGAGCCCTGGAGCCAGGCGTGCTGGAGACAGAGCGAAGCGGTTCCCTGGAATCGTGGGGCGCTGCAGCACTAGACTGGTGAGTCTGCACCGAGGGGCCCAGCGGGCAGATGGCCTACGCCCGACTCTTGAAGGCAGAGCTGGTGGGGCTGTGCAGAGAGAGGGGCTTGCCTGTGCGGAAAGCAACCAAGGCCCAGCTGATTGCCCAGCTGGAAGAGAATGACCAGCCACGGGGCCAGGATCTTGTCCCCAGGGGAAGCAGCCAGACCCCCCCTGAGAGTGTGTCAGGCTCAGAGAGGGGGAGGAGCGCTGGAACCCAACGGAGAGATGAGACAGCGTCTCCCGGGAGGCCTGCAAGCCGTAGCCCATCTAGGGCAGGGGCCAGCCCAGCGGAGCTGCGGCGGCTGGAGATCCAGCTGCGGATCAGGGAATTGGAAGTAGAGGACCGAGAGAAGGACCGCCAGGACCGAGAGAGGGAGCGCCAAGATCGAGAGAAGGAGCGCCAAGATCGAGAGAGGCAGCGACAGCATGAGCTGGCCATGGCAGAGCGGAGAACCGGCGGGGCACCGGCTGCGCCAAGTGCGGATGGGCCCCAAGGTCCCAGGGCTGCCAGCCACTTGGAGAGGCTCGTGGTGGCCCAATTGAAGGACATGGGTGACATAGACGGGTTCCTCAGTGCCTTTGAGAGGGCCTGTGGACTGCAACGGGTCCCCCCAGCTGACTGGCTGCAGGAGCTCATCCCCGCACTGAGCCAGGAGGCGGCCGGAGTGCTCAGTCAGCTGGAGGACCTACAGCCAGGGGATTACAACCGAGTCAAGGAGGCCCTGCTGCACAAGTTCGGGCTGACCCCCGAGATATACAGGAAGAAGTTCCGGGGGGTACAGAAAGGGCCACGGGAGACCTATGTGGACCTGGCCTCCCGCCTGGCGCAATACTGCCGCAAGTGGGTGTCTGGAGTTGGAGCCCAGACCGCAGAGGAGCTGCTCAAGCTGGTCATGATGGAGCAGTTCTATGAAGCGTGCCCACCCAAACTGAGGCTGTGGCTCAAGGACCGGAGACCAGAGAACCCCCAGGAGGCCGGGAGACTGGCGGATGAGTTCACGGAGAGCCGGTCCGGGTGTGAACGGGAGTCCCGGAGAGAAAGGGAACCGCGCAGAGACCGGATCTCGGCTGAGCGACGGAGGGAGTCAACTACGGGGCGAGACCAAGGAACAGGTCGTCTGCGCCCCAGAGAACCAGCCAGGGCCTGGACAGAGACAGCCCAAAGCCTAACTTGCCATCGCTGTGGGCAAAAAGGCCACAAGAGGGCTCAGTGCACCAGGTCCCAGGACCGGGGACTGTCCAGGGTTAACTGGCTGGGGCGGGAGGAAGGGCAGGCTGCCCCAGAGGCAGGGGCTGGCAGGCAAACCTCAGCTCAGAGAGGGGGGAAGGATGCTCAGTGCACCTCCCCTGGGAGGTCTGATTCTCAGGAGGCGGATTTCTCCGTGTACCGGGTGGGGGCAGGACGGCCCCTGCGGAGCGAGTGCCTCATACCCCTGGAGGTGGATGGTAGGAAGGTGACGGGCTTCTGGGACACGGGGGCGGAGGTGACTCTGGCCCGATCTGACATAGTGGCCCAGGAGCGGATACTACCCCACGCGCAGCTGACCCTGAAGGGCATAGACGGGTCCCCGTTTAAGGTGCCTGTAGCCAGGGTGCATCTGAAATGGGGGGCGAAGGAAGGCCTCAAGGAAGTGGGGGTGCACCCGCACTTGCCCACCGAGGTGCTGATGGGGAACGACCTAGAGGAGTGGCCCCATGAATCCCAGCGGGCTCTAGTCACTACCCGGAGCCAGAGCCAGCGGGGGGCTGACAACGTGGGTCCAGGGAAGGACTCCTGGCAGCGTCCTCAGGGTCCCATCCCAGTGGACACGGGGTCCAGCCAGGCTGGGACTCCGGACCTAGGCAGAGGTGGGGGACAGGTCCCGATCCCTGCCTCAGCAGCTGAATTCCAGGCTGAGGTGCAGGCAGACCCCTCCTTGCAGAGGCTGAGGGACCAGGCTGGCCTCCGTGCAGCTCAGCCCCGGGGGAGAGGTGGCCAGGAGAGATTCCTGCGGGAGCGTGGGCTCCTGTTCCGTGAGTGGCTCCCCCCCAGGAAGGCGAGGGCATGGAGGGTAGAGCGGCAGCTGGTCGTCCCCCGAAAGTATCGCCTCAAGCTGCTGTATTTGGCCCACGATGTCCCCGTTGGGGGCCACCGGGGGATCCGGAGCACCCGGCTGAAGCTGCTCCAGCACTTCTATTGGCCGGGAATCTTTACAGCCGTGCAGCGGTACTGCCGGTCCTGTGACTCCTGCCAGAGGGGCGGGAAGGCCCAAGGCAGGAGGAAAGCGGCTTGGGGGTCTCTACCCCAGATAGAGGACCCTCTGGGCTTGCTGAGAGAGTTATGGGAGGGGAAGTCCTCCCTGGATGGAGCATGGGGGGTGGAAGCCGCCCTGGCTGTCCAGAGAAGGCTCGCTGGGCTCATGGCCCCGGCCCGAGAGACCCTGGCCAGAGATCAAGGCCAGCGGAAGGGTGGGTGTGACCCCCGAGGACAGGCCTGGGCCAGTCACCCTGGAGCGGGGCGGCAAGTGGACAGAGGGAAGCCAATTCATGTGGGGCCTCGCCACGGCCGGCCCGAGTCAAGGGGAGCACCCATGTCCCCAGGGCGGGTTCCCACGCAGAGGACCCGAACTTCCCTAGGTCACGAGCGGAGTGACCCTGCTCAGTTCGCTCTCGGAGGGGGGAGAACTGTGACGTAGTGGGGGTACCTGGCTGGTTTCTATGCTGCTGGCTCTGGGGGAACCCCCACTGGCTGCTGTGGGTACCACGACCCAGCAAAACAGGATGAGTCACTATGCAAACCAGTGGCCAGACACCCCCCATGGAGAGGAACAAAGGAAGGTGGAATGCTGCCTTGGCTGGGGGGCAGGGCTGGAAGTTAGTGAGTTGGTTGCTGGCTGTCGGAGGGCATGGAAGAGACAGCCTAGGGAGAGGAGCTGGAGTTTAGGGGCCCAGTCTCCCCCATCTCAAGGGGGCCTGAGGCATCCTAGCCCAGTTCCTGTGACCAGATTACATCTGTGCTGCGCTGTGCTGGAGGAGCAATAAACCACCCTCAATTCCACTGGCTGGTGCAGTCTGTTTGTGCCATTTCGGGGTGCAGGAGACGGGGAACCCCCAACGTGCCGTCACAGACACCAATATTTAAAAAGGGCTCTAGAGGCGATCCTGGCAATTACAGACCGGTAAATCTAACTTCAGTACCGGGCAAATTAGTTGAAACAATAGTAAAGAATAAAATTGTGAAGCATGTAGAAGAACATAATTTGTTGGACAAAAGTCAACATGGTTTCTGTAAAGGGAAATCCTGTTTTACTAATCTATTAGAGTTCTTTGAAGGGGTTAACAAGCATGTGGACAAGGGGGATCCAGTAGATCTAGTATACTTGGATTTTCAGAAAGCCTTTGACAAGGTCCCTCACCAAAGGCTCTTGTGTAAATTACATGGCCATGGGATAAGAGGGAAGGTCCTTTCTTGGATTGAGAACTGGTTAAAAGACAGGAAACAAAGGGTAGGAATAAATGGTAAATTTTCAGATTGGAGAGGGGTAACTAGTGGTGTACCCAAGGGTCAGTCCTGGGACCAATCCTTTTCAACTTATTCATAAATGATCTGGAGAAAGGGGTAAGCAGTGAGGTAGTAAAGTTTGCAGATGATACCAAACTGTTTAGGATAGTCAAGACAGAAGCAGACTGTGAGGGACTCCAAGAAGATCTCACCAAACTGAGTGATTGGGCAGCAAAATGGCAAATGAAATTTAATGTGGATAAGTGTAAAGTAATGCACATCGGGAAAAATAACCCCAACTATACGTACAGTATGATGGGGGCTAATTTGGCTACGACAAATCAGGAAAGAGATCTTGGAGTTATCATGGACAGTTCTCTGAAAACTTCCACGCAGTGTGCAGCGGCGGTCAAAAAGGCAAATAGGATGCTAGGAATTATTAGGAAAGGGATAGAAAATAAGACCCAGAATATCTTACTGCCCCTGTATAAAACTATGGTACGCCCACATCTTGAATACTGTGTACAGATGTGGTCTCCTCACCTCAAAAAAGATATTTTGGCCTTGGAAAGGGTTCAGAAAAGGGCAACTAAAATGATTAGGGGTTTGGAACGGGTCCCATATGAGGAGAGGTTAAAGCGACTGGGACTTTTCAGTTTAGAAAAGAGGAGACTGAGGGGGGATATGATAGAGGTCTATAAAATCATGAGTGGTGTGGAGAGGGCCGATAAATAAAAGTTATTTATTAGTTCTCTAATAGAAGAACTAGAGGACACCAAATGAAATTAATGGGGAGCAGGTTTAAAACTAATAAAAGAAAGTTCTTCTTCACACAGTGTGTTGTCAACCTATGGAACTCCTTGCCAGAGGAGGCTGTGAAGGCTAGGACTATAATAGAGTTTAAAGAGAAACTAGATAATTTCATGGAGGTTAGGTCCATAAAAGGCTATTAGCCAGGGGATAAAATGGTGTCCTTGGCCTCTGTTTGTCAGAGGCTGGAGAGGGATGGCAGGAGACAAATCGCTTGATCCTTGTCTTCGGTCCACCCCCTCTGGGGCACCTGGTGCTGGCCACTGTGGGCAGACAGGATACTGGGCTAGATGGACCTTTGGTCTGACCCAGTACGGCCGTTCTTATGTTCTTCTGTAGAGCATGCTTTCTTCCCGGGGCCATGGGAAGCAGAGAACAGCCCTGCCCCAGATCTGCCCCCTATGCCAGTGGCAAGGTCTGTGTAGTGCTTATGCCGGTTTTCCAGCAGCTGGGGTGGGCTTCAGCAGGGTGATGTTCTGGGGGCCAAAGTGCGTGTAAACCGCCCTCCATGTATCAGAGTCAGGCCCATTTTCTGCACCGTGGCTTGAAGGTCCCAAACCTGTAAGCTTTGATGTGCAGGTGTTGAAGTCCATTCGTACAGTAACTAGGGATGTCAAATCCCAGTTAGTCGGGCAGGCCGGGGACTGCGCCCAGGTACCAGTTAGCTGGTACTCAGTAAGAATCACCTGGTAAGCATAGTGTTTGCTGGGTACCAGTTACCTGTTCATGTCCCTAACTATAACCTTAACTCTGCCCATGTGCATGCGAGCGGATGCCTAAATCACTGTGCTAGCTGGGTGGTTTGTGTGGGCTCAGCCGAAGGTGGATAGGAGGAAATGTAATGTCTGAAATAGAAAGTGATCTCAACTTAGTCAGATGCTCTGGATTTTAACTTCCCTCTCTCTCTATCTCTGAAAGCTATTGCAATTTGTCTTGCAGTTCCAGTACGGATTTTGTGGGGTGAAATCCACATATTGTGAGTGTTTTCTTGCTACCCGGTACAGGAGGTGTGCACCTCGAAGTAGGAGGGCTTGTCCACTTGAACAGAAAGGCTATGTCTACACTGGCGCGATGTTGCACCAGAGCTATGCAAATGAGGCTAAGCGTGGAATATCGTTATTCCTGAAAATAATCAGTGTAGCGGCATTGCACAAGAGGGTTTTTCTTGCGCAAGAAGTGGCCGTGTAGACAGCTCCTTCTTGCGCAAGAGCCTCTTCCGCAAAAATAGCGGCTCATTAGATATGCAAATGAGGCTTGGCGATATTCCACGCTTAGCCTCATTTGCATAGCTCTGGCGCAAGATTGCGCCAGTGTAGACATAGCCCATGTGTGCAGCAAGCGAGGGTGTAAATCTATTCCCTGCTAACCTGGACTGCTAGACACCCCAGGTTAACTGCACACACTGGGTTGTGGTTGCTGCAGCTCTGATCCAGGCTGTGCTGCTGTCTAAGGAAGCCAGGAGCCCAGAGAGGGGAAAGGCCAGCGGTAGCGATGGTGTCTGCTGGATGCTGTGGTGCATTGAAATGCACAGAGACAGCGTGTCAGGCAAGGAAATCAAAGGGGGCAGCTGCGGCAGCAGGGCAAGCTTAGGTGTGAGGCACCCAGGCACTGGAGAGCCCAGGGCGTCGTTGCTGCTGAAATCCGGCGTGACGCAGAGACCGGGCACTGGAGAGCCCAGGGCGTCGTTGCTGCTGAAATCCGGCGTGACGCAGAGACCGGGCACTGGAGAGCCCAGGGCGTCGTTGCTGCTGAAATCCGGCGTGACGCAGAGACCGGGCACTGGAGAGCCCAGGGCGTCGTTGCTGCTGAAATCCGGCGTGACGCAGAGACCGGGCACTGGAGAGCCCAGGGCGTCGTTGCTGCTGAAATCCGGCGTGACGCAGAGACCGGGCACTGGAGAGCCCAGGGCGTCGTTGCTGCTGAAATCCGGCATGACGCAGAGACCGGGGCTTCAGGTAGCAAACGGGGGAGGCTCCTGAAGGTGAAATGTGAAGAATAACAGACCTGAGCTTTACTCTTGTAACTTCTTTGTGGTACCTGGCAGAGGCTGGGAAGGGGAGTCGTACTGTCGGGAGTGCGGGGGCCTGCTCTCGCCTTGGTGCACTGGCGAGCCAGGAGGACGAGCCTTGTCGAATCCTCGGCAAAGTGGTCTTTTGTCCCAGCCATCTTTCAGGCAGTGGAGTTAGATGGAGGGAACACCCCTGAGCTGTAAACACTGTGGCTACAAGCCACTTCCCCTCTCCATCAACCATGGCTCGCTTCTGTGGTGTCGGAGGCCTGAACCCTCCGAATTCTCCACTTGTCCAAAGAGCTTTCCGGGGAAACCTGAGTAGGGGAAAGCTCCATGTCCCGTATTAAAAAGCAAAAGCAGACTTGAGGGGTGGGGTGGGGAGCTCCCTCTTTCGGTTGCTCCACCCGAAAGAGGCAGAATGCAGGGAAGCACATGCTTAAAAAGCCCCCCCCCCGGCCGGACCCCACAAAAACAGAGATGGACGCCTGCTCTCGCTGTCCCCACTAAGGTTACCTGCTAAGCTGGTTACTGCAAACGCACTGCCCATCCCGACTCTCTGCAAGCCTGTTTCGGGCTCAGGATCTCTTCCTTGCCACGGTCCAGTTCTTAACTCGCTGGGGTGTTGTGAGGGTTAATTAATTTCTGCTGGGTACATTGAGACTCTTGGATAAAAGCCGCAGGAGAGTCCAGGGTGTTCCTGCCAGTAAAGCTCGTAGCCGCCCGTCCCCACGCTGCCTGACCTGGGAGCTGAATAAACTCTTGGTTTGACAGGATTTCCTTCGTTCAGCCATTGGACTTTGGCGCCCTTCGGCTTTGGGGCTTGCTGTGTTCGTGGGCGTGTAGCCTGGAAGGCTGATCAGAACCTGGAGAAAGCCAGCGGTGGCGGAGTGAGTCCGTTACCTCGTTCGAGTCCCTTCCTGGGCCTGTTGCTGGAAGAGGGCCAAAGAGAAGCAGATGAGATTCCGGAAATGCTCCCTGCTGGGCTGAGGGGTGGATTGGATGGAAGGGGAATGGCTCCGGCACTTGGAGTTTGCTCCGAGGATGCTGGGGAGGGACAAACGCAGCCTGTGCGTGATCTGGCCTGTGCTCCCGGACTTCCTGGGTACAGCTGTGCCAGCAAACACCTGCCATCTGCCAAAGAGGCTTCTGCCAGGGTAGCGTATTCCCGTTCCTTGAGCAAAATAAGCAATTCCTGCAAATGCAGGACTTTTTCTGCCAGTCTCTGCACTGGGGCTTGTCTTGGCCCAGCTGTCGGGTGGATCTTGGTCAGTTTTTGTTTTCTCCAGGTGCCTAACCCCATACGTCTGGCTCACACTTAACTGTAGCTTCAGGAACCGGTATCAGCCGTGTTAATAAGGGCGAATGAAGCTGTGTCTACACTAGGAAATGAAATCGACCTACCTTCTGTCGGGGCACAGCCCCCGCTCTGATTACTGCCCTCGTGCCTGCTGCGCTTTGCTCCTTGGGTGGGTGGTGCACCGGGAGCACATGGGGCATCGTGGGATGGCTCCTGGAGGCCAGTAACAGTCGATATAAGCCCTGCGGTGTCCTTGCTGATTCTGGGTCACCCAAACTATGTTCACCTGGCCTCAGGATGTGAACGACTAGTTGACAAGCAGATGCTTATCAGACGGTTGACACACTAGTCGACTAGTTGCTCCCCCCCCCCCCTGCCACTTGCTGCCTCTGTCAGAGGCAGCAAGGGGGAGGGAAGAGTAGGGGTGATTCAAAGCGGCAGTGCCACATGGAGCCCGGGGCCAGACCTCTGGCTCCAGGCTCTGCTGCTGCTTTGAAATGCAGCCTGGGGTCAGCAGGGTGTCCCCAGCCGGCCCGGGGCTGCCTGTTGTGTTTCAAAGTGGCAGCGGGCGGGGGCAGCTGGGGACTGCCCCGCTGACCCCGGGCTCCATGTGGTGCTGCCACTTTGAAATGCCGTGGGGAGCACGGGGGAGCGGGGGACTGCTTGAGTCCCCCGCTGACCCCCTGCAGCGCTTTTGCCTTTGAAGTGTAGCCAGGGCCCTTGGGCTCTGCCACTGATTCACTGGGCGACCATGGCAGACGACACTTCAAAGGCGGAGGCGCCCTATCGACTAGTCAATGCAAATTGAATCGACTGTTCAATTAGCCAATTAATCGACATTTCACATCCCTGACCTGGACTCTGGTGCACGTGGAGCTGGAGGAATGGAGTCGGCATAGCGCGGCAGATACGTCTGCAGGAGAGGCGTTAAGCGGAGATTCTCCCGTGGCGAGGCTGCCATAAGCTGCCTTGCGCCCGTTCTGTAGTGCAGGCCCGATGTCGCGTCAGTATAACCGTGCCCAGACCTGGGTGTCCAGTGTAGCTCCTGGTTTAAAAATAACTCTAACTCCTAACCAGCACTGCTGTTCCTGGGGCGCGCAGACCAGGCCAAACCTTCCCCCCTCCTGCTCTGTAGGTGCCTCTGTGCTGAATGCGACAAGCCCGCGGGGGGAGGGTGGGCTTGGATTTATAAAAGGGGGCTCTGGAGTCTGTGTGAGGCTCTGCCACAGATTCACTGGGCGACCATGGCAGAGTCCCTTTGCCTGTCTGTACCTCCATTTCCCCCCCTTCTCCCTGGGGGGTGCGGATGAGGCTTGTTTCTCGGGTGCCGAGCTCACTGATCCTTGTGAAGTGCCAGCAAAGCCCCAGGGAGAGAATGGCAAAGCCCGGGTACTATCTTAGTTCTCCAAAACGGCGCTCAGCCAGGATGCCTCCATCCGGGCCTTTAATCGGAGACCCAAGAGCAGGCTGTGGGCAGTCTATGCCCCCGGCAGAAGACAGGCTGGTTCAAAGTGCTCTCAGCCTGAGCACATTAGGCGTTTCAACATGATGCGTTTGGCAATTGATTTCCTGGTGGTTTGCGGTTGCCTCATTGCTTGGCTGGGTGGGGGAGGGGAGCAGGGAATGGCCTCCTCCCAGATGGCGCCAGGCGTTCCGGACCAGCTGGCACGCCCGTTTGGACTTCGTCCCCAGGCCCTTAGTCCCAGAGCAGGCCTAGGGGAGAGTTGGTGTCCGTGTGGAACCCAGGTGTCCGGGCCTCGTGACACGATCACCTGCCTGGTCTCTGAAGCGAAGGTGGAATTGGGCTTGAGCTCACTCGGGCTCCCCAGATCCTACAGTCGCGTCCCAGTGTCTGCAGGCTGGGGGGTGCGGATCTGTTACTGTGCACACCGGAGTTGTTGACTCGAGTCCCACTTAAGTTGCCTAGGAGCCTCGACTCGAGACTCGACTCAGGTTCATTGTCTGTGACCTGAGACTCGACTCGAGACTCGACTCGGGTTCATTGTCTGTGACCTGAGACTCGACTCGAGACTCGACTCAGGTTCATTGTGTGTGACCTGAGACTCGACTCGGGTTCATTGTCTGTGACCTGAGACTCGACTCGGGTTCATTGTCTGTGACCTGAGACTCGACTCGAAACTTGCTAATTTTGTTAATCGACTTGGTGAAAAAATTGTCCGAAAATGCCGATCATGCTGGCTTGTTCAAAAGTGACTGGACATTTTTAAAATTAAGACTTGGGACTCGACTTGAGACTCAACTCGAAAGTGACTTTAGGGTCTCGAGACTCGACTTGGACTTGACAATGACAACTTGAAGACAACACTGCGCACTCCTAACGGAGATCTCCCTTGGCTCACGTGGCCCATGTGGGAGGGGCTACAGGCCCCAGGGAACAATCCACGGTGCAGCCTGTGTGATCCGTGCCCGGGGATTGTACTGATCTGTTACCTGCAACACACACGCAGCCACTAGATGCCGCTGCGCGCTGTAGTCTGGTCGACACGAAGGTTAAAGCCGAGACTTGAGCTGTGTGGATATTGATTTGTTTGTGTGTTCTCAGAGCTGTTTTCATTAATAAGCCTCTTCTGCTTCAACTGGCCTGGGAGTCTGTCTTCTGGGCAGCTGCCGCTGGAGAAAGGACCGTGGGTAACAGCAAGCGATGCTGAGAGCACCCAGGCAGGGCACGGGGACACGCGCTGCTCAACGGGGGTCACGTGCGCCAGTACGAGTGTGCTGCCGAACATGTGGGGGCGGCTGTTTAAAGCGGAGAGGCAGTCAGAGCAGCTCGGCTGCTTCCCTCCCCCAAACGAGTCTCAGCTCCTGGTGAGTCATGGCCAGACACACACACGTGAACCCAGACAGCCGCCGAGACGGGCACTCGCGGTGGGGTCCGTCAGGAGCAGGCTGGTGAGACCAGCTCCCTTGCACCCAGCAGAGCCAGGCACTGTGTCCTGTGGATTGCAGCCCTGAGACCCTGGCCCCAGGCAGGAAGCGCCCCAGGGTGCCATTGGGAAGGCTGCCTGTGCCTTGGGGTCCTGGGGTGCTGTGCTTGCTGGCCTGCGGCTGGCCACCTGTTTGGGGCCCACGGGATGTGTCAGAGCCCCACCCTGTGCAGCGGGATAGGTGGCGCCACGTCTGCGGCAGGGCTGGTCCCTGCCCACGCACCCCCGTGTGCCGCACCCTGACCCTGTGCCCCCCGCTGCAGACTGGCATGTGCCCTGGCACCTTCTCCTGTGGCCACCATGGGGCCTGGCCCCTCTAGCCCTGTGCCCAGGTGGGCAGGGACGGCTTTAGGTGGCTCCTGCGCCCTCTTCCATCACTGCTTGGGCCCTGCTGGGCTCGCCAGGCCCCCCCCCCCATGCTGCGAGCAGCGCGGCTCGAAGGGGCAGTGTGTGCTGGCAGGTGCCCATCGCCGCAGCTCTCAGCTTCATTTCACCCCCTTCCTTTCCCCGCGAGCAGGTGGTTCCGAGCCCAGGCTCTGCCGCGCTGCCGGGGGCTCGTGCCAGCTGGCTGCATCTTGGCTGCACAGGCCCGGGAGAGCAGCCAGGAACGGGGCGTTAGCTCAGCTGCTGCAGAGAGGAAGGGGAGCCAGTGAGGGAGCAGAGCGGCGCTGCTGGCTCCCTGGCGGGGAGCGGTGCCTGGGGCGAAGGGGCTGGGGAGCAGGACACAGGGAGGGGTAAAGCAGCGGAGGTGAGTCGCTCCTTTCTAACCTGTGGGGCTACGGCCAGCTGAGAAGGCAGCCATACTGCCCGAGCCTGCCTCTGCCCCAGGCTGTTCCTGGCGTGGCCCTGTTTGCGGCGTGGCCTGGCGTGGCCCTGTTTGCGGCGTGGCCCGTGGCCCGGCGTGGCCCTGTTTGCGGCGTGGCCCGTGGCCCGGCGTGGCCCTGTTTGCGGCGTGGCCCGCGGCCCGGCGTGGCCCTGTTTGCGGCGTGGCCCGGCGTGGCCCTGTTTGCGGCGTGGCCCGTGGCCCGGCGTGGCCCTGTTTGCGGCGTGGCCCGTGGCCCGGCGTGGCCCTGTTTGCGGCGTGGCCCGTGGCCCGGCGTGGCCCTGTTTGCGGCGTGGCCCGGCGTGGCCCTGTTTGCGGCGTGGCCCGGCATGGCCCTGTTTGCGGCGTGGCCCTGTTTGCGGCGTGGCCCGTGGCCCGGCGTGGCCCGTGGCCCTGTTTGCGGCGTGGCCCGTGGCATGTCTGGGGAGTGGAGCCGGGCACAGATGCGCTGGCAGCACCAGCAGGGACCAGGGTGACTCAGCTTGGCAGCTTCTAGCAGCAGGCCCGTGTGGCCGTGGCCCCTCGTCGTCCTGCTCTGGCAGCCCCCCTCCCCCCCGAGCGGCTGTCTCTGAGTTGGCAGGCGAGTGGGTGGTGGTCACTGTGACGTAGTGGGGGTACCTTGCTGGTTGCTGGGCAGTGGGCTGTGAGTGACCTCCACTGGCTGCTGTCTGCAGCACGGCCCAGCAGGGCAGGGGGTGAGTCATTATGCAAAGGGGGCTCCAAACCTGTCTGACCAGCTACCCCCCAGGGAGAGGAACAAAGGAAGGTGGAAGGCTGGTCCTGGCTGGGGCCAGGGCTGGAGGAGAGTTAGTTTCTGTCGGGGGATCATGGAGGAGACAGTCTAGGGAAAGGGGCTGGAATTTAGGGGCCCAGGCTCCCCCATCTCAAGGGGGGCTGAGGCATCCTAGGCCTGCCCTGTATCTAGATTCCATCTGTGCTGGGCTGTATCCTGGAGAAGCAATAAACTCCCCTGTTCTACTGGCTGGGGGGGTCTGTTCGTGCCACTACGGGGTGCAGGAGACGGGGAAACCCCAACGCGCCGTCACAGTCACGCTTGCCCTCTCCCCACAGAGCTGTTCTCATGGGAGTTAGGCAGCCATGAGCAACACAGGCGCTGTCGGCCGCTTGCAGGTGCAGACGAAGCCGCGTCCGGCCCTTCGCCCCTTGCTTGCCACCCCCGGAGGGCAGCGCTGGGGAGCGAATCTCTGCCAGGCCCTAGAGTTACAGGCGGGGGCAGACCAAGTCCCTCACTCTCG
Organism: Pelodiscus sinensis; assembly: GCF_052426305.1. Lineage (NCBI taxonomy): Eukaryota > Metazoa > Chordata > Testudines > Trionychidae > Pelodiscus > Pelodiscus sinensis. Next base: position 2,342,380 of record NC_143074.1, on the reverse strand, counting down.
GTGCACCAGAGAGTCCCAGCAGGGCAGGGTCCCCCACTTGCCCCTTTTCAGGTCCCCTTGAGAAGGCTGGGGCCCGCTCCAGCCAGTTCCCTGGAGGGGCTAGGTGGGAGCAGCCCTTGAGCCGTCTGGCTGCCCTGGGGTGTCTGGCCCAGCAGCACTGCCGCAGCCTCTCGGGAGCCACTGAGAGGTGGGGGGGGCGTATGCCACTGGCAGAGCTGGGGCCAACTCGGTCAAGGTCGCCAGCCCGACTAAACCCTGCGAGCACCCTCGGCGGAAGCAGGGCCCCGTGGCCTGGGCCTGGGGGGCCAGAGGCCTTTGGGGGAGGAGCAGAGAGCTCCGGCTTGGCTGGCTCCCGTGTCCGTGCTGGGAACGCTCTGCCCTGCCCGCCCGGCCTGGCACAGCTGCTGGCCGACTGGGCTCCCAAGGCCGGGCCCTGCTTCCTGCGCTGCAGCCCGTCCCCGGAGCCGGTGGGGGGCTGGGTCACGTGCACGGGGAGCGGCTGGAAACTCTCCCCACGCGGCAGGTGCTGTTCCTCCCGCGGCAGCTCCTCTCGGCGGCTGACTCAGCAGCAGGGAGCCGGTCACCAGCTGCCGACTTCCCGGCCCCTCGGAGACCCTTTCCCTTGGCCCGCTGGGGCCGGGCATGTGCAGGGGTCGCACGCTCCCCCGGCTTGGTTCCCGGCGCGTGCAGAATCCCACCCTCTCCCCTGCAGGCGCACGCCTGTTCCCACGTGCACACCTGGCCACCAGGCTCTGCTCTCCTTGCACGCCGGTAACGCTGCCACGCCAGGCTGACCTGGGCTGGGGCTCCCGTCCCCACACCGAGCCAGACCCCCTGAGTGCTGCCGAGTCCCTGCTGATGTGTAATGGCCCCCGCCTGTGTCCTGCTGAGACGAGCTCCCGCTCTGGGGGGCCCCTGCCAGGCACCGGGGTGCAGGTGCCTGAAGAAACGCTGCACGCTGAGCCCTGGCTCCTGCAGCCACAGTGCCCTGGTGAGCCCTGTCGCCCCAGCACGTAACGCCTGGGCTCTCGCGATAGACACTTGTCAACAGGCAGCCCCCCAGTGGCCCCACTCCCCTGCCAGGTTCAGTCTGGGCTGCTGGCCACCGCCCGGGCCCAGTCTCAACCCCCTGCAGCCCCAAAGACACCCAGTCAACAAGCAGCTCCGTCCCCTACCCTTCACCCTGGGCCCCAGACTCTCCCACAGCCGCCCCCCGTGTTCAGCCCCCATGATCCAGCAGCCAGCCCTGGGCTCCCTGCTCCCAGATCTGCTGCCCCACAGCCCGTCTGCCACTCCAGCGCGGGAGCAGGTTCTCCTGGGGGGCCTGGCTTAGAATCTCTGGGCACTAGGATGAGCCCCCCCAAACTCAGTCACGAGGGGCCCGAGGCGGGTGTGTGGTCTGGTGTCTGTCCAGCAGCCGAAAGGCAGCTAGGTCCAGATCCCCCGAGGCTATGGGGCACCCGACTGCCATGGGTTCTGTACCCTAAATACTGCTCAGGATCTGGGCCCCGCACCTCTACCTGCCATGCTGAGCAGTGGGCTGGGGGCCCCAGCACTGAGCCCCTTGTCGCCCCCCTTGCGCCCCGGCTGCCCTTGATTCAGGGAGGCCGGCGGGTTTGGGCCGGGGGTGTGGCCCCCGGGGGTGGGCAGCTGGAGGCTCCGGCCAGGGGCGCGGGCAGCGGGGGGCTCCGGCCAGGGGCGCGGGACCCCAGGGGTGGGCAGCGGGGGGGCTCCGGCCAGGGGCGCGGGCAGCGGGGGGCTCTGGCCAGGGGCGCGGGGCCCCAGGGGTGGGCAGCGGGGGGGCTCCGGCCAGGGGCGCGGGCAGCGGGGGGCTCTGGCCAGGGGCGCGGGACCCCAGGGGTGGGCAGCGGGGGGGCTCCGGCCAGGGGCGCGGGCAGCGGGGGGCTCCGGCCAGGGGCGCGGGACCCCAGGGGTGGGCAGCGGGGGGGCTCCGGCCAGGGGCGCGGGCAGCGGGGGGCTCTGGCCAGGGGCGCGGGGCCCCAGGGGTGGGCAGCGGGGGGGCTCCGGCCAGGGGCGCGGGCAGCGGGGGGCTCCGGCCAGGGGCGCGGGACCCCAGGGGTGGGCAGCGGGGGGGCTCCGGCCAGGGGCGCGGGCAGCGGGGGGCTCCGGCCAGGGGCGCGGGACCCCAGGGGTGGGCAGCGGGGGGGCTCCGGCCAGGGGCGCGGGCAGCGGGGGGCTCCGGCCAGGGGCGCGGGACCCCAGGGGTGGGCAGCGGGGGGGCTCCGGCCAGGGGCGCGGGCAGCGGGGGGCTCTGGCCAGGGGCGCGGGGCCCCAGGGGTGGGCAGCGGGGGGGCTCCGGCCAGGGGCGCGGGCAGCGGGGGGCTCTGGCCAGGGGCGCGGGGCCCCAGGGGTGGGCAGCGGGGGGCTCCGGCCAGGGGCGCGGGCAGCGGGGGGGCTCCGGCCAGGGGCGCGGGCAGCGGGCGCGGGCAGCGGGGGGCTCCGGCCAGGGGCGCGGGGCTCCGGGGGTGTGGGCTCCGGCCGGCAGGCTCAATAAACGGGGGTCACGGAGCAGACTGTGGCCCCCGAGAGCCTGAGCCAAGTCCCTGCTGGCTGGACGGATCCCGCAGGAGGTGGGGGCGGAACACCTGCCCCGGAGCTCACGGCCCCCTGTGCGTTGTCTCCTCAGTGGGTGCTGGCCTTCGAGATCTTCATCCCCTTGGTCCTCTTCTTCATCCTGCTGGGCTTGCGGCAGAAGAAGCCCGCCATCCCCGTGAAGGAAGGTGAGTGGGGGCCGGGGAGTCTCTGGAGGCAGCGCCCTGCCTTCGGGGGGATGGACCCCCCGGTGCCGGCACAGACGAGGGGTGTGAGCAGTGGAGGGCTCGACTGCTCGCTTCCCACCCCGGCTGCTTCTGTATCCGGGGCAGTGAGGGGGGGAGGACAGGAGCCAGTGCTGGGGGCGCCGGCTTAAAAGCCGGTTCCTCCCAGCACCGGCTCTGTGGTGCCACCTGCCCCGCCCCCGCCCCCGCCCCCGCCCCCTTGCTGGGTGAGGGTAGGGGAGGCTGCCGCGAAGCAGCCCCCGTTTGCAGCGGCCTGGGCTGGCCGTGGGCAGAGGCTGCTCCAGCAGCAGCCCCTGTCCGTGGGGGTTCCCAGCTCTCCCCGGGACCCTCTGCAGACAGGGGCTGCTGGACCCGGCTCGGTCCTGGCCCGTGCTGGTCCGGGACGGCTGCATTTGAAATGCAGTACGAGCTGCCCGGCTCTTGCTAGGCTGGCAGAGCCGCAGCGGGGGTAGGGCAGGGACCCGGCGTGAGCCAGGACTGAGCAGCGGCTCGTTGGCCGACTGTAGTCGATACGGTTGTACGGCCCCCATTCCCGGGTAAAGCGGGGTCCTTGCCCCCCGACTCAACCCCCTCTCGTGGTTTACCCCTTCCGGCTGTGTGGGATTGTTCAAAGGGGTCAGCAGAGCCGCCCAGAGCTGCGCTGGCTCCACGTCCTTGCCAGGAACCGTCCCTGAGCGTTGGCCCTGCAGACGGGGGCTGGGTGCCCAGAGGCCGGGGCGGGGGCAGAGGGGTCTGACAGGCACATTGGGGGCAGCCCCACGGGGACTTCTGAGAGCCAATCCAGCCTGCAGCTCCAGCAGATCCGCCCCTCCAGTGGGAATGCCAGGCTGGACCCCGGCTGGGAGGAGCAGGGCATGGGGGAAGGCTGGCACCCCAGGACACGAACGGCCGGGCAGGGTTTCTCCGTTGGTACGTTAGCGCCTAGACTCCCCGAATGCCGTTGGGATCCTCCTGGGCTACGTGCCCCCTAAAGAGCGCCCCGTCTGACTAGACCCAGCAAACAGGGGAAACTGAGGCACTGGGCGGTAAAAGTCACAGCAGGTCAGGGGCAAAGCCCAGAACTGAGCTCGGATCCCAGTGCCTACTCTGATGCCCTACCCACTAGTCCGCGCTGCCTGCCTGGCTCACCGCAGGTCTCCTCTGGGCCTGCCTCTGCTGGTGAGTGGGCAGCGCTCGAGGAAGGGGCAGGGGCAGGCTGACCGGTGCCATGGAGCGAGGGCTTGCGCCCTGCCAGGGGAGGAGGCTGGAGAAGCCGGAGGGAAGCTGGCAGAAATGGCAGCTGGGCCGGAGGGCAGGTGTGTCCCGGGGAGCTCTGCTCTGCCCCTTCCCAGCACCCCGTCCCCTCCAGACCCTGCCCCACCCCCGCAGAGAGCTGTGCCCTGTGCTGCCGCCTGGGAACTGGGGCAGGCTTGGCTAGGGCCGGAGGGTGGGAGCGGAGCGGCTCCTGGCGCAGCGGGGCTGTCCTGAGCCGCTTTCAGCCAATCCTGCGCATGGAGAGCCGGGCGGGGCAGGAGGGGGGCCCAGAGGGCCGGGCTGCCCCCCGACGTGCGCTTGGCCTGATTGGTTTGTTCTCACGTGCTCTCTCTTTCTTTCCCCGTCGTCACTCCCCCGTCTGCCTCTCCTCCACGCTGCCACTGCATGCTCCAGTCTGTAAGTGCTCGGTTGGGGGGCGCGCCCTGCTCCCCTTGGGCAAAGCATCCTGGGAAACGGCAGCCATGGTGGCCCGGCTTTCTTGGTGGCTTTGACTAACACACACTTAACCTGAGCCTTCCCCCCCCCCCCCCTCTGGGGCTGGCGGAGAGGAGGCACCCATGTCCTGCTCTGTGCTGTGCCCCAGCGCCCCCGGCCCTGCTCTCTGTGGGCCCCGCCACGTGGCGCCTCCGCGCTGGGTCGAGCAAGGTTCTGCCCCCGGGACGTGGGCTCTGCAGCCGTTAAAGCAGGGCCCCCCCCCCCCCCATCGTCTGCCCATCTGCAGTGCAGAGCCCCTCCCGGACTCTCCCCTGGGCTGCTATATCCCTGCCCCCCCCCCCAGTCCCAGCCCTTAGTGCTGCTTGGAGCGTGCCCGGTGAGCCTGGGCCTGCTGCCTCGGGGGGTGACCGGGGCTGTCTGGCCTCGGGCTCGGGGTCTGCCCCAGCCAGTCCCTGCTGGGTTACTCGCTCGCGCAGGCTGCGGGGCTGGTCTGGGCGGCTCCAGGAAGGACTCCGGACCGGAGTCGCTGGGCCAGCCCGGTTCCCTCAGCCCCTCGCCGGGGGGGACTGAGCCGCAAGCCAATGCCCTGTCCCTGGGGCTGCTTCGACTGACCCCCAAGGATGGAGCTGGGGGGTCTCACTCTCCGACCCGCCCAGGACGACTGGACCTGCCTGGGAGGGGCTCCGCTGGCCCCCGTCTCTCCTCCGCCCTGGCTCGGCGGGGGGGGGGGGCTGTGCACCAGACCCCGCCCCCGGCTCGCTCTTCAGCACCCAGAAGGGGGGAGCAGTGCCAGGGCCCCGGAGCACTATTAGCCCTTGCTCCCCCTCCAGCCCCCCCCCCCCGGATTCTTGCCTGCCTTCCACACCCAGCAGCAGCTGCTCCTGCATGCCGATCCCCCAGCACCCTTGGGTGGGGGGCTCCCGCTCTGTCTGGGCCCCTTCCCCAGCCGCAGTGGGGCCAGGCTGTGGGCAAGTCCGGCTGTGTTCCCGGGGTGCCTGCTGGATGCTCTTGTAGGAAGCCAGTGCCTGCTAGTAGCATCCGTTGGCTCGCTACCCGCCCCCACTGAGGGCCCCTGAGCCGATGCCCCACCGCTTGCTGGTTCTGCTATCTAGTGTGGACTCTTTGGCTTGTCCGGGGACCAGCGATGGCCTAAGACAAGAGCCGGGGGGCTGCCCCAACGGGGCGGTTCCTCCTGAGTGCCGGGGGGGCAAGGCCGCTTGGTAACATCCCCCTGCTCTCATCCCCCTGCCGCCCCCTCCCTGCCTCGCCATCCCTGCTTCCTGGTAACTCCTGTGCTTCGGCGGCCAGCCGCAGGTCGCTGGAGCCAGGGCTCTGGGGCTCTAGCGCCGGCTGCTCCCCCTCTGTCCTGTCCCCTCCTCTCTGACAATTCAGCCGGATTTCTGAGATTCGTTACGGGGCTGATGGGCGCAGCCGCTGGGTTTGCAGCTTCCTCGGGTGGAGGTCAGACGTCCGCGCCCCGCTGGGTGGAGCTGGGGGTGGGGCCCCTGCAGCCGGCCCCTTTCAAAGTGGAACTGGAGATGAGCCTCGCGCCCCTGCCGCTCTGGGACACTCAGGCCCGGTGAGGACGCCGGACTCGTTCCTGCAGGCCAAGGCCGGGGGACCCACTGGACGCCTCGCGGGGGTAACGTGACAGAGTGGGGCTCGGTGACCTCTGACCTCCTTCCATCGGTAGAATAACCTATTAGCCGGTAATCGTACTGATCCAGCGCTCGTGCTTCTCTTTGAACTGGGTGTCTGTCCCCCTCCCCTGCCCCTCCGCCTTCCCCGCCCTTGGACTGTCTCCTCTCCAGCCTTCTACACGGCCGCCCCGCTCACCTCGGCCGGGATCCTGCCGGTGATGCAGTCCTTGTGCCCCGACGGCCAGAGGGACGAGTTCGGGTTCCTGCAGTATTCCAATTCCACGTGAGTCCGAGCACGAGGGGCGCCGCCCACACCCCCTCCCCCGCCGGCTGCTCCGGGGGCGGTTTGCAGTCGCCGGAGAGGGGCGAGCCCCTCGGGCCTGCCCCAGCTACGAGGCCGGGCTGCGGAGCCCGCTGGCAGGGTTATGGAGCAATTCCGCAGGCCTCGGAGGGACTGATCCTGCGCTGCGGCTGAACCTTTCGCCCGTGGCTGCTCAGAGAAGCTGCAGGGCCTGGCTCCTGGCCCTCGCCGGCCGTCGCTTGCATGGACCCCGTCCTCAGGCTTCCGCTTAGCCCAGCGGCCTGGGCCCTCTCGCCGGGTTCCCGACGCTGGGCGCCCATCCGGCAAGGGCACGAGCCAGCCCCCAGCAGGACAAAATCCCTCCCTCCCTTCAGGGCCACCCTGGACGCTGCTCTGGCTCTTGGGTTGGTTTCCTCAGCCTCCCGCCCCAGACCAGAGTGGGCCGTGGCCCCTGGGGGCTCCCTCCTGGGCGTGGCAGCGGGTGGGGCGCTGTTGCTCCGGGCAGGCGGGCCAGTGGAGAGCGGGGGGCAGCCGGCTGGCTTCGTTCGCTGCCTCAGGGGCTTGGCTGAGTCTGGGAGGAGTTCGGCCGCCCGGCGAGCCCCGGCCTGGAGGGGTCGGGCAGGGGCAGGGCTGTGGGCCTGGGGCTGTGCAGGGAGACGACCCCTTGAGGGAGGAGGGCGCTCCCCTGAGGACACGTGCTCGGAGCCTGGCCCCGGCGGCCTGTTTGTGTTCACCAGCCTGGCCGACGCCTGCCCCCCGCACCCCCAGCCGGCCGCCCTGGCTTGCGCTAAGGCCCCTGCTCTCCGCTCTGGCCCAGGGTGACCCAGCTCCTGGAGCGGCTCAATGAGGTGGTGGAGGAGAGCAACCTGTTCGACCCGGAGCACGCGGGGCTGGAGGAGGAGCTGGAGTCCCTGCGCCGGCAGCTGGAGGCCCTCGGCAGCAGCGAGCCCAGCTCCATGGAGACGCACTTCGACAGCGGGGCCGGTAGGGGCGGGGGGCTGGCGGGCCAGGGGCTCGGCTGGGAGCCGGGTCTGCCCCGGAAGGGGCAGCGTTGCCTTTCGCGGAGCCCCCCTGCGCGTTCCTGCAGCGTGGGGGCAGGGCTGGGGGGCCGTGGACGGGCTGGCCCTGGAGGGGCATTTAAACCAGGGGTTTGCCAGCCCTTGAGTGCTGCCTGGTGCTGGGCGGGATCCTCTCCCCCTCCCCCTCAGCCTGCCTGGACCCGCAGCCCCTCTCCCTGAGTCCTGCTTGCCTGACCCGCTCTGCTCTGCTCCGGAGCCGTCCCCGGGCGGCTAACCCGCCCCTCTGTCCCAACCAGGACAGCCGGGCTGCCTGCGCGGGGCTGTTGCCGACGGCCGTCATGGAGACGGGCCGGATTCGTCCGTGGTGCCAGGGGCCCGTTACCTCAGGCAGCCCCGTGGGGCCGGGGCCGTGTCCCCCGCCCGTGGAGCCCGAGAGGGGCCCAGGGCTCTGCCCCCCTGCAGCCGCTTTGGGAACGTCTCGCATGCCCAGCGCAGAGAAAAGGGGAGTGGAGCCCCCGGAGCCGGCGCCCTGGGCGAGCGGCGTGGCAGCCGCACTGGGCCTGCCTTGGCCTGCTTCCCACCTCCCCGGTGCTGCTGCCTGGCCAGCAGAGTGAGGGCTGGTCGGCCACGGTGGCCGCGTTTCCCCGGGGTTGCTGTTCGTTCAGGCTCCAGCCGTGGCGCGGCTCAGAGCCTGGCAGGGTCAGTCCTGCCGGGGCCTGGGGCGGGCCATGAGCAGCGCTGGCCCTTGGTGGGGGCTCGCCCGCGTGTCGGAGCCCCCCAGAGCGGCGCGTGCCCAGCTCTCCGGGCAGCTCGGGCCCCTGCGTGAAATCTCCAGCCCTAACGCCGCCGGGTTTCTCTCGCTCCCCCAGTGTCCGGCTTCACGCTGGGCTCTGCGGCCAAGGACCGGGGCGAGCTGCTCGGCTTCCTCACCCGGAACCTCTCCCTGCCCAACGAGACGGCCCAGCTGCTGCTGAGCTCCAGCGTGGACCTCAAGGAGGTAGGGGCCTGCCGGGGACCCCTCTCCGAGGAGCGGCCGTGGGCAGGCGGGGGGGCTACGCGGGGGGGCGGGGACCCCTCTCCGAGGAGCGGCCGTGGGCAGGCGGGGGGGCTATGCGGGGGGGGCGGGGACCCCTCTCCGAGGAGCGGCCGTGGGCAGGCGGGGGGGCTATGCGGAGGGGCGGGGACCTCTCTCCGAGGGGCGGCCGTGGGCAGGCGGGGGGGCTATGCGGGGGGGCGGGGACCCCTCTCCAAGGAGCGGCCGTGGGCAGGCGGGGGGGTTATGCAGGGGGGCAGGGACCTCTCTCCGAGGGGCGGCCGTGGGCAGGCGGGGGGGCTATGCGGGGGGGCAGGGACCTCTCTCCGAGGGGCGGCCGTGGGCAGGCGGGGGGGCTATGCGGGGGGGCAGGGACCTCTCTCCGAGGGGCGGCCGTGGGCAGGCGGGGGGGCTATGCGGGGGGGCGGGGACCTCTCTCCGAGGGGCGGCCGTGGGCAGGCGGGGGGGCTATGCGGGGGGGCAGGGACCTCTCTCCGAGGGGCGGCCGTGGGCAGGCGGGGGGGCTATGCGGGGGGGCGGGGACCTCTCTCCGAGGGGCGGCCGTGGGCAGGCGGGGGGGCTATGCGGGGGGGCGGGGACCTCTCTCCGAGGGGCGGCCGTGGGCAGGCGGGGGGGTTATGCGGGGGGGCGGGGACCCCTCTCCGAGGGGCGGCCGTGGGCAGGCGGGGGGGCTACGCGGGGGGGCGGGGACCTCTCTCCGAGGAGCGGCCGTGGGCAGGCGGGGGGGCTACGCGGGGGGGCGGGGACCCCTCTCCGAGGAGCGGCCGTGGGCAGGCGGGGGGCTATGCGGGGGGGCGGGGACCCCTCTCCGAGGAGCGGCCGTGGGCAGGCGGGGGGGCTACGCGGGGGGGCGGGGACCCCTCTCCGAGGGGCGGCCGTGGGCAGGCGGGGGGGCTACGCGGGGGGGCGGGGACCCCTCTCCGAGGGGCGGCCGTGGGCAGGCGGGGGGGCTACGCGGGGGGGCGGGGACCTCTCTCCGAGGGGCGGCCGTGGGCAGGCGGGGGGGCTATGCGGGGGGGCGGGGACCCCTCTCCGAGGAGCGGCCGTGGGCAGGCGGGGGGGCTATGCGGGGGGGGCGAGGACCTCTCAGAGGGGCGGCCGTGGGCAGGCGGGGGGCTATGTGGGGGGGGCGAGGACCCCTCTCCGAGGAGCGGCCGTGGGCAGGCGGGGGGCTATGTGGGGGGGGCGGGGACCTCTCTCCGAGGGGCGGCCGTGGGCAGGCGGGGGGGCTATGCGGGGGGGCGGGGACCCCTCTCCGAGGAGCGGCCGTGGGCAGGCGGGGGGGCTATGCGGGGGGGGCGAGGACCTCTCTCAGAGGGGCGGCCGTGGGCAGGCGGGGGGGCTACGCGGGGGGGCGGGGACCTCTCTCCGAGGGGCGGCCGTGGGCAGGCGGGGGGGCTATGCGGGGGGGGCGGGGACCTCTCTCCGAGGGGCGGCCGTGGGCAGGCGGGGGGCTACGCGGGGGGGCGGGGACCTCTCTCCGAGGGGCGGCCGTGGGCAGGCGGGGGGGCTATGCGGGGGGGCGAGGACCTCTCTCCGAGGGGCGGCCGTGGGCAGGCGGGGGGCTATGCGGGGGGGCGGGGACCTCTCTCCGAGGGGCGGCCGTGGGCAGGCGGGGGGGCTATGCGGGGGGGCGGGGACCCCTCTCCGAGGAGCGGCCGTGGGCAGGCGGGGGGGCTACGCGGGGGGGCGGGGACCCCTCTCCGAGGAGCGGCCGTGGGCAGGCGGGGGGGCTACGCGGGGGGGCGGGGACCCCTCTCCGAGGAGCGGCCGTGGGCAGGCGGGGGGGCTATGCGGGGGGGCGGGGACCCCTCTCCGAGGGGCGGCCGTGGGCAGGCGGGGGGGCTATGCGGGGGGGCGGGGACCCCTCTCCGAGGAGCGGCCGTGGGCAGGCGGGGGGGCTACGCGGGGGGGCGGGGACCCCTCTCCGAGGAGCGGCCGTGGGCAGGCGGGGGGGCTATGCGGGGGGGCGGGGACCTCTCTCCGAGGGGCGGCCGTGGGCAGGCGGGGGGGCTATGTGGGGGGGGCGGGGACCCCTCTCCGAGGAGCGGCCGTGGGCAGGCGGGGGGGCTACGCGGGGGGGCGGGGACCCCTCTCCGAGGAGCGGCCGTGGGCAGGCGGGGGGGCTATGCGGGGGGGCGGGGACCTCTCTCCGAGGGGCGGCCGTGGGCAGGCGGGGGGCTATGTGGGGGGGGCGGGGACCTCTCTCCGAGGGGCGGCCGTGGGCAGGCGGGGGGGCTATGCGGGGGGGCGGGGACCTCTCTCCGAGGGGCGGCCGTGGGCAGGCGGGGGGCTATGCGGGGGGGCGAGGACCCCTCTCCGAGGGGCGGCCGTGGGCAGGCGGGGGGCTATGCGGGGGGGCGGGGGGGCTCTTCCCCCGCACTCAGACCCCTGGCGGGGAGGGAGCAGGGCTAAGGCCCGGGTGAGTGGGCCTGGATGTGGCCGGGAAGCCCCACGGGGGTAGCCCTGCGAGCTGGTGCCGGGGTCCCAGTGCCCCCGGGTTTGGCAGTGGCAGGGTTGGTCTCGCCCCGGGGCAGTGACCTTCTCGGGCAGCCCTGGGCTCCCCCGCTTGCCCTCTGCTCCTGCCTAGCCGCAGGCTGAGACCTGCTGCCCCGCGGGCCCTGGGGAGGGGACGGGGCGCCCCGGGGTGAGCCCAGGCCGGGGCTCCAAGAGCCGTAGCAGGGCCGAGTCTGCAGCAGCAGAGAGGCCTCCCGGCTGCCTGCCCCGTCCTGGCACCCCGGCGGGTCGCTCAGCGGGCCCTGCGGCCAGCCCTGGAACCTCAGACCGAGCCGGGGCCCAGAGCGCGCTGCTGCGGCAGTGGCTGGAGTCCTGGGCCGCTCCCTGGGGCTCCGAGGGGGGGGGCGCACGCTGGGGCCTGGGCAGAGCTGAGGCCGCCCGCCCGCCGCCCCCCCTTGCCCCGTGGCCCGTGGTGGCCGTCGGCCCTGCTGGGCTCGCTAGGGCAGGGGACGCCTGCGCTTGGCTCACGGAGTCGGGCCCTTGGCTTCTCCCGCCCTCGGGGGGTGGGACGATTCCCCCCCCCCCCCCCCCCCCCCCCACCCCAGGCTGCCGGGTTCTGCCTGGGCCTCTCGGCGCCTCCTCCGGGGCTGCCCCGCTTGGCGGTGACGCAGGCTGCCCCTGCAGGTGTATCGCCTCCTCTTCGGCGCCGCGCCAGCCTCGGCCGAGGACGCCGGCGTGGGGGAGCCCTGGGGCCGGTTCAGCGCCGGGGAAAAGATCCTGCAGCTGGAGGTGAGGTGGGGGGCGGGGGGTACGTGGCACGGCTCGAGCGCTCGCTGGGCCGGGGTTGGGAGGGACGTGGGCTGCCTGCCTGGTGGTGTGGCAGCTGGGAGGGTGTGGCAGCTGGCTGCATTGGAGGGGAGGGGAAGGAGGGCAGGCTCTGTAGCTGGGTTGGGGGCAGGGGCCAGGCTCTGTGACTGGGTAGGGGACAGAGGGCTGGGGGACAGGGCTGGCTGCGTGGCTGCATTGGGGGGCAGAGGGCTGGGGGGCAGAGGGCTGGCTGAGTGGCTGGGTTGGGGCAGAGGGCTGGGGGGCAGGCTGCATGGCTGGGTTGGGGGGCAGGGAGCTGGGGGGCAGAGGGCTGGGGGGCAGGCTGTGTGGCTGGGTTGGGGGGCAGAGGGCTGGCAGTGTGGCTGGGTTGGGGGCAGAGGGCTGGCTGTGGCTGGGTTGGGGGGCAGAAGGCTGGCTGTGTGGCTGGGTTGGGGGGCAGAGGGCTGGCTGCGTGGCTGGGTTGGGGGGCAGAGGGCGGGGGTCGGGGGCAGGCTATGTGGCTGAGTTGGAGGGCAGGGGGCTGGCTGCGTGGCTGGGTTGGGGGGCAGAGGGCGGGGGTCGGGGGCAGGCTATGTGGCTGAGTTGGAGGGCAGGGGGCTGGCTGCGTGGCTGGGTTGGGGGGCAGAGGCCTGGCTGTGTGGCTGGGTTGGGGGGCAGAGGGCGGGGGTCGGGGCCAGGCTATGTGGCTGAGTTGGAGGGCAGGGGGCTGGCTGCGTGGCTGGGTTGGGGGGCAGAGGGCGGGGGTCGGGGACAGGCTATGTGGCTGAGTTGGAGGGCAGGGGGCTGGCTGCGTGGCTGGGTTGGGGGGCAGAGGGCGGGGGTCGGGGACAGGCTATGTGGCTGAGTTGGAGGGCAGGGGGCTGGCTGTGTGGCTGGGTTGGGGGGCAGAGGGCGGGGGTCAGGGCCAGGCTATGTGGCTGAGTTGGAGGGCAGGGGGCTGGCTGCGTGGCTGGGTTGGGGGGCAGAGGGCGGGGGTCGGGGCAGGCTATGGGCTAAGTTGGGGGGCAGGGGGCTGGCTTGGCGGGAGGGCCGCACTGCGGCTGGGTCTTGCTTGGCTGCCCTGTCTCGCTGCCCACCCCACCCCAGCATCGCCCCGCTGCCCGCCAGCGCATTAGCCCCGGCCCTGCGGGAGGCCGAGGGGCTGCTCCAGTCTCGGCGAGCGGGACCCGGGTCCGGCCCTGCCCAGCCGCAGCTGCCGGGACGGAGGAGCCGGGGCCAAGTGTCGGCGCGTGAGGCTGAGCCGGGCCCTGGCTCTGCCATTGGTGCCACAGGGGGAGGTGCCCGGCGGGGGCTGTGCCGGGCGGGGAGGCTGAGCCCGTGGGTGGCCCGTGGCCCGTTGCTCGTGGCCGTGCTGCTGGCCTCGTGGGGCGCGGCGGCTCGCTCTGCCTTGTGCACCGTCCCCTACGCCCAGCTGGGCTTCCCGCATTCCGCCCCGGGCCCTCGCCTGGGGGCCACAAGGGACCTGCCCGGGTCGCCTCGCCCGGCAGCCACGCCGAGGTCGGCTTCGTCCTCTTCTTGGCGGGGGATTCCCTGCCCCACGGCCCGTGCGCTGGAGGGGCAGGGAGCCAAGATGCTGCTTTTCCGCTGCCCTGCTAAAAGCCTGCGGGAGCGGGGGGCCTTGTTCATTCCCACCCTGGCAGGGCTCGCGCCTCCTGCCCCACAGCCTCACCTCTGCCCCCCGTTGCTCCCAGGAGAACCTCCTGGGCGGGTGGAGGAACCTGGAAGACGGGCTGATCCACAGGGCCTTGCGCGACCCCAAGAGAGCTGCCCACCGGCAGGCCCTGCTGCACCTGCTGTCCCAGGCCCTGGGCCTGGCCGGCGCCCCCTCGGAGGCCTCCGCGCCCGACAGCCCCCAGGCCTTTGTGGAGGAGATGGAGGTGAGGGGCTGCGAGCGGTGGGGGGTAGCTGGGGGCATGCCCCAGCCCCACGGGAGAAGGGTCACCGGCTGGGATCCCCCTGCTCCGCGCTTGGCCATGGGGCTCCTGGCGGTGGGTCGGGCGGAGCTGGGGAGGGATCCCTGCTGCGGGGAGGGCGAGAGGCTGCCCGGGCACGAGGAGCCGCCCTCCAGCACAGCCTGTCTCCGCAGGGCGTCCTCTTCGCGCCAGCCGTGCTGGAGCGCCTGACCTGCGGCCAGGACCAGGAGGTGCTGCGGCAGATTCTGGCCGTCCCCGAGAGCCGGCGCCCCTGGCTGCGGGCCTACCGCGCCAGCGTCTGCAACGGGAGCGCCGGCACCCGCCGGGAGCGCTTCACGCAGCTGGCCACGGAGCTCCAGGAGCAGCTGGACACGCACAAAGTCGTCAGCAGGGTAAGCGGCCCCACTGCCTGCCTGGGACTGCCCGGCTCGGACGCGCTGGCCTGGGCCGCCGGGTACGTGCCCTGCCCCCTGCTGGGCTGCCGGGTACGTGCCCTGCCCCCTGCTGGGCTGCCGGGTACATGCCCTGCCGGCGGATGGCGTAAGCATGCGGTGCCCTGTGTCTGGGCTGTGGCCTGCTGGGCTGCCGGGTACATGCCCTGCCCCCTGCTGGGCTGCCGGGTACGTGCCCTGCCCCCTGCTGGGCTGCCGGGTACATGCCTTGCCAGCGGATGGCGTAAGCATGCGGTGCCCTGTGTCTGGGCTGTGGCCTGCTGGGCTGCCGGGTACGTGCCCTGCCCCCTGCTGGGCTGCCGGGTACGTGCCCTGCCCCCTGCTGGGCTGCCGGGTACGTGCCCTGCCCCCTGCTGGGCTGCCGGGTACGTGCCCTGCCCCCTGCTGGGCCGCCGGGTACGTGCTCTGCCCCCTGCTGGGCCGCCGGGTACGTGCCCTGCCGGCGGATGGCGTAAGCATGCGGTGCCCTGTGTCTGGGCTGTGGCCTGCTGGGCTCAAGCCGTCCGTGAAAATCACTCACCTGCAGCCCCTGCGGGCCCAGGCAGCGGCGTTCCAGCCACGGCTCGGGCAGCGCTTGCTCCATCCCGGTCAGTCTGCCGCCAGCCTCCGTGGCCCCGGCAGCCCTGCCCCGCACCCCGTTGGCCGGGGGGCTGGGTCGGGGGCAGAGGCGCTGCATGGCGCTCGGCGTTTCCTTGGCTCTGTCCTGGCTGCGCCCCGGGTGCCCTGCGCTGCTGCTGAGCCCCTCCCCCCTCGGCTTGGCAGCTCCGGCTGGATGAGGTGAACAGCACGGCAGCCCAGCACCGGCTCCGCGCCCTCCTGCAGGACCTCCTGGAGCTGGAGAAGGTCCTCAAGGACGTGGGCATCCTCTCGGCTCTGGCCAAGCTGCTGCCCAAGGGCGCCTGTGCCAGCAAAGCGCCCCCGCCCGCCCCCAACAGCACCAGCTGGGGGGGCAACTTCACCGCCGGCGCCAACACCACCGTGGAGGAGGGCGACAGGGAGCCGGTGGGGGAGAACCCCCAGGGCCAGTGCGCGGCCTTCGTGCAGCTCTGGGCCGGGCTGCAGCCCATCCTGTGCGGGAACAACCGGTAGGAGCGGCCGGGCGGGCGCCCCTGGGGCTGCTGGAGCCGGGCCGCAGCGAGGCCCCTTGGCAGAGCCAGAGGAGTGGGGGGGCTGGGAGGCCGGGTTACGGGTGGTGGGGAGGAGGGGGCAGCGGTGCCCTCGGGAAGGGGGGTTGGGCTGTTTCCACCCCCTGTGCCTGCAGCTCGTGTGGGCCCTGACGCGGGAACAGGGCTGCCTGGGGAGCCGGAGAGGCCACGTCGGCCCGGGCATGGGCCCCCCACCGCAGAGCCGGGCCGTGGGAAATCCAGGCTGCCCGTCCCCAGAGCCCTCCCTCCCGGGGGCGCGAGACCGGCTGCTGCCTGAGGGCTCCACTCTGCCGCCCGGGCACTGCGCTTCCCCCCCCCAGGCGAGCCTGCGACCGGGCCCGGGGGGAGGCTGGGAAGCGCCAGGCAGCGACTCCCCCCCGCCGCCCGTCCCTGCTGCCAGGCCTGACCCCGACGGTTCCCTTCCCAGCACCATCGAGCCGGAGGCCCTGAAGCAGGGCAACATGAGCTCCCTGGGCTTCACCAGCAAGGAGCAGCGCAACCTGGGGCTGCTGGTGCACCTCATGACCAGCAACCCCAAGATCCTCTACTCGCCCGTGGGGACCGAGGTGGACGAGGTGGTGCTGAAGGTGAGGCGCTGGGGGGCAGGGGAGCGGCCTGGCTGGGGGGCCGTCGGGCGCTGGGGCTGGGCCGGGGCTGGGTGGGGGCGGGTTTAATGGAGCCCTGGGGGCCCTATGGCCGAAGGCAGCGGGGGGGGGGGGGGCTGTGGGCTCCGGCGAGCGTCCTGCCGGCCTGGGCTGCGGGGCAGGCGCCTGGGGCAGTGTCCAGCCAACGCCGCAGGCCTCTGGCCCAGCCGGGCCTCTTGCGCCTTGGGCCTGGGAGCTGGTTCCCTTTGTGGTTTGCGCCGGCGCCGGTCCCTCTGCGGCGGCAGGAGGCCAGTTCCCCGGGGCCCGGCGCTGCCCGTGGCCGTGAGGATGCTGGCGCAGGACCCTGCGCGCTTGCCTTGCTCGCGCTGTGAGTGTCCAGGCAGCGAGGGCCGTGCCAGGCAGCGAGGGCCGTGCCAGGCAGCGAGGGCCGTGCCATGCGCCGGTGGCACCGGGGTGGGCCTGAGGCCTGGTCTGGGAGTGGCTGTGACCTGAATCGGGGGGCACCACACGTGCCTGGGGCGGGTTTAATCCGGGCTTAGGTTGGCCGAATAGCGGTAACGCTGGGCCGGGGTGTAGGTACCAAGCAGCCCCGGCCCAGCCAGCGCCTGCCCCAGCGTGTGAACAGCCGGGCGTGGGGCTAATGCTTCCCCCGGCCTCGTGGCCCCTGCCATCCGCCCTCCCCTCTGCCCGCAGGCCAACGAGACCTTTGCCTTCGTCGGGAACGTGACGCGCTACGCCCAGGTCTGGCTGAACATCTCCTCCGAGATCCGGGCCTTCCTGGAGGAGGGCAAGCTGCAGCGCCGGATCCGCTGGCTTCAGGAGGTGCGGGGGGTTAGTTGGGAGCAAAGCCGAGGGGAGAACTCGGCCGCACGGCGTCTGAGCAGCTAACGAGCACTCCCAGCGCTCTGGAGCAAACGGCCCTCAGGGTCGCGCCCTGCCTGGGTCCGTGTGTTTCACCCTGCTGCGTCCCGCCCGCTCCTGCGTCTTTATCCGGCTCCCCCCAAAACCTTAGATCCCCCAAATCCCGGGAGAGAGACGATTCCCGCCTGCTCCTTCAGCCCCCATCAAGTGGGTCACTGTGCACAGTGCGTCTGAATTCCACTCACGTACAGGTGCCATCCACAGCCGCCCACTGGGCATTGGGCTCGCTCCATCCCTCGCGTACATTTTAAGGTTGTTTTCCCTCAAATTCCCAGGCCGTTTTTTCTCCCCGCAGCAAAGTGCATTTGGGCTGTTCCCTGCAGGGCTCCGCTTTAGGGGGTGTGTCCTGGCCACGAGCACCTATAGACGGGGGGGGGTTACAAGTTTGGGGCTGTCTCCCCTCCCACCCAGCCCCCCAGAATGGGGGGAGCCCTGCTAGGTCTGTAACCTCACAGGGAAGGGGAGAGGCGGCTTTGGGCCCCTTCCCTGCTCCTGGCCTGCCCGAGCCTGCCACCGGCTGCCTTGTGAGCAGTGCGCTGGCCGCCTGGCATGTGCCCTGTGCCTGGCACCCTGCACTGCACAGCCGAGCCGGCCAGGCCAGCTGCAAGGCAGCGTACAGCGCCCCTGCTGGCGAGAGCAGCGGGGTCGGAGACGTGAGAGCACGGCTGCAGGCACTGGTGCGAGGCGGGGGTGGGGCCCGCCGTGCGAGTTGCACAAGTAGCACCGAGAGGTGCCGGTGTGATGTGGGAGCCCCCTGCCCCATTTCACCCTTTCTGCCCTCGGCCTGTTCTCCCTAGTTCTCCGCCGACCTGCACAGGCACCCCGAGCTCCTGAACGCCTCGGACAGCAGCCTCCTGCGCCGCTTCCTGGAGGGCAACGTCTCGCTGCCCAACGCCAGCGCCCTGCTGCAGCAGCTGGACACCATCGACAACGCCGCCTGCGGCTGGATCCGCTTCATGTCCAAGGTGCGGGCGGCGCGGCCCACGGAGCTGAGCCTGGGGCCTGCCCGGAGCCTGGCCCCGCGGTTCAGATCCCGCAGGCCGCACTCAGCCGGCTGTGCCAGGACTCTCGCCCGAGGCCGCTGGGCGTGGGCCTCTGTGACGGACCAGGCTGGGTCCGGGCACAGCCAAGGGCGTCCACTCGGGGCAAATTGCTCAGACTCGAGGCTCCGTATAGCCCCAGCCCGGAGACCTTCCCAACAGGCCCCAAACCGGTCACACCGCGCGCTCCAGCTGCCTGCCTGGCCAGCCAGAATCCTCACCAGCAAAACCCCCCTGACATCCCAGCTCTCCCCGTGCCCGATCAGCCCCAGGCCTAACACACAGGTGAGGGGTTTTAGAACCCAACCTCACCTCCCCCGAACAGGTTCTTCCGGTCCCAAGACACCAGCCACAGGTCCCAATCACAAACCAGGTCTTACCCACAAACCAGGCTGAGCCAATCCCTTCGAATCTAAGGGTTTATTACTAAAAGAAAGAAAATCCTGAGAGTGAGGTGATTAAGGAGAATACATTACATGTATCGACTCACCCAGTTCTCGATCCAGGCTCTTAGCAGAGATGTGATAGCTGCTATCTTAAATGTCTCTGCTGTACATCCAGTGTCAGGACGGGTCCACAGCTCTTCCCGGCTCGTGGTTCCCTGCAAGGCTGCCTCTGGGATCAGGAGCTGAACTCAAGACCAGATGGAGGGTGCCACATGGCACTTCCTTACCTCCCCTGGCATCTTCCAAGCTGTAGCAGGTCACATGGTTCTACAACCTGCCATGCGTCCCATGCTGGCAGCCCTTAGGCCCGGCTGCTTTGCAGGGATCAGTCCCGGTCCTGAGGTGGGCATTGGCACCTAGAGATTCGTTGTCCCCTTGCTAATTAGCACAGCCACTGGCTGAACACTCCTTGCCCATTGCTCAGCCAGCGTCCCTCCGGCGTGCGTGTTTCTAACGCCCCACACACGTCACAAGTATGTGAATGGCATGTACAGAATCACAAGAACAGAAGCTTTCATGTGACACCTCACACGGCCCCCTTGCTGCAGACTTTTAGGGAACCCCCCCCCCCATGGGTGCAGCAGTGATCTTCAGAATCCGATAACGTGACCGCATCCCGGCGCGGGGTGGAGCCAAGCGCCTTTGGCAGGGCTGCTCCCTGGACTCCCCTTAGGGTCAGCTGGGGGCGGCCGTGCGCAGGCCAGCAGGGCACCTCGCCGGGGGCAGGGTCTGGATGCAGCTGACTCTGGCCTGTGCCCCGGAGCAGCCGTGGGGAAGCAGGCAGCCGTTCGTGGGTCTCACGGGCCGGGCCCTTCCCTCCCACCAGGTCAGCGTGGACATCTTCAAGGGCTTCCCCGACGAGGAGAGCATCGTCAACTACACGCTCAACCAGGCGTACCAGGACAACGTCACCGTGTTTGCCAGTACGGCCCAGCCCCGGACCCTGGGCCGGACACCGTCCCTCCCCGAGCGCAGTGCGAGAGCCAGCTCTGCCTGGCTGCCCTGGGGGTCGGACTGGGGGTCAGAGAGGCCCATTGGCCCCTGGCCTCAGCTCTCACAGGGTCCTGGCTTCTGGGACCCCGCTTCCGCGAGAGCCCCTCCAGTGCGGGGCTTGCTCAGTACCGCCGCTGGCAGCGCCCATCCCCCATGAAACCCAGGCTGGGCGGCTGGCGGGGTCGGCCGATCCCTCCCCAGGCCTGTGTGCAGGAGGGGGAAGCCATGGGCAGGGAGCGCCTGCTGGTTTACGAATGCTAGCTGGAGGGCTGCCCCTGGGCAGGAGGCTCCCAGTAATCCCTTGCGTATTGTCCACAGCAGGGACAAGGCGGGCTTGGGAGCCAACAGGAGGCTGGGCTTGGCCCTGCCACTGACTTGCTGGGCGACTTTGGGCGAGTCACGCCCTGTGCCTCAGTTTCCCCAACTCTAACTCAAGGGAAGTGCTCTCGAGGCAGCTGCAGGTCTTATTCAGAGCCCTAGGACAGTGGTCTCCAACCTTTTTACACTCAAGATCGCTTTTTAAATGACAGACCAAGCCAAGATCTACCGCCCCGCCCCTTCCTTGAAGCCCCGCCCCTTCCTTGAAGCTCAGCGAGGGTGCACCACGCTTCACATGGGCAGGCGCAGAGGAGAAGCTGCCTGGCCAGCTGGCTGTGGCCTTCAGCCCAGAGGAGGCTGAACCGCGCTCCAGCTGATCGGGCAGCTTCCCCTCTGCGCCTGCCCACGTGGAGCTTGGTGCACCCTGGCTGAGCGCCATGGCCAGCTGGCCGGGAAGCTGCTTCTCTTCCCTCCAGCCCGGCGGCCCTGCGCTCAGCCTGGGAAGCTTGCTCCAGCACAGCTGGAGCCTGACGCAGCCTCCCTGGGCTGGGCGCAGGGCTGCTGGGCTGGGCGCAGGGCCGCTGGGCTGGAGGGAAGAGAAGCGGCTTCCCGGCCAGCTGGCCTTGGCGCTCAGCCAGGGTGCACCAAGCTCCACCTGGGCAGGCGCAGAGGAGAAGCCGCCGATCAGCTGGAGCGCGGGGCAGCCTCTTTCAGCTGTAAGCCACAGTCAGCTGGTTGGGGTATTTCAGCCCTCCCGACCTCCCAGCTCCCACCATTCCTCGCAGCTACTCACCTGTGCTGTTGCTCGGTGAGTAGCTGCTCCTCAAATGAGGAAATCTAATGTAACTGTCCTGCGCAGGCGCGCAGTTCAGAGAGGGCTCAAGAGCTACTCTCAGGGTCTGTCTACACTACCCCCTAGTTCGAGCTAGGGTGGGAATGTAGCAACCGGAGTTGCAAATGAAGCCCGGGATTTGAATTTCCCGGGCTTCATTTGCATAAAGCCGGGCGCCGCCATTTTTAAATGTCCGCTAGTGCGGACTCCATGCCCGCAGCTACACGCAGCTACCTGCAGCTACACGCGGCTACACGCGGCACGGACTAGGTAGTTCAGACTAGGCTTCCTATTCCTATTCCGAACTACCGTGACTCCTCGTGAAGCCTAGTCCGAACTACCTAGTCTGTGCCGTGTGTAGCCGCGGGCACGGAGTCCGCACTAGCGGACACTTAAAAATGGCGGCGCCCGGCGAGATGCAAATGAAGCCTGGGAAATTCAAATCCCGGGCTTCATTTGCAACTCCGGTTGCCTACATTCCCACCCTAGTTCGAACTAGGGGGTAGTGTAGACAGACCCTGAGAGCCCCTGAGGGTATGTCTACACTACCCCGCTAGTTCGAACTAGGAGGGTAATGTAGGCATACCGCACTTGCAAATGAAGCCCAGGATTTGAATTTCCCGGGCTTCATTTGCATAAGCGGGGAGCCGCCATTTTTAAAACCCCTCTCGTTCGAACCCTGTGCAGCACGGCTACACGGGGCACGAACTAGGTAGTTCGAACTAGGCTTCCTAGTTCGAACTACTGTTACTCCTCGTGGAATAGGCTTCATTTGCAAGTGCGGTATGCCTACATTACCCCGCTAGTTCGAACTAGGAGGGTAGTGTAGACATACCCTGAGATCTACCGGTAGATCGCGATCTACTGGTTGGTGACCACGGCCCTAGGAGCTGCTCACCAGGGCATGGCCATGATCACCATGGCCATTACTGGCTCCCTCCCCTCCTCTCCTGCTCTGGAGGTCAGTAGGACCCTGGGTCACGTTGGGTAATGTCCGGACGCAGAAGGAGCCAGGGGGCCCGGCCTGTCCCAGCATGCGCTAGTCCGGGAGCCGGCCGGCAGCGCTCTGAGCCTGCTCCCCCCCCCCCCCAGGTGTGATCTTCCAGACCAACAGGGATGGCTCCCTGCCCCCCCACGTGATGTACAAGATCCGGCAGAACTCCAGCTTCACGGAGAAGACCAACGAGATCCGCCGGGCGTACTGGCGCCCGGGCCCCAACACGGGCGGGCGCTTCTACTTCCTCTATGGCTTTGTGTGGATCCAGGGTGAGTGGGCCGTGGCTGTGGCTGTGCCCGTGTGGCCCTGCCCCTGGTGCCCCTGCCCACGCTGAGCTGGGCTCTCCGCTCTCCCCTCAGACATGATGGAGCGAGCCATAATCAACACCCTCGTGGGCCACGACGTGGTGGAGCCCGGCAACTATGTGCAGATGTTCCCCTACCCGTGTTACACCAGGGACGAGTGAGTACCCCGGGGGAGGGGTCAGTGCAGGGACCCGACGCTGCTTCCGCCCCACGGGGCCAGGCCAGCTAGGCCCATGCGCCTCCAGCAGGAGTGGCCCGAGGGGAGACCGGGTCCCGGCGGTGACGTGCCGGCCCAGGGTGTGGGGCTCAGGCCGGAGCAGGATCCATGAGCCCCGAGCTGCTCCCCTTCCCTTCCGTGAGGCTGGTGCAGGGCTCCCCCTCCCCCCCCGGGGACGTAGAGCCTGCCATGGAGCTTTGCTGCTCTCTCCTCAGTTTCCTCTTCGTCATCGAGCACATGATGCCCCTGTGCATGGTGATCTCCTGGGTCTATTCGGTGGCCATGATGATCCAGCACATTGTGGCAGAGAAGGAGCATCGGCTGAAGGAGGTGGGGCCGGCGGGGCGCTGGGGTTAGTGTCCTGGCGGGCGGGGGAGGCAGGGTTAGCGTGTCAGTGGGGTGCTGGGGGTTAGCATTCCTATGGCTGGGGGAGGAGGCAGGGTTAGTGTGCCAGTGGGGTGCTGGGGGTTAGCATTCCTATGGGCGGGGGAGGAGGCAGGATTAGCAGAGCGCTCAAGCACCGGGGGTTAGTGTTCCAGGTGGGCTGGTGGGGCGCTGGGGGAAGTTTTCCGGGCGGGGCACCGGGGGGAGCGTTCCGGGTGGGCTGGCGGGGCGCCGGGGGGAGCGTTCTGGGCGGGCTAGCGGGGCGCTGGGGGGAGTTTTCCGGTTGGGCTGGCGGGGCGCTGGGGGGAGCGTTCCAGGCAGGCTGGCGGGGCGCTGGGGGTTAGTGTTCCGGGCGGGGCGCCGGGAATTAGCGCTCCAGGCAGGCTGGCGGGGCACCGGGGGGAGCATTCCGGTGTCCCCTGGGCCCTGCGGGGGGGGGGGGTTCCCCTGGGCCCTGCGGGGGGGGTCCCCTGGGAGCGGGGTCCCTGTGGTGACACACGGTCCGTGCTCCGGTGTCCCCTGGGCCCTGCGGGGGGGGGGGGTTCCCCTGGGCCCTGCGGGGGGGGTCCCCTGGGAGCGGGGTCCCTGCGGTGACACACGGTCCGTGCTCCGGTGTCCCCTGGGCCCTGCGGGGGGGGGGTTCCCCTGGGCCCTGCGGGGGGGGTCCCCTGGGAGCGGGGTCCCTGCGGTGACACACGGTCCGTGCTCCGGTGTCCCCTGGGCCCTGTGTGGGGGGGGGGTTCCTCTGGGCCCTGCGGGGGGGGGGGGGTTCCCCTGGGAGCGGGGTCCCTGCGGTGACACACGGTCCGTGCTCCGGTGTCCCCTGGGCCCTGTGTGGTGGGGGGGTTCCTCTGGGCCCTGCGGGGGGGGCTGCCCCTTGAGCCGGGCGCGCTGAGGGTCGGGCGCCGTCTCGTGCAGGTGATGAAGATGATGGGCCTGAACAACGCAGTGCACTGGGTGGCCTGGTTCATCACCGGCTTCGTGCAGCTCTCCATCTCCGTCACCGCGCTCACCGCCATCCTCAAGTACGGCAAGGTCCTGATGCACAGCGACGTCGTCATCATCTGGCTCTTCCTCGCCGTCTACGCCGTGGCCACCATCATGTTCTGGTGAGCGCCGGGGCAGGGCGGGGGAGGGGTAGGGGGTGGTGGGCTGATGCGGGGGATGCCCCCCAGAACTCCAGCGGGGGAAGGGTTTGTTGGGGTGGGGGTGGGGGTCAGGACTCTTCTGGGGGGGTCGTTTCTCTGGAGGAGAGGGCTGGGGGGCTGACGCTCTGCCCCCGTTCTCGCCGTCTGCCCCCCAGTTTCCTGGTGTCCGTGCTGTATTCCAAGGCCAAGCTGGCCTCGGCCTGCGGGGGCATCATCTACTTCCTCAGCTACGTGCCCTACATGTACGTCGCCATCCGGGAGGAAGTGGCCCACGACAAGATCACGGCCTTCGAGAAGTGCATCGCCGTGAGTACCCGGCGGCCCGGCCCGGCGCTCCCCGGGCACCGGCCACGGGCTCCCGGCTCCGCTCCCTCCGCCACCGCCTGCTCCTCTGCCAGGCTCTGCCGGGGGCTGCTCCGGGCTCCGCGCCAGACGCAGGCGGGAGGGGGGCCCCGGCCGTGGCTCCGGCCCCTCCCGCCCCAGGGCCGAGAGGCCTTCAGCAGGACAGCGCTGGAGAAACTGGCCTGCTCACGAGGGCACAGCCCAGCTGGGCCAGGGGCTCGAAGAGGGAGGGGTCCGGGGGGGGTGCCAGCTAACCCGGGTGCAGCGTGGCTCGCAGGGCGAGGGGGCCTGGCACAGCCCAGCTGGGCCGGGGCTCGAAGAGGGAGGGGTCCGGGGGGGGTGCCAGCTAACCCGGGTGCAGCGTGGCTCACAGGGCGAGGGGGCCTGGCACAGCCCAGCTGGGCCAGGGGCTCGAAGAGGGAGGGGTCCGGGGGGGGTGCCAGCTAACCCGGGTGCAGCGTGGCTCACAGGGCGAGGGGGCCTGGCACAGCCCAGCTGGGCCAGGGGCTCGAAGAAGGAGGGGTCCGGGGGGGGGGGTGCCAGCTAACCCGGGTGCAGCGTGGCTCGCAGGGCGAGGGGGCTTGGCACAGCCCAGCTGCACCCTGGGACCCTTGAGTCCTGCTCTTTGAGCTGCTGCCCCAGAGCCCCAGCAGGGGGCAGCGCTGCCCCCTCCCCCAGCCTTTCTCCCAGGGCTGCCCCCGCCCCGCCGTGGCCTCCGCCCGCCGTGGCCTCCGCCCCCCATGGCCACCCCCGCGCCTGGCGAGGGGCTGCTGCCCAGGGCTGTGGGCTGAACCCCCTCTCCCTGTGCAGTCGCTCATGTCGACCACGGCCTTCGGGCTGGGTGCCAAGTACTTTGCGCTGTACGAGGTGGCGGGCGTGGGCATCCAGTGGCGCACCCTGAGCCAGTCGCCCGTGGAGGGGGACGACTTCAACCTGCTGCTCTCCATGCTGATGCTGATGGTGGACGCCGGGGTCTACGGGGCGCTGACCTGGTACATCGAGGCCGTGCACCCAGGTACGGGCAGGCCAGCGCCTGGACCCTCCTGGGGCTGGGAGGTGGAAGCAGCCACCCCGTCCTCTGCCCCTGGGACTGCACGTCCCCCGGCCCCGCGTCCTGGGGGAGGCCCTTGGCCCCTCAGTGCCATGGGGGGGGCCCTGCGCGAGCCCCAGAACCACGGCTGACCGCTGCTCTCTCCTTGGCAGGCATGTACGGGCTGCCCCGGCCCTGGTACTTCCCCTTCCAGAAATCCTACTGGCTCGGGAACGGGCGGCTGGAAACCTGGGAGTGGAACTGGCCCTGGTCCAGAGCCACCCGCCTCAGCATCATGGAGGAGGACCAGGCCTGTGCCATGGAGAGCAGGCGGCTGGGTACGAGCGCCCGGGGGCTGGGCAGTGCAAACGGGCGAGGGGCCCGAGGGGAACGCCCCGGGCTGGGATCCAGGGGCCCTGCAGCAGCGACCTCAGCCCCCCGGCTTTGCTCTCGGCTCAGCAGCGAGTCCCAGCCTGGCGCTGGCTCCCGCTACGAACCCGCTAGAGCAGCCTTCCTGTCCCCGTGCCACAGTCTCCCCTGGCCAGGTCGCGCCCACGGCCCCGCGCCTCTCTTCCATCCAGGTGCGGAATAATTGTCTTTTGGATGTGCACCACGGGTAGAAACACAGCCCGGCTGTGGGCCTCTGCGTGTGACTTTCCCCAGCGCCCGGCTTACGGGGAGCGCTGGCCGTGCCATGAGCCGGCCTCTCGGAGGGGCAAGGGGACAGATCCAGCCCCCTTGCCCAGCTGCTGGGGCGCCTCTGGGAGCCGGAGCCGGAGGAGGAAGTGGAGTAATGGAAGGAGGCGTTCTCGGCAAGACACGCAACGAGGCCCCTGCTGGCAGAGCCGCACGGCTGCGGGGACGCTGGGGTGCACCAGAGAGGGGGTTATTCTGTTAGGCAGGGCCCAGGGAGCCCATGGTGCACAAACCCAGAGCAAGAGCAGCCCCTGCCCCAAAGAGCCCCGAGGGGAGGGGAGGGGTAGGGCTGGCCCACGGCAGCCCCCTGCCCCAGGACTCTCTGCGGGTTTAGTTTGTATTATTTTGGGGGGTTGCTCTGCCCAGCTAAGCCTCCTGCCCCTTCCTCCCAGCCCTCCTCTGTCCCTGCACCCGTGGCTGGGGGCCGCATGGGCCCTGGTGCCCTCCGGACAGACGGGCGTGCAGGGCTGTGGCTGGGGGAGGGTGCGCCTGGCTGGTCGGTCCTTGGTACCTGCTGCTGCCCCTGTGTTCTGAGAGCTGCTCCCTGACCGACTTCTCCAGAATCGCCAGCTCCGGGTGCTGGTGCGTGGCTGCATTGGCGACACCCCCCCCATAACTGACCAACACGGCAGCTCCACGGAGCAGCGCCCGCCCCTCCTGGCCCTTGGCCCCCCACCCTGGGCGGTGGCTTCTGCCCGGTCCCGCCTGCCCAGCAGCCCCCGCTGTCCTTGCAGAGGAGACGCGCGGCATCGAGGAGGAGCCGACCCACCTGCCGCTCGTCGTGTGCGTGGACAAGCTCACCAAGGTCTACAAGACGGACAAGAAGCTGGCGCTGAACAAGCTGAGCCTGAACCTCTACGAGAACCAAGTGGTGTCCTTCCTGGGTCACAACGGGGCGGGCAAGACCACCACCATGTGAGCGGCGGGCGGGCGGCCTGGGGAGATCGGCCCGGGGCGGGGGTCTCGCGTGTCCGGCCGCCTGTCACCTCCTCTGCCGTGGACAGGGCTGCGGGGTCAGCCTGGGCTCCCGGGCGCTGTCCTCACCCACAGCTGGGCCCTCGCTGGGCCCCCGCCCTGCAGGGATGCCGGCAGCGTTGGGGTTGGTGCAGCAGCCGAGGGGCAGCGCCCGGGGCGGGTGGGTGGGTGGGTGGGTGGGCAGAGTGAAGGGGCAGTGCCCAGGGCGGGTAGGCGGGTGGGCGGAGCTGAGGGGCAGTGCCCAGGGCGGGTGGGTGGAGCCGAGGGGCAGCGCCTAGGGCAGGTGGGTGGGTGAGTGGGCAGAATGAAGGGTCAGTGCCCAGGGCGGGTAGGCGGGTGGGCGGAGCCGAGGGGCGGAGCCGAGGGGCAGCGCCCGGGGCGGGTGGGCGGAGCCGAGGGGCAGCGCCCGGGGCGGGTGGGCGGAGCCGAGGGGCAGCGCCCGGGGCGGGTGGGCGGAGCCGAGGGGCAGCGCCCGGGGCGGGTGGGCGGAGCCGAGGGGCAGTGCCCAGGGCAGGTGGGCGGAGCCGAGGGGCAGTGCCCAGGGCGGGCAGGCTGGGAGGAGGGGGACGGTGGCAATGGGGTGAGGGCCCACAGGGCGGAGCTGTCACAAGCTGGCGCTGGAAGGGCGAGGGTGGCCCGTGCCCGGCGGTCCCCGGCCCCCGGCGGGGCAGGCGCTGACGCTGCGCCTTCCTCGCCTAGGTCCATCCTGACGGGTCTCTTCCCCCCAACCTCGGGCTCCGCGACCATCTACGGCCACGACATCCGGACGGAGATGGACGAGATCCGGAAGAACCTGGGCATGTGCCCCCAGCACAACGTGCTCTTCGACAAGCTGACGGTGGAGGAGCATCTCTGGTTCTACTCGCAGCTCAAGAGCATGGCGGAGGAGGAGATCCGCAAGGAGATGAACAAGTAGGCCCTGCCCCTCGTGGGTCAGCGGGTCTAGTGGGCTCGCCCCGGGGCCCCAGTGCGCCGTGGGGCAGGATCCAGCAACGGTTTTGTGGGGGCCCTGCCAGAGACTCCTTCAAGGGCCGGATGTCTTTAGGCGGCGCTGAGCACTGCTCTGGCACCCAGACCCCCGGGCTCTGCCTCCGGGAGCTGGCCCCCGAGTGGCTGCGGAGCGCCCGGCTGGCTGAGCCTGCTGAGAGCCAGAGCCTGTCGTGGGGCGGGAGGGGTAACCACAGGGGGCTGAGTCCCCGCCGGGGGGTGTTAACCGCGGGGGGCTGGGTCACCGCGCACCTGCCTGTGACCGGGGGGTGACCGCCGGGGGGTGTTAACCGCGGGGGGCTGGGTCACCACACACCTGCCTGTGACCGGGGGGGGGTGACCGCAGGGGGGTGTTAACCGCGGGGGGCTGGGTCACCACACACCTGCCTGTGACCGGGGGTGACCGCCGGGGGGTGTTAACCGCGGGGGGCTGGGTCACCGCGCACCTGCCTGTGACCGGCCCGTGTCCCGTCCCCCCAGGATGACCGAGGACCTGGAGCTGTCCAACAAGCGGCACTCCCTGGTGCAGACGCTGTCCGGGGGCATGAAGAGGAAGCTGTCGGTGGCCATTGCCTTCGTAGGAGGCTCCCGGGCTGTTATCTTGGATGAGCCCACGGCCGGCGTGGACCCCTACGCGCGCAGGGCCATCTGGGACCTGATCCTCAAGTACAAACCCGGTGAGCGGCCCGGCCCCGCCACCGCCACCCGGCCCCGGCCCTGCCCTCGCCCTCGCCCCCGCCACCCGGCCCTGCCCTCGCCCTCGCCCCCGCCACCCGGCCCTGCCCTCGCCCTCGCCCCCGCCACCCGGCCCCGGCCTCGCCCTCGCCCCCGCCACCCGCCCCCGGCCCCGCCCCGCCCCGCCCCGCCCCGCCCTCCCGGGCAGCCGTTCCACGCAGCCGGAGACCCAGCCCGGGATGCCCCCACCCCCGCTAGCCACTGGCCCTGTGCCCGGAGGGGGAAGGAAAGCCAGGCCTGGATTCTAGGGACCAGACTCTGGCTGGGACTGAGCGGGGGGCCGTGCCCAGGCGATGAGGCAGACCCCTCCTGCTCGTGCCTTGCCTCAGTTTCCCCCGTTCCACAGAGCTAGTAAGGCAGCTGGGCGAGCCCTCCGAGCCCCCGGGTGCTAAGGTTGCCGCTGTCTGTGGCGGGTTCCCTGACACCGCGACTGCTGGGCAGGGGGCCTGGTCTCCTGGCAGCTTGGGGGTCCCTGGGGCCTGCGAGTTCCCCGCCCCCCCTCCTAACGCTCCCCCGCCCGTGTCCCCGTGCGGCAGGAAGGACCATCCTGCTCTCCACGCACCACATGGACGAGGCCGACCTGCTGGGGGATCGCATCGCCATCATCTCCCACGGCAAACTCACCTGCTGCGGCTCCCCCCTCTTCCTCAAGAGCACCTACGGCGACGGCTACAAGCTCACCCTGGTCAAGAAGCAGTCGGACTCCAGGCCCGGCCCAGGTCGGTCGCCCCCCCCCCCCCCCCCGGGCTCTGCCCCGCCCCGCCCCCGGGCTCTGCCCCGCCCCCCCCCCCACGGGCTCTGCCCCGCCCCGCCCCGCCCCCGGGCTCTGCCCCGCCCCCCCCCCCCCCCCCCCCACGGGCTCTGCCCCGCCCCGCCCCGCCAGGGCTCTGCCCCACCCCGCCCCCGGGCTCTGCCCCGCCCCGCCCCGGGCTCTGCCCCACCCCACCCCGCGCCAGGGCCAGCCCCAGGTGCCCCAGAGGGAGGGAACTGAGCAGGGAATCGTCCCCCCCAGCTCTCGAGTCCTCGCTCCCACTGGCGCCCTTCCTGCCCCCACATCTCAATGGGCCGTGCGCCTGGAGCCACTTTTCCTGCACGGCTTCGTTTAGT
Source organism: Pelodiscus sinensis (assembly GCF_052426305.1). Taxonomy (NCBI): domain Eukaryota; kingdom Metazoa; phylum Chordata; order Testudines; family Trionychidae; genus Pelodiscus; species Pelodiscus sinensis. The sequence goes on along the minus strand of NC_143074.1, from coordinate 2,313,006 downwards.
GGCAGCCCTAGTTCCCCACGCAGGAGGGGGCAAATCCCCCCCCCCCGCCTGCACAAAGCGAAAAGCCCCTGAAATGACCAAGCAGCCCAGAGAGGAGGCCAGGCGCTGCCAAGCTCAGGCACCTGCAGACATCCGGGTCCGGGGCTCCCGCAGCGCAGTGGTACCGGGAGTTCCCACGTGAGCCAGCGCCGGAGCTGCCCCATTTTCCCACCCCTGAGCAGAATGAATGTTCTTGTATGCACCAGTGCGAGGGGGACGTGCGACATGGGGGGGCGTGCGACACGTCACCTTCGCATTGGTGCAAGTGGCACAATCCATGTGGCAGGAGGGCGCCGAGGGGGCCGAGGGATGAGGTGTGGCAGTGTAAAGGCTCCGGGTAGGAGTGTGGGTCTGGGGTGGAGCCGGACAAGAGGGAGTTGGAGTGCAGGGGGCGCTCTGGGCCGGGGTGCAGGGGGGGCTCTGGGCCGGGGTGCAGGGGGGTACAGGCTGGGGGCTGGGCTTTGGGGCCAGGTATGAGGGCTGTCGTACAGGTGGCTGCTCAGGGCTGATGCGGTTCAAGGTGGGGCAGGAGGTTGGGGCTCAGGCTGAGCTGGGCAGTTCCCTGCTGGGGCCAGGGGGAAGAGGCCGCAGACTGAGGCTGGGGCCGGTGAAGGGGGGGTCTCCCCTCTGCTGGCCCCGCAGCTTCAGGACTTGGGGAGCGAGATCGCTCCCCCTGAGCCCCTGCGCGGGGCCTACTGGGAAGCTGGGCGGCCGCAACGTGGGCAGGTCCGTGGCCAGCAGGCCCCGGCTCCCCCCCCCCCCCCCCCCGCTCGTCAGGCCCCTCTGCCCTGGGAAATGCAGGTTGTTGGGCGCAGGAAGCGCCTTCAGCTCAGGCCCTGGCTGGCCCTGGGTCTCCCTGCTCGGCCCCTTGGCAGCTGCCCCCTTGAGCGTGTCGGCAGAGAAGTCAATGGCCGGGGAGACTAGGGGTGGGCAGCAAGGGGGGAAGCAACCAGTCAGAGAGAGGCAGTGGGAGGGGGACAGGAGCCGGGGGGGCAGCTTAAAACCGGTTCCCCCAGCACCATCTCCGCTCGCCCCCCTTCTGCTGCCAGTCTGCTTTGGAAACGTACAAGGACCCCGATGGGGGGGGCAGGCCTCGCCCAGCCCAAGGGCGCCGCAGGGATCCCCAGCTGCCCCCAGGACCCCAGCGGGGCTCGCGCCCAGTCCAGAGACGGAGGGGCCCTCGTCGGCCGAGCGCACGGGCGATGGAGATCCCGTTGGCCACTCGATTAGTTAGTTCATCCAAATTGACCGTCCCTAGTGGAGACTCCCCTCCCCTCTCAGGCCAGGGCAGTTCCTCCCTCCAGGGCAGGAGGGGAGCAGTTTGCTTGGGGCGTGCAGGCCTGGGCGGGGCAGGAGGGGGCAGTTTGTTGGGTGCCTGCTGGGCAGGGTCGGGGGGGCAGTTTGTTCGGTGCCTGCGGGGCGGGAGGGGGGCAGTTTGTTTGGTCAGGTTTGGGGCGGGGGGGCAGTTTGTTGGGTACCTGCCGGGCGGGTCGGGGGGGGGGGGCAGTTTGTTGGGTCAGGGTTGGGGCGGGGGGGCAGTTTGTTGGGTGCCTGCCAGGCAGGTCGGGGGGGGGCAGTTTGTTGGGTCAGGGTTGGGGCAGGGGGGCAGTTTGTTGGGTGCCTGCCGGGCGGGTCGGGGGGGGCAGTTTGTTGGGTCAGGGTTGGGGCGGGGGGGCAGTTTATTGGGTGCCTGCTGGGCACGGTCGGGGGGGCAGTTTGCTGGGTGCCTGCCGGGCGGGTCGGGGGGGGGGGGAGGAGCAGTTCGCTCAGGGCCGGGAAAAGCAGAGTTGAAATAGCACACCAGCTCTATCCACTGTGGGAAAGAAACGCAAGAACCCGGCCCCTCCCTCCCTGACGCGCCCCCTCCCTCCCTGTGCTAGACGCGGGGCAGCCGCACAGCCCGCCCGCCCCCTCCTCCGCCAGCCCCTGCTCCGAGCCCCGCGTCACCCAGTTCATCAAGAAGTACGTGGCCTCCTGCCTGCTGGTGTCCGACACCAACACGGAGCTCTCCTACGTCCTGCCCAGCGAGGCCGTCAAGAAAGGCTGCTTCGAGAGGCTCTTCCAGGTACGGCGCCGGCTGTGGGGCGTGGCGGGGGCTGAGGCGGAGGGGGGCTCGTGATGGTCTGTGGCTGTGGGCGGGGTGCCCTGCGGGGCCGGGCTGGGTGCTGGCGGGTTGGGCCAATTCCCACTTGCCCGGGCGTTCCCCGGCTGGCTCCCTGCTGTGCTCACCTGGCGCCATCCCCGTTTGCAGCACCTGGAGCAGAGCCTGGGGGAGCTGGAGCTGACCAGCTTCGGGCTGATGGACACCACCCTGGAGGAGGTTTTCCTCAAGGTCTCGGAGGAGGACCTGTCCCTGGAGAACAGCGATGCGGGTAAGGGCTCCGCGTGGGTGGGGGTGTGTGCATGTTGGGGTGGGGGGGGTGTCTGTGTTGGGGTGGAGGGGTGTATGCGTGTTGGGGTGGAGGGGGTGGGGGGTGTGTCTGTGTTGGGGTGGGGGGGTGTGCGCGTGTTGGGGTGGAGGGGGTGGGGGGTGTGTCTGTGTTGGGGTGGGGGGGTGTGTGCGTGTTGGGGTGGAGGGGGTGGGGGGTGTGTCTGTGTTGGGGTGGGGGGGTGTGTGCATGTTGGGGTGGGGGGGTGGGGTGTGTCTCTGTGTTGGGGTGGGGGGTGTGTGTGCGTGTTGGGGTAGGGGGGTGGGGTGTGTCTCTGTGGGGTGGGGGTGTGTGTGCGTGTTGGGGTGGGGGGGTGGGGTGTGTCTCTGTGTTGGGGTGGGGGGTGTGTGTGCGTGTTGGGGTAGGGGGGTGTGCATGTTGGGGTGGGGGGTGGGGTGTGTCTGTGTTGGGGGGGGTAGGGGTGTCTGTGTTGGGGTGGGGGGGGGTGTCCATGTTGGGGGGTGGGGGGTGTGTCTGTGTTGGGGTGGGGGGGTAGGAGTGTGTCTGTGTGTTGGGGGGTGGGGGGTGGGGGGGTGTCTGTGTGTTGGGGTGGGGGTGTGTGTCCATGTTGGGGGGTGGGGGGGTGTGTCTGTGTTGGGGTGGGGGTGTGTGTGCATGTTGGGGTGTGGGGGGTGTGTGTCTGTGTTGGGGTGGGGTGTGTGAGTGGTTTGCCATGAGGAGAATTCAGGGGAGCAGCCCGGTTTGCGTCGTGGCCCAGCTGGCTGTTCGGGGCCCCCAGGGAGGAACCGCCGTGGCTGTGAGGGCAGGAGGAGGCTGCGGTGGGGTGGGGTGGGGTGGGAGCGCAGGGGGTGCATTGGTTACACTGCACCGAGCCGGCCCCAGCGGCGTCGCTGCGACAGGCATTCGAACGGCTGCTTGGCAGTTACCGATTCGTAGATGCGCCCGTCTTGGCGGTAGCCCTGGCTCCCGCGAGGGCCTCGGGCGTGCTCTCCGGAGGGAGTGTGGGATGGGACCCGTCGCTTGCCACGCTCCACCCCAGCAGTGGCCGCCGTTCGGCGCTGCGGTTTGTGCTTCTGCCTGAGGTCTGGCCAGCCCTTTGAGGTGTGGGGAGCGTGGCTGTAAGCCCGGGCCCATGCTGAGAGGGAGCTGGGGGGCCCATTGCGCCAGGGCAGTGACTGGGGTGCTACGGTGGGGTCCCAGAGCCCCGGGCCCTCGGTATCGGGGAGGGGGGGGTGGCTCTGAGGCCTTCTGGCCAGGCCGGAGAGAGCAGAAGGGCTGCTGCCCAGGCCCCACCGGCTCCCTTCTCCTTCCAGACATGAAGGAGTCCAAAGACGCCCTGCAGCCCCCAGCTCCCCGGCTGGACCTGAAGCCAGAGGCCAATGGGGAGCCCCTCCCTGAGGGGGGGGCCCCCAAGAAGCCAGAGGGGGCGCTCAGCAACCTGGAGGCCTGCGCCAGCCTGGCCCAGTCCCAGGCGTCCCTGCGTTCGGCTTCCTCGGTGGGCTCGGTGCGGGGTGACGAGGGCGGGCCTTACTCGGAGTTCTATGGGGATTACTCTCCGCTGTTCGAGAGCCTGCGGGACCCCGAGAACGCCAGTCTGCAAGGTTTGTACCGCGCCGCGCGGCAGGCCGGGACTTGCTAGCGGGGCCGCCAGGTCCCAGCTCCGCTCCCGGCTTTCTCAGGGCCGGGCTGGCACCGGCTGTGCCCCGGCCTTGCTGTCTGGCTGGAGCTGGGGCATTCCCCACTCGAGGGATGACCGGAGGGCCCTGCGTGGGCACACCCACCCTGCACTGCGGGGTCCGGTCACTCTGGGACCCCGCCGTACCGCCTCAGACCAGGCCTAGGAAGGGAGAGGGAGCCAAGCCGTGCGGGGAAGCCGTGAGTTCGAGCCCCACTGGGCGCCTGGCAGAGCTGAGAGCTCGCGGGGCGCTCGGGTCGGGAGTGGGTGGTGCCGGGCGGCCGTGTGACTGCGGCGCTGGAGCCTAGCAGTGCCCTTCGCTGCCCTTGGACTCGCCCCCTGGCTTGGCCCTGGGTCAGCGCTGGCCAGCTCGGTCCCTGCGACCTCGGCCCATCTCGTTCCCCATGCGACCGAGCTGCTCGAAGGCAGTCGCTCTTCGAGGCCAGCCGCCGAGTGCCCAGGCGGAGGCTGCGTCTCCCTCCCCCCGGGCCTGCGCCCGGCTGCTCCCCAACTCGGAGACGCACGTTCCGGTGCCAAGGTCTGTGTTGAGGCTCGCGGCGTGTTTCCAGGAGTCCCCCCCGCGCCCTGTGGTATTCGAATATTAAAACGTAATCCACAAGCAGCAGCGACCCAGCGGCCACCATTTTGCCCACAATTCCTTTTGGGGCTCCTCTGCTCACGGGGCTATGGGGCCCTCCTGTTTCTCCCCTCCAGGGGTCCCGTTACTGAGCGCCGTGGCTGCATAGCGCCCTGGGGGCACAGAGCAGGGAGCGTAGAACAGAAACTCCTCAGAGATCCCGGCACCGAGGCCCCCGCGGGCTCGCAAACCCATTCGAAATTGTCCCCTCAGCCAGTTCCCCGCCTCGGTCCCTGTCCCATCCGTGGAACTTCTGATGGGAGCAGATCAGGAAATCGGCGGGTGGGGGGGGGGTCTGTGCAAACCGAGGGGGAACTTGCTGAATGTTCAGCAGCAAATTGAGAACCTAAATCATCTTGAATGGTGCTGCAATGCCTCATGGGAGTTGTCAGTCAGCTGCGGCATGCTCCCTGTTGGACTACATCTCCCATGGTGCCCCAGGGTCTCCCAGCAAGGCAATGCATCATGGGAGATGAAGTCTGGCTGGGGAGCCCGGCTTGTCGAAGAGAATTGCCGCATGAGCCGTAAGCGCTGCCCTGCTGGGTCGGCTCACGGGCCCCTTGCTCCGTCTCCTGCCTCCCACATACCGGAGCTTCCCGGGAGGGCAGAGAACGTGGCCCCCTCCCGGTGTCCGGCAGTCAGGGGCTCAGGGTCGCCCCGAGCGGGAGGTTGGGTCCCGGCCGCCTGGGCTAATCTCCATGAAGGGCCCAGCCCCAGGCGCTCCCAGTGGGCCTGTGGGAGAGTCCTGCCGCCTGTGTGCGTTCAGCCTGCTGCCTGCCTCTGGGCTGGGGCGTGGCTCGGGACCCGCAGCCCCTGGGCGCCGCCCTGGCGTTCCGGTGGGTGGACGCGGTGCAGCAGAGCTCTGCCAGAGCCCGGTTCCCCCCAGGACTGGTGGTGGGAAGTTCCCGACCGACCAGCCCCACGGCTTCCCCAGCCCCTCATCGCCCTGCCGGCGGGTGTCCCCCCCGAGGGAGGCCTTCCCAGGAGCAGCCTGACTTCTCCCCCTAGCAGCAGCAGCAGACTGGGGGTCCCGGGGCCTGCTGGAGGGCGCCCTGGAGCAAGTAGGCACAGGCCTGTGCCCAGGGCGGGCAGGGTCCGAGGCAGGATGTCTGAGGTGGGCTCACAAGGGGCTGGACTCCCCTGCCCTAGGGCTTTGATCTCTAGAACGGTGGGACCGTGGGCGGTGGCCCTGCGCTCTGGCCCTGGCGCCGGCAACAGGAAGGTGCGAGGCCGGCGTGCGGGGGCTGCCTAACGCCCTCTGCAGCCTGTATCTGCAATAACGCCTGCCCAGGCTCCTGCGTTCCCTCCCTGCCCTGCACAGCCCTGGTGGGCTGGGGGCCTGTCGGCCGTGCAGATGCCTGGACCAGTGTTCTATCTATGTGCGGGATACATTTTGTTGTGTGCACTGAGGCTTGGGTGAAGTGCACCACAGAAACACACCTGGCTGTGGGCGCTCTGCTGATCAGCGGGGCAGTGTGGGAATCTCTCCCAAGCCGCCCTCGAGCGCTGGTCTGGGCAGTCGCGCTGTCCCCCCCACCCGGCCGGGGCGCAAGGGTTGCGAGCGTTTAGGAAGCAGCCTGATGCCCACTCCCCACCTGCGCCCGGGCTGCTGCGTTTCCACATGCCTGCGGCGTCGGCTCGGGAGCACCAGCCCTGCCTCCTCTCCGGGCCCAGCCCCGGGCCGCGCCCTGCGTCACCCGCCCCACGTGCGCGCCTGACCCCACCCTGTCTCTCCCTGCTCCAGACCAGGAGGCCGACGCCGAGGCTGCGGGCCAGACCCTGGTGGGCCAGGGGAGTTTTAAGCTGGAAGGCTCCTGGCTCAAGCTGCGCCAGTTCCACGGGCTGATCGTCAAACGCTTCCACTGCGCCAAGCGCAACAGCAAGGCCCTGTTCTCGCAGATCCTGCTGCCTGCCTTCTTCGTCTGCGTGGCCATGACCGTGGCCCTCTCCGTGCCCGAGATAGGTGCGTGGGCCCGGCCCCGACTGGGGGAGGGGCAGTAACCCCCCCCCACCCACCTCCCAGCTGCTGTCACCTCTTGCCTGGCCCTGGCCTCCCGGCATGTGGCCCCAGGTGCCCGAGAGCTACTGGAGCCGCCCCAGGAGGGAGGAGGGGCCGACTGGGCTGTGGGGGTTCTGGGGCTGCCCTTCCCGCCCAGAGTGGGGAGGGGCCGGGGGCCTCGCAGCCAGGGAGGCGGCTCAGCATTGCCCCTTCTTGTCTCCCCAGGTGACCTGCCGCCTCTGATCCTCTCGCCCTCCCAGTATCACAACTACACCCAGCCCAAGGGCAACTTCATCCCCTACGCCAACGAGGAGCGGCGGGAGTACCGGTGAGAGCCTGCCTAGACCCCCATGCCCCACGCCCGCAGGGCGGCGCCTGGCCCTGATCCCACCCCTGCGGCTCTGCCCGGGAGGGTATGTGCTCGGCGGGCAGCCCCGCTCTGGGCCGCGAGGAGAGAGCAGTTCTGCGATGGGCCCCCCCGTACTCCAGTGTGGCCTGTCGGCGCCTACCGGCCTGGGCTGGGTTTGAGTGACCTGCCGGGGCAAGGCCTCTGTGCCGCCCAGTCCCCTTCGCCCCCAAGCTGAGCGCGGGCTCCGTGGCCCCAGCCAGGCCCAGTGGGGAGTGGAGCCCTCAGCCCAGCAGGGCCCGGCCCCCCGGAATGTCACTTGGGGGGCTGGCCTGCCCGCTGTGGCCCTGGCAGCGGGACCGACCCAGAGGCGCTGTGGGGGCGTCCCCTGAGCGCTAAACCCTTCCCCCCCCCAGCATGAAGCTGTCGCCCGACGCCAGCCCCCAGCAGCTCGTCAGCACCTTCCACCTGCCCTCCGGGGCGGGCGCCACCTGCGTGCTGAAGACGGCCTTCAACAGCACCCTGGACCAGCTGGTGCAGACCCTCAACCTCAACAGCAACGAGTCCAAGACGCTGGCAGCCAAGTACTTCGACGCCATGTGCGTCGATTCCTTCACCCAGGGCCTCCCGCTCTCCAACTTCGTGCCGCCGCCCCCCTCCCCCGCCCCCTCGGACTACCCCGTCTCCGTGGACGACGCCACGGCGCACGCCTGGAACGCCACCACCTACCCCTCCGCCGTCAAAGGTAGCGCACGGCCTGCCGGGAGGGGCTAGCGCCTGGGTCTCGGGCCTTGCACAGAGCCGCACGGCCCGCTCGTTTGGCGCTTTCCCATCACGCCTGTCCACGTGACCCTGCCGGGGGCGCACGGCGTTAACGGGGCAGTGCCCGGCTCGGCCTCTGACGGTGGCCAGAACTGTCCAGAGTGTAAGGACCCCGCAGTAGCAGATGTGGGAAAACCTGCCCCGCGTAGGCCTCGGCCTTCTCCAAGGGATCCGCTCACACCTCAGCCCACCAGCCAGGGGAAGGCCGAGCTAAGTGCCCGATGCCTGTTCGAATCTTGTTCCGGTCTTGTCCCCGTGACTTCCTGTGGCAGTGAGTTCCGCAGGCTGCGCGTCCATTGGGTGAAGCCTCTGTCCTTGCATTGTTCTGAACTTGCGTTGGACGTCCCCTTGTCCTTACGCTGTGAGGCAGAGATAAGGGGAGACACGTCTCGGTGCTTGTAGCACAGCTCCTGTTTCCCACTGGCTCCTAGTCCTCCTCCTCGCCCCCTGCGAACAGCCCTGTGGCGCCTTTGCCCCAAGATGCTGCAAGAGGGGGACGACAGGCCGAGCCCTTGGGACCTCGTTTGTCGGGACTGCAACACGGGGGGCGTCTGCTCCCCCCCAGGTGTCCGTGTCGGGATGGCTGAGCTGCGCTCCCCGCTCCGGCAGCCACTGGCGAGCCAGCTCCGTGCTGGTGCCGTGATGCTGCAAAGCCCAGGCCAGGCGAGCCCCCTGCCACGGCTTCCCTGCTCTCCTAGCGAGGCCGCAGCAACTCGGGCCCGTCCCCTTGGGCTGTGGTCAGGCCCCGCGACTGGCACTCAGCCGCAACCCGCGTTCTCGCCTCCTGCCCCCGCTGTCGTCCCCTCCCCCAGACGCACCAAGGGCGCTCTGCACGCCAAGTGCTCCTGAGCCGCCACTCTCCTCTCGTCTCCTCAGAGACCCTCACCTTGGCCCCGGGCCTGCCCCCCGTCGTCCACGAGTCCATCAGGTGCACCTGCTCCATGCAGGGCACCGGCTTCTCCTGCCCCAGCGGCGTGGGGGGCCACCCGAACCAGATGAAGGTGGTGACGGGCGACATCCTGGCGGACATCACGGGGCGCAACGTCTCGGAGTACCTGCTCTACACGTCGGACCGCTTCCGGCTGCACCGGTGAGGGCAAGGCCACATGGCTGCCCCTCGGCATGGGGAGCGCGGCAGGGAGCAGTGCTGCTGCTGGAGCGGGGCCGCTGGCAGCCAGGGCGGGGAGCTGTGAGCCCCACTCCAGGCGCCAGGCCGGAGCTAGCTGTAGCAGGGCCAGCTCGGTTCCTGGGGCGGGGAAGGGTCGCTGGTTGCTGTTTTTATGGGTTTTTAAATGCGGGGGGGGGGACTGTGTCACAACTATGACTTTTGAAGCAGAGCCCAGCCCCCGTGGGGCACAGCCTGGGGCACGTGGGGGCTCGTTTGGAGCTGGCGCTGCCCAGAACTAGGGATGTAAGGGTCTGTCTGCACTGGCCCCTAGTTCGAGCTAGGGTGGCTAATGTGGGCGTTCGCGCGCAGATATCCTGGGCTTGATTTGCATGTTCCCGGGCGCCGCCATTTTTCAGTGCCCGGTACTGTCGTTTGAACTCCGTGCCCGCGGCTCCAGTAGTCCGAACGAAAGCCCCTAATTCGGACTGCCGTTACTCCTCTGCAGGACAGCGCCAAGCCTCGGCTTGCAGCCCCAGCTGCTTAGGCTGCACGGTGCTTTCCGCTCGCCTCTGGGGGGGAGGAGGGCGAACGGCCCCTGGCGCTCGGTGGCAGCCTCCGGTGAAGCAGGGTAGCCTGGCCTGGCTCCAGGGGAGGGGAAGGGCACGGCGGCCACGAGGCCGGGTCTCGCGAGGGAAGCAGCCGGGGCCGCGGGCGGCTAGGAGCGGCTTGCAGGCCAGTCGTGCCTGGGGGCTCTGGTCGGGGTTGGCTGTCACTCGGGTTCCCCCTGGAGCCCGGCATTTCAGGGAAGGCTCCGGTCCCGTTCGTCGAGCGGCTCGGCTTCCCCCCCAGCCCGGGGCTGGCTCACGGGGGCCCAGCCTTTCATCTGCCTCCCCTCCCGCCATAGGTACGGCGCCATCACTGTTGGCAACGTCCAGAAATCCATCCCCGCCTCCTTTGGCGCCAAGGCCCCGCCCATAGTGCGGAAGATCGCGGTCCGGAGAACAGCCCAGGTAGGGGAAGGTTCTGCCCCGTCCCGCGAGTCCCCCACGGACCCGCCCTCTTGCCGAAGGTGCCGCTTCCCAGCATGCTCTCGGCAAGGGGGAAGGTCGGCCCTTGCTCCAGGGCCCCTCAGGTGAGCCTGTTGGCTGGAGGGCGGGGGGGTCTCTCGGCAGCACCCGCTAGCTCGCTGGGGTTTGCCGGCGGGCTCCTTGCCAGCCGCGCAGGCCGGAGAGCGGGGACCCCACGGCTGCAACTCTCCAGTGGTGCTGCTCCCCTCAGCCAGGACGCCGGAGCCGTGTCCCCATGACGATCGGGCACTGGCTGAGGGCGGCCTGTGGGAGGAAGGGGCTGGCACAGAGGGCCCCACACAGGGACCGGACTGTGTCTCCCCCTGTGCCAGGCCATGCAGGCCTCTCACGTGACCAACGGCTCCAGCCCCTCCGCTTCCCCAGCCTCGCTCCCCTCCCCGGGGCTCCCGGAGCTGAGTGTGCGTCTCTGCCCCTCCAGGTCTTCTACAACAACAAGGGCTACCACAGCATGCCCACCTACCTGAACGTGCTGAACAACGCCATCCTGCGCGCCAACCTGCCCAAGAGCAGGGGGAACCCCGCCGCCTACGGTGAGCCGGCCGCCCGCGGGGCACTCGGGCCCGAGGAGCAAGATGTTAATCGAGAATCGGTCCCACCAGCCCCCGAAACAGCCAGCTCCGGGGGAGGAGGAAGCGTCCCAGGGGGCAGGCTAGTGACTAGACAGACTCCCCTGACGCTGGGGTTTGGGTTTGGAAAGCCAGGCCTTTGAGAGGCTTCGTGGACTAGTGGTTAGAGCAGGGGATTGGAGATGGGTCTCTCGGCGGCAGGATTAGATCCTAAATCTCCCCCAGCAAGGTGCTGCTGTCCGGGCCGGGCCTCTGGCAGGGCTGAGCCACGGGGCTGGGGGCTGAGAGTGGGGGGCGGTTATGGGCTGATCCACAGGGCAGGGCGCGAGGGGGCTGCTCTCACTCAGTTTCCTGTCACACTTGCTGCAGGCATCACGGTGACCAACCATCCGATGAACAAGACGAGCGCCAGCCTCTCCCTGGATTACCTGTGTGTACCGGGGGCGCCTATGAACAGCCCGGGGGGGGGGGGCTCACCGTGCATGGAAAGGGGGAGGCCCGCTAGGCCCAGGAGGGAGGAGCTGTGCCGCCCCCCCGGGAGCCTGAAATGCAGCGTCAGCAAGACCCAGCTCCATGGCGGGATGAAGGCTCCGAATCCCCAGTGAAATCCAGGGGGGTTGGCGTCTGCGTGCTTCTCTGAGGAGCTGGATCAAAATCCGTGTTCCCATGACGACAACCTCGCCTTACCCAGGCCCCATAGAAACGCCCCTCCCCCCGTGTGCGGCCTCGCGGTGGTTTCCTTGTGGCTCATGCTATGTGGGATAACCCCCGTCCCCTTCCACTTCCCTTCTTTTCACTCCCGCTTCTTCACACAACACAGTCGACCTGTGGAACTCCTCGCCAGAGGACGTTGTGGAGGCCAGGACTGTAACAGGGTTCAAAAAAGAGCTCGCTAGATTCTTGGAGGACAGGTCCATCAGCGGCTATTAGCCAGGCTGGCAGGGATGGTGTCTGTAACCTCTGCTTGTCCAGGGCTGGGAATGGGTGACTGGAGGGATCACGGGGTGATTCCCGGTTCTCTTCACGCCCCCTGGGACACCTGGCACTGGCCCCCGTGGGCAGACAGGACCCTGGGCTGGACGGGCCTGGCCGCCCTCGTGTTCTTATGCCGCTCTCCTCCGCCGCAGCCTGCAAGGCACAGACGTGGTCATTGCCATCTTCATCATCGTGGCCATGTCCTTCGTGCCGGCCAGCTTCGTGGTGTTCCTGGTGGCCGAGAAGGCCACCAAAGCCAAGCACCTGCAGTTTGTGAGTGGCTGCGACCCCGTGATCTACTGGCTGGCCAACTACGTGTGGGACATGGTAAGAGCCAAGCGGGGCAGTCGGGCACGGGCCTGGGAGCTGACTGCCCCAGAGGGGGGCATCCGTCGGGGCCTGCGTGTGCGGCTCCCCGGGGGGTTCTCTATCTGCAAGAAGGCCCTTGCCACCCAGGCGCTCCCAGCCCCCGGGAGAAGGGCCTGCAGGGCACTTCCCACCCATTGGCGGAGGGCGGCTGCGCTGTGTGCGCCCGGACCGTGGCCTGTCCGTGGGCTCGCTTGCCACGTGGCACCTTGCCTCCTTCCCTGGGCCGTGGGGCCTGCTCCTTGCGGGTGGCCAGGCAGCCTGTGCGTGGAGCTGGAACCCAGCCCCGTTCTGCAGTGGCTGGGCCCCTCCAGGCCGTGGGACGCTGCGGGCCCAGTGTCTCCGTGGTGCGCTCGGCCTGCCCCGCTGCGGGGGGAGGGCTTCCTCAGTGGGCAGGGGCTGGGGGTGGCTTGCCACGGGCTGGAGAGTTTTGTTTGGCTTTGAGCCAGTGACCACTCGGGGGGCCGTGCCCGTCGGTGGGGCTTTGCCAGTAGGCGGCACCGGCAGAGCCCTCCAGTGGGGGTGCCGCGTAGGCGGAGAGCAGTTACTATGGCGACGAAAGCCCCCCGGGCCCGGCGCTAAGACAGCCCTGTCCAGCCTGGCAGCCGGGGGTTACCCCCATCCAGCAGAGCTTGGCAGTGGGGGCCCGGCTGGGTCTGGCGCTTGTGCCTCCCACGCTGGCCCTGCTTCCCTGGGCTCTGAGCTCACGGCGACCTCGGCGCGCCGTCCGGCACGTCACGCCCCTCCTCGGTGCCTCTCTTCCAGCTGAATTACCTGGTGCCGGCCACGTGCTGCATCATCATCCTCTTCGTCTTCGACCTCCCGGCCTACACGTCCTCCACCAACTTCCCCGCCGTCCTCTCGCTCTTCCTGCTCTACGGGTGCGTGGCCTGGCGGCCCGGGGCGGCGTGCGCGCGGGCGTGGGGGGCAGGGAGGGGCTGTGCCCGCCCGTGCTGTACCTGGGCTCTGGCTACACGGGCGGCCAGCCCAGCGCTAACCTCACCACCCCAAACAGGGTGCTCCTAGTAGCCAGCAGCCGAAGCGGGAGCCCCGTCGGCCAGCGCGGCGCCTAGCGCTGCCGGTGCTGGGTGGCCCTGCCCGCCGGGCGTCTGCCGGTGGTTCTGGGCGCTGTGGGACTAGAACTCCTGGAGGCCTGGCCCACGTGTCAGCCTCTGGGGCTGCTCAGTGCTACCCCCCCGGCCGCTCCGACCCGTCCTAACAGGCTGCACCTCCTGGTCCCCCTCGGCTCCTGGGTGGGAGGGAGGATGGGCTGCGGCTCCAGCATGGGGCTGCGGCTTGGGGGTCTGGCTGTGTGGGACCCCGAGCGCAGGGCTGGGCCGAAGTGTTCGCCATTGGCCCCTGCTCCGGGCGGTCGCTGGAGTCCGGGGCAGACCTGCTGCTCCGTGTGTAGAGCCAGTGGGCCAAGGCCCCGGCTTTGGGCTTGTCGCTCACCGGCCTAGTGCCCGTGGGGTGGGCGGGCCGGCCAGCACGGGCTGGGCACGGGCTTTGATGCGCTCTCCTTGGCCGCCTCGTTGCACCAGCTGGTCCATCACCCCCATCATGTACCCGGCCTCCTTCTGGTTCGAGGTGCCCAGCTCGGCCTACGTCTTCTTGATCGTTATCAACCTCTTCATTGGCATCACGGCCACCGTCGCCACCTTCCTGCTGCAGCTCTTCGAGCACGACAAGGTGGGTGCCCCCGGGGCCCCGAAGGGGAGGGGCAGCCTCCCCTGTGCTGCCCAGACCAGCCCCCTAGAACGGCTGCCACGCCCAGGAAGGCAGGGGCGGGAGCCTGGGGCCGTGCCCGTTGTGACGGCGCGTCGGGATTCCCCCGTTCCTGCACCCCCGGAGCAGCATGAACAGACTCCGCCAGGCGTGGAACGGGGGGGGGGGGGGGGGGGGGGGGTTCATTGTTCCTACAGCCCAGCACAGACGGGATGTGGCTACAGGGGCCGGGGTGCGGATGCCCCAGACCCCAGGGTTAGGGCCCATCGCCTCCAGGCCCCAGCTTAGCCTCTTCCCCCTGCTTCCCAGACAGCCACTGCCCCCCAGCCAGGTGCTGCTCTCCGCCCCCCTCCCTTTGTCTCTCCCTGGGAGGCTGAGCCTGGGTGTCTGGTTAATCCACATTGGGAGAGTCAGTGAGAATCTCCCCTCCCAGCGCAGGGGGACCCTGGTCACAGAGCAGACAGCCCCCCCCACTACGCCACGCCCGTCACGGAGCAGACAGCACCCCCCACTACGCCACGCCCGTCACAGAGCAGACAGCCCCCCCACTACGCCACGCCCGTCACGGAGCAGACAGCCCCCCCCCCACTACGCCACGCCCGTCACGGAGCAGACAGCCCCCCCCCCACTACGCCACGCCCGTCACGGAGCAGACAGCCCCCCCCCCACTACGCCACGCCCATCACGGAGCAGACAGCCCCCCCCACTACGCCACGCCCGTCACGGAGCAGACAGCCCCCCAGTACGCCACGCCCGTCACGGAGCAGACAGCCCCCCCCACTACGCCACGCCCGTCACGGAGCAGACAGCCCCCCCCCACTACGCCACGCCCGTCACGGAGCAGACAGCCCCCCCCCCCTACGCCACGCCCGTCACGGAGCAGACAGCCCCCCCCCACTACGCCACGCCCGTCACGGAGCAGACAGCCCCCCCCCCACTACGCCACGCCCGTCACGGAGCAGACAGCCCCCCCCACTACGCCACGCCGGTCACGGAGCAGACAGCCCCCCCCACTACGCCACGCCCGTCACGGAGCAGACAGCCCCCCCCACTACGCCACGCCCGTCACGGAGCAGACAGCTCCCCCCCCACTACGCCACGCCCGTCACGGAGCAGACAGCCCCCCCCACTACGCCACGCCCGTCACGGAGCAGACAGCCCCCCCCACTACGCCACGCCCGTCACGGAGCAGACAGCCCCCCCCCCACTACGCCACGCCCGTCACGGAGCAGACAGCTCCCCCCCCACTACGCCACGCCCGTCAGGGAGGGCTGTCGAGCAGGCCGCCTGCCAGGGGCGAGACTCCAGGCCAGGGAGCCTCACTCCGCACGCCGCAGCCTCGGGCGCTGCTTGTGGGGCGGGTGCCCGGCCGTGTGGGGTCTGCATCCTCTCCGCCTCCCGCCTAGGACCTGAAGGTCGTTAACAGCTACCTGAAGAGCTGCTTCCTCATCTTCCCCAACTACAACCTGGGCCACGGGCTGATGGAAATGGCCTACAACGAGTACATCAACGAGTACTACGCCAAGATCGGTAAGGGCTGGCGCGGGCCGGGCGCTGGCTGAGCCTGGACGCAGCGCGGCTGCCGGCAGGTTTGCTCGGGGGAGAGGCAGCGGGACTTGGTGCAAACGGCACCGGGGGGCGGGGGCCTTTCTGCTGGTGTGTGCGGTGCCCTGCCCAGTCCGCGGGGTGGCTACGGCTCCTGGTCGCTCCCACAGCGTCCTCGCAAGGGCTTTGGCCAGGCGCCCCAGCGCCTCGGACACGGCGCCTGTTGTTAGTGGCCACGGGGCTTTCTGCAGTTCGCTTTGGGGCAGGCTCCAGCCGCCTGTGCCGGCTCTTTGCCCCGGTCACGTCGGCTTTGTAGGATCGTACCCGGAGCCAGGGCAAGGCCAGGAGCTCACTGCGGCAAGCGCCGTACGGAGGCTGAGCGGGGGCTCCTGGAAACTGCTCTCCACTTCCCCAGCGGCTTTCACGCTTCACCCCAGAGCTGCTGGCGTCCGAGAGCCGCCCCAGAAAGTGCCGAGGGAGCCTTCAGATAGCCCAGGGCTCCTCATTGGCGTCCCTCTCGCTGCTACTGGAGGGGGGTCCGGATGGAAAGGGCTGTTCTGCCTGGCCTAGTGCCGGTGGCTAGATCGTGGGCAACGTATGTGGCATCGATCCCAGAAGTGAAGCAAAATGGAACGAGAACAATTGCACCTGCCCCGTCTCCGTCAGTCGAAACCACGTTTCCACAGTCCCACTCCAGTCGTGCTGCTTGTAGTTTGAACCCCCCTTCGGCCTCCTCCGCCTGGCGGGCGCGTGTCTGTTCCTAGCCGAGTCCCTGGCGCCTGGAGCGGGTGGCGTTGGAGCGGCGGCTTTCGCTGCTCGGTGCCCTTCCTCGAGCGTGGCTCTGAGCATGACTGAAGATCTGGGCTCCTGGCCATAGTGTTTAATGATAATACATCAGGGGCCCGTTCTACTCCCCCACCCCCCGGATCAAGAGCGTAGGATCTGAGGTCCCGGCCCTAAAGCGTTTCCCCGTGTGCGTAGTTTTACTCCCTCCGAGTGGCTCTGCTGACGCCCTGCGCAGAGGTGAACAGGGGGCTTGGCAGGGTGGGGGCCTGCGAGCCGACGAGCCAGGGATCGGTTGCGATCTCTTACTGGCGCTTGGATTGGCCCTTAGCCCGTCAGTGTAGTCACTGGGGATTTCGTGGCTCCGCTGCTTTTCCTCCCTGCCAGGGTTGCTCTGTCTGAGACTTGCCTGGGTGCCGATCTCTGGGTTGGTATCCTGGGGCCGAGTGCTGGTGCTCCCAGTGCTCATGCCGCAGGGCACGCGCTGAGCAGGACGGACGCTCCCGACCCTGCAGCGCAAGTGCCGGGGGGGCCCTCCGAAGCGCTGGCAGTGGGCGCTGGCGGGCGCAGGGCGGGTGCGAGGCCCCCACCTATGGCGTGTCTTGCCCCTTGTGAACCCCTCGCTTGCCCCTCCCCCAGGGCAGTTCGATAAAATGAAATCGCCCTTCGAATGGGATATCGTGACGCGGGGCCTGGTTGCCATGACGATCGAAGGTTTTGTCGGGTTCTTCATCACCATCATGTGCCAATACAACTTCTTCCGGAAACCACAGTGAGTGGTGGTGGAGGTGGGGGGGGTCACAGGACAAGGTGCCCCCCCGGAGAGCTGGGCGATGGATTGATCCTGTTGGTGGCAGGGGACAGGCTGTGGGGTTCAGAGACGCGCCCCGTGCTGGGAAGCAGACCCTGTCACCCTGCGCTGGGCTTGCGGAGCGTCCGTCCTGCGCCCCCCCCCCCCCCAAGCACAGACGGGAGGCACGGAGCCCACCGTGGCTTAGTGACTCCCTGCCCCTCCCCAGGCACGTTCTGCAGCTCAGCCTGGGGGCCGGATTTGCTCCAAACCAGGTCGCTCCTGCAGATCAGGTCACCAGAGGGGCCATGCCATGGACAGCGCAGGGAGCACAATACTAACCCCCAGGCCTCTGAATCCCAGAGGCCCTGGGGGGGCGGGGGAGCCCTGTTCTGCAGTGGGGAAACTGAGGCACGGGAGAGGGTGGTGGCTGGCTACAGTCACCCCGGCGAGTCGGAACCGAGCCAGGGTTAGAAATCAGTTTCTGGGTCCTGGCTCGTGCTCCCTTCACTGGCCCACGCTGCCTTGTGGAGGCCTGAGTCCCCGTCCCGTCCCCCCCTCCCCCCCCGCAGGCGGCAGCCCGTCTCCACCAAGCCCATCGAGGACGACGTCGACGTGGCCAACGAGCGGCACCGGGTCCTGCGCGGCGACGCCGACAACGACATGCTCAAGATCGAGAACCTCACCAAGGTAGGGCGGCTCCGCCCCGGCCGCCACAGCCCAGGCCCGGAGCTACGGGGGTTGGCTGTTGAGCTCAGAGACCCCAGCGCACGGGGAGGGAGGGAGGGGGGAGTCCAGCCCCTGGCGTGGGGCGGGCAGCCGGAGGATGGTGCCGGCAGGGAGCCCGGGGCCCGTCTCCAGCTCATCCAGCGTGTGGCTGGGGGCGCCGGCGCTCGTGTCGTGAGCCCAGCCCCTTGCCTCGGGGTTCAGGGCCCCCCGCAGGCCCAGCACTGAGCTGCCCTTGTGCCCGTGGGGCCAGGTGTACAAGTCCCGCAAGATCGGGCGCATCCTGGCCGTGGACCGGCTGTGCGTGGGCGTGCGGCCCGGCGAGTGCTTCGGCCTGCTGGGCGTCAACGGGGCGGGGAAGACCACCACCTTCAAGATGCTGACCGGGGACGAGAGCACCACGGGCGGGGAGGCCTTCATCAACGGGCACAGGTACCCGCCGAGGGGGCGCAGGTGGGGGGGCTGTGCTGTCCAGTGGTCACCCACGCTCAGGCCTGGGGGGGTGTCCAGCCAGCCTGGGGCAGATCCATCCCCTCGGGGTGGTCAGGGGTCTTGGCCTGTTGCAGTGCTATGAAGGAACGCTGTGCCATATTGGTGGGGAAACTGAGGCACACAGAGGCTGGAACTATCCCCGTGTCCCACAGGAAGCCTGTGGCCGAGCAGGGATTTCAGCCACGTCTCCCACGGGCTGAGCTACTGCCCTAACCACTGCACCCCCCTGCCTCTCCCACAGCATCCTGAAGGAGCTCCTCCAGGTGCAGCAGAGCCTGGGCTACTGCCCGCAGTTCGACGCGCTGTTCGACGAGCTCACGGCGCAGGAGCACCTGGAGCTCTACACCCGCCTGCGCGGCATCCCCTGGAAGGATGAGGAGAGGGTAAGGCCTGGCCAGGGCGGGCTGGGCTGGGGAGTCCCCGTTCCCCTGGCTCTGGCGGGGCAGCGCGTTCCTAGTGATGCCCCGCGCTCCAGCAGCAGGCTCTCTCTGCTGTGGGCCAGGCCCCGTTGCCTGCCTGGCCGCCTGGCCGCCCTCCGCACCTTTGTCCCAGCCTGAGAAGGGGATTCTGGGCCGGGCCCGGGGCCCAGTAGCACCAGCCCCCAGACGCGGGTGAGAGAGCTGCGGGTTCCGGTGCCACAGCCTCTGGGCGTGCCACTGTGTGTCAGGCGGGGGGCGCAGCCCGGGCACCGCCCCAGGGCACTCGGGGCTGAACTCAGCAGAGCGTGGGACAGGCTGGGGGCCCCTCCCCAGCCCCGTTTACCCCCCCGCTGCCCACTGAGCTGCTGTGCGGAGACCAAAGCTCCATCGGCCCCTGCCGGCCGCAGGGATAGAAGCCCCCCAAAGCGAGCAGCGCGCCCCCGCCAGGCGCAAACGGCACGCGCGGGCACGCCCCTGCCGGGCACGCTGGCACGCAGGCTGCGGTGGAGTGGCAGTACCTTGCTGGTTCCTGTGCCTGGGCTGCAGCTGCCCCGTCTGTGAGCACGGCCCAGTGGGGGCACCTTGAGGGCCCCATGACAGTGACCGGACCGGTTCTACTGGTTAGGAGAAGAGAGCAAACAAAGGAAGTTGGTGTTGGGGGAGGGTCAGTTTCTGGCTGGAATCAAGAAGGAGACGGGCTAAGGAGGGGGGCTGGGAATCTAGGGCCCAGGGACCCATCTCAGGGGTCTGAGGCATCCTGGCCCAGACGCCTGTAGCCACGTAACGTCTGGGCTGTATCCCGGAGAAGCAATAAACCCCCCTGTTCTACTGGCTGGCGGAGCCTGTTCTTGCTGCTACGGAGCTGCATGATCAGGGGACCCCCGACTCACTGTCACGCGGGTGTGATGGCGCGTCGTGGTTCCCCGCCTCCTGCACACCCGAAATGGCACGGACAGACTCCCTCAGCCAGTAGAACAGAGGAGTTCATTGCTTCTCCAGGATACAGCACAGCACAGATGGAATCTGATTCCAGGGCAGGGCTAGGATGCCTCAGCCCCCTTGAGATGGGGAAGCCTGGGCCCCTAAATCCCAGCCTGTTGCTTAGGCTGCTTCCTCCATGATACCAGACAGAAACTAAAACCCTCCTCCAGCCCTGCCCCCAGCCAGGGGCGGCATCCCCCTTCCTTTGTTCCTCTCCCCGGGAGGCAACTAATCCGACAGGTTCGAAGCCCCCTTGCATAATGACTCATCCCCTGCCCTGCTGGGCCGTGCTGCAAACAGCCACCAGCGGAGTCACCCACCGCCCAGCAACCAGCAAGGTACCAACACTACGTCACAGTGGGCACACATGGGACGCGGGCTCACCCCCGCCGGGCACACATGGGACGCGGGCTCACCCCCACCGGGCACACCCCCACCGGGCACACCCCCGCCAGGCACACATGGGACGCGGGCTCACCCCCGCCAGGCACACATGGGACGCGGGCTCATCCCCGCCGGGCACACATGGGACGCGGGCTCACCCCCGCCAGGCACACATGGGACGCGGGCTCACCCCCACCGGGCACACATGGGACGCGGGCTCACCCCCGCCGGGCACACATGGGACGCGGGCTCACCCCCACCTGGCACACCCCCGCCGGGCACACATGGGACGCGGGCTCACCCCCGCCGGGCACACATGGGACGCGGGCACACCCCCGCCGGGCACACCCCCGCCGGGCACACATGGGACGCGGGCTCACCCCCGCCAGGCACACATGGGACGCGGGCTCACCCCCACTGGGCACACATGGGACGCGGGCTCACCCCCGCCAGGCACACATGGGACGCGGGCTCACCCCCACCGGGCACACATGGGACGCGGGCTCACCCCCGCCGGGCACACATGGGACGCGGGCTCACCCCCACCTGGCACACCCCCGCCGGGCACACATGGGATGCGGGCTCACCCCCGCCGGGCACACATGGGACGCGGGCACACCCCCGCCGGGCACACCCCCGCCGGGCACACATGGGACGTGGGCTCACCCCCGCCGGGCACACATGGGACACGGGCTAACCCCCACCGGGCTCACATGGGACGCGGGCTCACCCCCACCGGGCACACATGGGACGCGGGCTCACCCCCGCCGGGCACACATGGGACGCGGGCTCACCCCCACCTGGCACACCCCCGCCGGGCACACATGGGACACGGGCTCACCCCCTCCGGGCACACATGGGACGCGGGCTCACCCCCACCTGGCACAGCCCCGCCGGGCACACATGGGACGCGGGCTCACCCCCGCCAGGCACACATGGGACGCGGGCTCACCCCCACTGGGCACACATGGGACGCGGGCTCACCCCCGCCAGGCACACATGGGACGCGGGCTCACCCCCACCGGGCACACATGGGACGCGGGCTCACCCCCGCCGGGCACACATGGGACGCGGGCTCACCCCCACCTGGCACACCCCCGCCGGGCACACATGGGATGCGGGCTCACCCCCGCCGGGCACACATGGGACGCGGGCACACCCCCGCCGGGCACACCCCCGCCGGGCACACATGGGACGTGGGCTCACCCCCGCCGGGCACACATGGGACACGGGCTCACCCCCACCGGGCTCACATGGGACGCGGGCTCACCCCCACCTGGCACAGCCCCGCCGGGCACACATGGGACACGGGCTCACCCCCTCCGGGCACACATGGGACGCGGGCTCACCCCCACCTGGCACAGCCCCGCCGGGCACACATGGGACGCGGGCTCACCCCCGCCGGGCACACATGGGACGCGGGCTCACCCCCGCCGGGCTCACCCCTGAGGTGCAGCTCTCAAGGAGCTCAGGGAATGCCCACGCCTGCGCTGTGTCCGAGGGCTCTGGTGCTCTCCCCGGGGTGGGGAGGGGCCGGTGGGAAGGCGGAGGAGGGGCCGCAGCAGCTGACTCTGGGCGTGTTGAGAGTCTGGGCCTGGCGTGTCCCCTGGAACGGCCAGACCCCTCAGGCAGCCCACCCTGGGCCTGGGCTCCACGGGCCAGGGGGCTCCGCGCCCTGTGGCCAGGGCCCCCCGGCTCCCCACTGCAGCCAGCAGGAGGCAGGGTCCAGTAAGCACAGGCCCCACGCACTGCGCCCTCCCCAGGTGGTGAAGTGGGCCCTGAAGAAGCTGGAGCTCACCAAATACGCCGACAAGCCCGCCAGCACCTACAGCGGGGGCAACAAGAGGAAGCTGTCCACGGCCATCGCCCTCATCGGCTTCCCCTCCTTCATCTTCCTGGTGAGCCGGGGGGGCCGCGGGAGGGGCCACGGTGCAACTCGGGGGCCGGGGGAGGCCTGGGTCAGGGGCCCGGGGCTGAGCTCACGGCAGAGGGCAGCCAGCTGCCTGGTCAGACAGGCCGAGCGGGGCCCCTGGGCGGCCTCCCAGCGGAGGGGGGGGCTCTGGTGCCCAGGGCTGGGCGGTGGGTCTGCCCCAGGCCTGGCATGAGGCTAGAGTGGGTGCGGGCAGGGGGTGCGGGAGCCCAGGGCGAGGGCGGAGC
Organism: Pelodiscus sinensis; assembly: GCF_052426305.1. Taxonomy (NCBI): domain Eukaryota; kingdom Metazoa; phylum Chordata; order Testudines; family Trionychidae; genus Pelodiscus; species Pelodiscus sinensis. The sequence goes on along the minus strand of NC_143074.1, from coordinate 2,290,993 downwards.
CAGCCTGCTCCGTGGGTGGAGCTCCTGGGCGCTACCGTAATACCCCTGGTACAGCAGCACCCTGAATGGGGAGCGGGGGCGGGAAGGGGGCCAGGTTCAGAGCTGGGGGAGCTCAGCCTCTCTCCCTTCTGCAAGGACGAGCCGACGACCGGCATGGACCCCAAGGCCCGGCGCTTCCTGTGGAACCTCATCCTGGACATCATCAAAACCGGCCGCTCCGTGGTGCTGACGTCCCACAGGTGGGGGGGCCCTGCGGGGAGCGAGCCCCACGGCTGGGAGGCTGGGGCGGCCCATGCACAATTCATGGTCCCTCCCCCGGCACCCTGGGGCACAGGCACCTCGGCGGGGAAGGGCCCAGGAGAGCCCCGGTCCCGTTCCCATCGGTGAGGGTCCCCCCTGGACCGACAGCCCCGAGGGCCCTGCCCCCGCCCCTGCCCCCCCCCGGCCCCCGCTCTTCCCCCGGCCAGCGCGGCACGAGCCGGGTGGGGCCGTGTGAGCCCCAGAGAGCAGGAGCCTGCGCCCAGCATGGCCGGGCCAGGCCGCCCCCCTCACCCGGCCCCTCTCCCGCAGCATGGAGGAGTGCGAGGCGCTGTGCACCAGGCTGGCCATCATGGTGAACGGGCGCCTCAAGTGTCTCGGCAGCATCCAGCACCTGAAAAACAGGTAAGAGTCCGGCCCCTGCCAGGGAGGGGCTGCAGGGAGAGCACCCGTCAGCCCCCCCCCCCCCCGGGATAGCCCCCCTTCGCCTGCAGACACACCTGCCGGGAGAGCGCCTGGCCAGCCCCCCGCCCCGGGACAGCCCCCCTTCGCCTGCCCCCCTTCGCCTGCCCCCCTTCGCCTGCGCCCCTTCGCCTGCGCCCCTCCGCCTGCAGACACACCTGTCAGGAGAGCTCCCAGCCAGCCCCCCCCCCCCCCCAGGACAGCCCCCTCCGCCTGCGCCCCTCCGCCTGCAGACACACCCGCCGGGAGAGCTCCCGGCCAGCCCCCCCACCCCAGGACAGCCCCCTCCGCCTGCGCCCATGTGCCAGGAGAGCACATGCCCGGCCCCCACGCCCGGGGGAGGCTGGGACCTGGTGCCAGGGTGGGGCAGTCACGGGGCAGGGTCTGCCAGTCTCACTGGAAATCAGGCCACAAGGGCCCTAGAGAGCTCGTCTCGTCCAGCCCCCGCCCTCCTGGCAGGGCCACGCACTCTCGGGAGCATCCCTGGCAGCATTTGTCTTCAGTATCCCGCGGGTGGAGATTCCCCTTCCCTGGGCAATGCCCTGCAGCGCTTGGCCGCCTGGCGGGCGCTTTCCTGAGGGCCCCCCCTCGCCGCCATGCAGCCCCACCCCACACGCAGAGTGCCGGTGCCGGGGCGACTGCGAGGAAGGCTCCCCACGGGCCGGGCAGGGAGCAGAGCGCAGAGTGGGCCCTGGCACAGGCGTGGGGCTGCAGCTGGCGGGAGCGTGGCCCTTTGGGAGCGTGCTGCATGCCACGTGGGGACGACGATCTGCCGACTGGCTGCGGGGGAGAGGCCTGGCGGCTGCCGTCCAGGGCAAGGTTCCTGGGCAAACGCTCCTCCCTCGTGCGTCTCCGTGCCCTGCCGTGCGGGCCTGGGGCCCAGCTGCAGCCCGGCGCTGGGGTCACGTGTCCCCTCGGCCCCGCCCAGGTTTGGAGACGGCTACATGATCACGGTGCGGACCAAGTCCAGCCTCAGCGTGAAGGAGGTGGTGCGGTTCTTCAACCGGAACTTCCCGGAGGCCGTCCTCAAGGTGAGCACTGCCCTAGGGGCCCGGCTCCGGGAGACGGCCTGGCTGGAGCCCCGGCTTCCCGAGCGGACTGGCCTCCCCCTCCGGCCGCAGGGCGGCGACAGGCTGTGCCCTGGCCCCCCGCATAGCCACTGGTGCTGAGACCAGCTCTCCAGCCTCGCAGCCAGCTGGGGAGACGTCGTTCTTGTGCTCCTCATAATGGCCCTGCCCTGCCCCCGGCCCTGGCAGGATTCCCCGGGGAAGAGCCTGGCACGGGGGCCCCAGGACTGGGGGCCAGGGCCCATTTGCTTTTCTACACTGGCCCTTCCACCAAGGCTCTGCCCCCCAGGCCAGGCCGGCAGCTGCAGCCCAACCAGGTAAGGCCAGTCCTGGTACGTGTGGGGGATCTGGTATCCGCAGTCAGAGATCCCCCCTCCCCCGCTATCCCTGCTCAAAGGGGGCAGGGCAGGGCAGAGTGACCCCTTTCACCACCCTGGGCTGATGGCAGCGTGCCCAGCCGCTTCCCCAGTGAGCCGGCACCTTGCCCTCCCCACGGGCGCCTGCCCAGCAGTCAGACCTCTGGCCAGAGGCCACGGAGATGGCCCCGGGGTGCCTGCCCGCCCAGCCCTGGGCTAGATACAGCTGGGAGCGTCTCTGGCCGCTGGCAGGAGCGGGCGCAGTGCTGGGCCGCGTGTCCGATGGCGGGAGGGGACTGGCCGGTGCCTTGTCCTGTCCCGCCCCAGGAGCGCCACCACACCAAGGTGCAGTACCAGCTCAAGTCGGAGCAGATCTCGCTGGCCCAGGTCTTCAGCAAGATGGAGCAGGTGGTGGAGGTGCTGGGCATCGAGGACTATTCCGTCAGCCAGACCACGCTGGACAACGTGAGTCCCGGGGCGCCAGGTGCGAGGGCGGAGGAGTGGGGGTCGAGGGCGCGGGGGCCCGGGGAGCCAATCTTCAGCAGAGCCAGAGCCCCCAGACGGTGACCCCAGCCCTGTGGGGCGCAGGCCGGGGGAGGCAGGACAGCGCAGCCCCTGGGATCTCCCGAGCTCTCCCCTTCGCCCCCCAGGCGGTGACCCCAGCCCCGTGGGGCGCAGGCCGGGGGAGGCAGGACAGCGCAGCCCCTGGGATCTCCCGAGCTCTCCCCTTCGCCCCCCAGGCGGTGACTCCAGCCCCGTGGGGCGCAGGCCGGGGGAGGCAGGACAGCGCAGCCCCTGGGATCTCCCGAGCTCTCCCCTTCGCCCCCCAGGCGGTGACCCCAGCCCCGTGGGGCGCAGGCCGGGGGAGGCAGGACAGCGCAGCCCCTGGGATCTCCCGAGCTCTCCCCTTCGCCCCCCAGGCGGTGACTCCAGCCCCGTGGGGCGCAGGCCGGGGGAGGCAGGACAGCGCAGCCCCTGGGATCTCCCGAGCTCTCCCCTTCGCCCCCCAGGCGGTGACCCCAGCCCCGTGGGGCGCAGGCCGGGGGAGGTGGACAGCGCAGCCCCTGGGATCTCCCGAGCTCTCCCCTTCGCCCCCCAGGCCGTGACCCCAGCCCCGTGGGGCGCAGGCCGGGGGAGGCAGGACAGCGCAGCCCCTGGGATCTCCCGAGCTCTCCCCTTCGCCCCCCAGGCGGTGACCCCAGCCCCGTGGGGCGCAGGCCGGGGGAGGCAGGACAGCGCAGCCCCTGGGATCTCCCGAGCTCTCCCCTTCGCCCCCCAGGCCGTGACCCCAGCCCCGTGGGGCGCACACCGGGGGAGGCGGGACAGCGCAGCCCCTGGGATCTCCCGAGCTCTCCCCTTCGCCCCCCAGGCGGTGACCCCAGCCCCGTGGGGCGCAGGCCGGGGGAGGCAGGACAGCGCAGCCCCTGGGATCTCCCGAGCTCTCCCCTTCGCCCCCCAGGCCGTGACCCCAGCCCCGTGGGGCGCACACCGGGGGAGGCGGGACAGCGCAGCCCCTGGGATCTCCCGAGCTCTCCCCTTCGCCCCCCAGGCGGTGACCCCAGCCCCGTGGGGCGCAGGCCGGGGGAGGCGGGACAGCGCAGCCCCTGGGATCTCCCGAGCTCTCCCCTTCGCCCCCCAGGCGGTGACCCCAGCCCCGTGGGGTGCAGGCCGGGGGAGGCAGGACAGCGCAGCCCCTGGGATCTCCCGAGCTCTCCCCTTCGCCCCCCAGGCCGTGACCCCAGCCCCGTGGGGCGCACACCGGGGGAGGCGGGACAGCGCAGCCCCTGGGATCTCCCGAGCTCTCCCCTTCGCCCCCCAGGCGGTGACCCCAGCCCCGTGGGGCGCAGGCCGGGGGAGGCGGGACAGCGCAGCCCCTGGGATCTCCCGAGCTCTCCCCTTCGCCCCCCAGGTGTTTGTGAACTTTGCCAAGAAGCAAAGCGACAACCTGGAGCAGCAGGAGAGCAGCCCCAGCTGCGCCGCGCAGTCGCCCCTGGAGCACCTCCTGAGCCTGCTGCGGCCCCGCGCCGCCCCCACCGAGCTGCGGGCCCTGGTGGTGGAGGAGCCCGAGGACCTGGAGACGGACGACGAGGGTCTGATCAGCTTTGAGGAGGAGAGGGTGAGCGGGGCCGGGACCCGGCAGCTCCCTCCGCTGGACGCCCAGCGCTGCTCGGGCAGGGCCGGAGGAGACAAGCCCCATCCCCTGGCCCCGCCCCTTCTGCTGAGGCCCCGCCCTCCACGGGAGCCAAGTCTCCGCCCCCCTGCACTTTCAGGAGCATGGGGGGGGCAGGGCACTGGAGGGCAGCAGCACCCTGCCCCAGAGGTGTCCTGGGGGCGGAGAGGGGGTGGGGCCAGGCTGCCGTTTGGGAAGGCGGAGCCTCCCCTACCTACTGGGCGGGGCTAACTCTTGAGCGCTCGCCTGTGGGCGCTGCCCTCCACGGGGCCTGGGCCGGCCAATCCCGCTGGCTGCCCCGGCGGGACCGGGTCTGAGCCCAGCCCTGGGGCTCAGGCAGCCTCTGCTACGCCCCTCCCTGGCGAGACCCGCCCAGCGCGGGGGGCTGCTAGTGCCCTGCCGGGCCGGGCGTAGGGACGCTGGGCGGGGGGTGGGGGCGTCTCGCTTGACCTCAGAGAGTCGGGGCCCTGGGGCCAGCGGCTGGGCTCTGGTGCTGGCGGCGGGGCCTTGGGGCTGGCGGCTGGGGCTGGCGGCGGGGCCGGCGGTGGGGCCCTGGGGCTGGCGGCGGGGGAGGTCCTGGGGCTGGCGGGGGGGCCGGCGGCAGGGCCCTGGGGCTGGCGGCTGGGGCTGGCGGCGGGGCCGGCGGCGGGGCCCTGGGGCTGGCGGCGGGGGAGGTCCTGGGGCTGGCGGGGGGGCCGGCGGCGGGGCCCTGGGGCTGGCGGCGGGGGAGGTCCTGGGGCTGGCGGGGGGGCCGGCGGCGGGGCCCTAGGGCTGGCGGGGGGGCTGGCAGCTGTCCGTGACCCCGGCCCCTCTTCTCTGCAGGCTCAGCTCTCCTTCAACACGGACACTCTGTGCTGAGCGCGGGGAGCCAACGCCCAGCATAGGGGCTGCTGGTGCCCCCTCTGGCCTCTGTCGGCCGCCTGGATCCTCCAGCCAGAGCTACCGTGGGGCTGCCCCAGCCAGGCACCGAGGCCTGGGGGCAGAGCACTGGCTTGGAGGGACACGGGGGCTCCTGCCCCACAGCGAGGGGCCCTGGCCTGGCACAGGGAGGCCGGGCTGCCCAGGGGCAGGTGGCGAAGAGGGAAGACGCCATTGTACAGAGCGGACTCTGCCCCTTCCAGAGACCTGAGCGGCGCCGGCCCTGCAAGGTGGCGCCGGGCCGATCCCCCGCGGGCGCCGGCGCTGCTCGAGGCTGGCGGGAGATTTATTTTTGTAGTGCTGCGACGGAGGCCGCCCGCCGGGGGCGCTGGACTTCGCTTCCCTCCCGCGTCCGGCGCCGCTGGATTTTTTAAGCACGGGGCTGCGGCTCAGCCAGAGCGCACAGGTGCGGGGGGGCTTTGTGCCGGCCTCCCCCCGGCCGGCCAGGAACGCGGCGAGCGCCTCGCAGCCGCGGCGGAGCCGTCCCAGCGCTCGGCCGGGCACGAGCATCCAGCGGCGCGTCCGTGCGGCTCTTCCCTCACCCGCTCGGCTCCGGCCTGCGGGGCGGGAGGGGCCAGGCCCCACTTTGCTTTTGCCCCCCCGCTCCCAGCCCTGCGTCCTGGCGTGTTCCCCAGCTGCCCCTCGGTGTAAAGGCAACCGGCTCCCCCAGCCCCTGCAGACGGGTTGTTTGGATCCAGCCTGCCCCCAAAGCAGGGCCCAGGGGCAGGCTCAAGGGCATTGCGGCCCCCCTGGCCTCATCTCCCCTCCCCCTGCGCAGTGGGGCTGAGGAGGTGGGGCGGGGGCTGCTGGCTCGAGGGAGCCAGGTCTGCCCTGGAAGCAGAGGGCAGAGCAAACGGGACCTGTGCTGCACGGTGGATCCATGGGGCAGGCTCTCCCTTCCCGCCAGCCGTGCTGTGGGGCTGGACTGAGGGCGACCCCTTCCCACAGGCCCAGGGCCAGGCCCTCGTCCCACTCCCAAGCTGCAGGGCTGGGCACGTGGCAGCTGGGAGGGTCTGTGCGCGGGGCTGTTCCCAGCGCCAAGGGGCCGGCGAGTGGCTCTGCCTGCCTCATCCCCTCCGCTCGCTGTGGGGCTGCGGCGTCTGGCCATGGGCCTCTGGGCCCCACCTCTTCCTTTAGGGCTGGGCCTGAACCAGAGCCATGGCTTGGGCCATCCCCACCCCCCCCACACACGCACTGTGGGGCGTCCGCAAGCCCGGCCTGGACCTGCAGGTCGCCAAGGCCCCGGCCCGCTTCTCACTGGGCTCCACGTTCCCTTCGTTGGGAAGCCGCCCGGCCCAGCCGCTGGCCCGAAGCGAGATCCCCTGGGTGTCCCCGGCCCTATGGCCGCAGGTTCTGTTCCCCCGGCCGCCTCCCACGTCCCCGTCCCCGCGTCCCGCCTTCACCGGCTCTCGGCGGTGCCAGCGCCTCGGGCTGAGGGGGAGGGCGGGGTTGGCGCTGCCCGTGGGCCATGCACCAGCGCCTGCTCCCGCGCCCCGTGGGCAGCCCGGGTTTCGCACCGCGCACGCTCAGAGCGCCTGGGACACTGCTGCTGGCGCAGCCTGGCCGCTGCCTGGGGGGCTCTCCCCACCAAAGCCTGGCCCCGGCCCCAAGCCCCCGCGCCAGGCGGCAACCTGGTGGGGGGAGTGATGTCATCCCCAAGGCCCCGCCTCCTGAAATGACGTCACATGAGCCGTGCCGCCAAGCTGTGATGTCATCGCCGTGGGATGAGGCCAGAGCTGCCAGGAGCCTAGTCCGGGAAATTGGCCCAAGCCCACCGGCGGCGAGGCCCCCGCGCAGCAGAGACCGGACCTGGGTGCTGCTCGCAGGGCTGGACGCCTGGGCCTGTGGGAAGGCTCCGGGGCCTGGCTCCCCCCCCCCCAGCTTCCCTCCCCCATCTCCCCTCCCACCATTCCCGGTTCCCCCCCCCGCCCCCAGCTTCCCTCCCCCATCTCCCCTCCCACCATTCCCGGTTCCCCCCCCCCGCCCCCATATCCCTTTCCCCTCCCACTATGCCCGGCTCCTCCCCCGCCCCCAGCTTCCCTCCCCCATCTCCCCTCCCACCATTCCCGGTTCTCCCCCCCCCCCCAGCTTCCCTCCCCCATCTCCCCTCCCACCATTCCCAGTTTCCCCCCCCCCCAGCTTCCCTCCCCCATCTCCCCTCCCACCATTCCCGGTTCCCCCCGCCCCCAGCTTCCCTCCCCCATCTCCCACCATACCCGGCTCCTCCCCCGCCCCCAGCTTCCCTCCCCCATCTCTCCTCCCACCATTCCCGGTTCCCCCCCTCCCGCCCCCAGCTTCCCTCCCACTCTCCCACCATACCCGGCTCCTCCCCCGCCCCCAGCTTCCCTCCCCATCTCTCCTCCCCCCCACTTTGCCCGACACCCCCCCCTGCCCTCCCACCATGCCCAGCTCCTCTCCCCCCTCCCCACAGCTTCCCTCCCTATCTCCCATGCCGGGTTCCCCTCCTCCCCCCCATACCCACCTCCCCTGCCTGCCTTCCCCCACCTCCAGCTCCCCTCCCCACCACCCTCTCCCTGCCCCCCTGCAGGCAGCCACCCCCCGCCTAGCCGCCTTCCACATCCTCACCAGCCACTGCTGGGCCCCCGGGACAGTCCCCACTGCCTCAGCCAGGTCCTGGCCTGTTTCTCCTGCCCCAGCCCAGAGCCTGCTTTCCTCTGGCCCTTGCACCCGTGGGAGCAGCCCCAGAACTGCCATTGGGGTGGCTTTAAATTGCAGCACCAGCTGCCCCTCGGGGAAGTGGCCCCGCTCCAGGAGAGCCAGCCTGGGGACAGTCCGCCTCCCGCCCTGCTGCGCGGCGACGGGGACCGAGCCAGGCTCGTGGGGCCCTGGGACCGGCTCCTTTCCCTTGGATCCTCGGGGGCGAGCCGGGGCAGGGGAGGCACCGGTGCAAAGGGCTGGGCCGGGCCCGCTCCGCCCTGGCCCCCCACCCAGCGCCGCTCCGTGGAAACTCGCTGGTGCCCGTGCAGGCTGTTAGTTGCCCAGGTTCTTACTGGGACCAGCCCGGCTGGGGTGGTGCAGCCCCCGGCCCAGGCCAGGCCCTGCACAAGCCCGCAGACCAGGCCGTGGCAGGTGCCTGCCTCTGTGTGGCACCCGCAGACACCAGGCCCCTTTTCTGACTGTGCCGCCCCACAGCAGCCAGGGGGCGCGACGTTCTCGAGGGCCAAGGCGGGGGGCAGACAGCGCTGTCTATGGGGTGGAGCTGCGCCCACGGCCCTTTCCGCAGCCAGGGGCTCATCCCCCAGGGCGGCGGACCTGGCAGGCTGGCGGAGCTCACACCTGCCCGCAGGGCCACTGGAGACGCGGCAGGAGAGGTGGAGTCCGGCTGCCTGGGCCCCGTGCAAGCAGGCTCCTTAGCACAGGCAGGAGAGGCCCTTGGCTTTTGCTCCAGAGGGCCCCGGCTCCGCTGGCCCCACGCTTGGCCCCCAAGGGTCTCGTTTGTCTTCGTAGCGGTGCCCTAAAGCAGCGGGTCTCGCTGTGGGGCAGGGCTCCCCGGAGCACAAGCCGGGTGCCTTTTTAAAGGGCTGCTCCGGGCCAGGGTTCATGCCAGAGGGCCGCTCACAGCCAGGAGGTGGGGATGAAGGGGTCAGTTGGAACCGCCCACCGTGGGGCTGACAGCTGGCGCCCCACTGCTCGGGCCCCCCAACCTGTGGCCTGCATGCAGTGGGGCGCAGGGTGTCAGCCCCAGGATTGCAGCACAAGTCAGGGTAGCAACGGAGCCAGCCATGTCTGTCCCTTGCGACGTTGCCTCTCTCCCGTCTGCGGTGCTGCTGCTGGCGCGGTGCTGCCGTCCGAGCCGGGTGCCGGGCCAGCGAAGGCTGCTCCGCGCTGCCGTCCGAGCCGGGAGCCTGGCCAGCGGAGGCTGCTCCGCGCTGCCGTCCGAGCCGGGTGCCTGGCCAGCGGAGGCTGCTCCGCGCTGCCGTCCGAGCCGGGTGCCGGGCCAGCGGCGGCTGCTCCGCGCTGCCGTCCGAGCCGGGTGCCGGGCCGGCGGCGGCTGCTCCGCGCTGCCGTCCGAGCCGGGTGCCGGGCCGGCGGCGGCTGCTCCGCGCTGCCGTCCGAGCCGGGTGCCGGGCCGGCGGCGGCTGCTCCGCGCTGCCGTCCGAGCCGGGTGCCGGGCCGGCGGCGGCTGCTCCGCGCTGCCGTCCGAGCCGGGTGCCGGGCCGGCGGAGGCTGCTCCGCGCTGCCGTCCGAGCCGGGTGCCTGGCCGGCGGCGGCTGCTCCGCGCTGCCGTCCGAGCCGGGTGCCGGGCCGGCGGCGGCTGCTCCGCGCTGCCGTCCGAGCCGGGTGCCGGGCCGGCGGCGGCTGCTCCGCGCTGCCGTCCGAGCCGGGTGCCGGGCCGGCGGCGGCTGCTCCGCGCTGCCGTCCGAGCCGGGTGCCGGGCCGGCGGCGGCTGCTCTGCGCTGCCGTCCGAGCCGGGAGCCTGGCCAGCGGCGGCTGCTCCGCGCTGCCGTCCGAGCCGGGTGCCGGGCCAGCGGCGGCTGCTCCGCGCTGCCGTCCGAGCCGGGTGCCGGGCCAGCGGCGGCTGCTCCGCGCTGCCGTCCGAGCCGGGTGCCGGGCCGGCGGAGGCTGCTCCGCGCTGCCGTCCGAGCCGGGAGGAGTTGAGGCGAGTGGGTGTAAACAGCTGCAGCCACAAAGAGGGGAGCCAGTGAACTAAGCTTGAGAACCACCCCTCTCGTGCGGCCAAGGGGCTGGGTGCTCCGGAGGCACCGTGGGGCAGCTCCCCCAAAGGCCTGACCCTGCTGGGCTTTCTGAGCCGTTGCCTCCCTTTGGTTATTTGAGCCCCCGTCTGGCACGCTGCCTTAACTCCCCTTGCTTTTTGGTCCGGGTCCCCCAGCTCTCGCCTCTGCCGCCGGCTTCCTCTGCTGCGCCGGGGGCGGGGGGCTGCTTGTCCGGCGTAGGCGCGGGGGGGTGGCCTGGGAGAGCCTGTACATTGCTAGCAAAAACCCGACGAGATGTGAAAATAATTGTTTTGAATAAAAAATGTACCTGACCTCCCCGTGTGCCTGGAGTTCCTGCCCCACGGCCGCATGCAGCACCTTGGCCGGATCCATTCGGGGGGCAGGACAAGGCCCAAGCCGAACTTGAGGAGCGTGTTGGTTCCACGCAGGGTGGCGAGAGAGCTGTGACCCCCTACTGGCACTCTGGGGACTGTGGTGCCACAGCTATTATAGGTATTACGGTAGTGCCTAGGGGCCCTTGTCAGCCCAGGGAGCCCTTGTAGCAGGGGCTGGATGTGAGCAGGTGTATTACGGTAACAGCCAGGAGCACTGGCCGTAATGGACGCGCACAGCCCCGTTGCGCCGGGCACTGGGCCCACACCTGGCTGTGGTGTGCGGGTCAGAGGCGCGAGATGCTCTTGGGCCAGGGGGACACGCTCCTGGTCCCGGTCCCGTTAGCCGTGTGCTTAAGGCGCTGGCCTAAATGCCACCACACAGCAGCCCACAAGTGAAAGGTAGTAGATTGTGGATTTGCATAATTCTGCATACATTTGCATAACTGCATGGGAAAACAGGGAGCTCCTGCCATTTCCTGGCCCCTCCCCTTGCCTGTGGTCATGAGCAGGATCCTGGGGCGTGCTGGAAGATCAGTGCATGAGCTAAATTATCCTTCCCTGGCCCCCAGACGGGGATCAAGTTCATGCCGCGGGTGTTGGGGGGAGGTGGAGTGGGGGGAGGGTGGGGTGGGTCAGAGCAGCTGCAAGGCGCTGGCGGAAGCGGGGGGGTGTCCTGCTGGGCCGTGGATACAACCTCCCTGGGTGGCTGAGGCATTTCTAGGCCCGATAACAGAACAAGCCGAAAGCCAAGGCCTGGGGGTCGGGGGCCGTGTGGCCGAGCAGGGCGGTAAGTTCGTGGCTGGGGCGGTGGTGCCCAGGGCGCCAGGCGCAGCCCCACAAGGGGACCTCTGGGCACGGCCTGCTGGTGTCTTTGTCCATCCCGGCGTCGCCCTGCGAGCTGCGGCTTCCGCAAGGCGCCGGGGCAGCCCCAGGCACGGGGCTGGGAATTCTCCCCGTTACCCGGCGCCGGCCTGCGCCCGCTCTGCCCCCACCGCAGGAGGCTGCGCTGCAGGCGCCAGGTGCCCCAGGACGCGGTGCCCCAGGGAGCGGCTCTAAAAGGCTTCGTGCTGCTTCCGGCTTGTTTCTCCGGCCTGGTACCAAGGGCGCCAGGCGCCCGCCCGCCGGGGGAGGCCGCGTGTTACAGAAACCCAGGGGCTCCCCCGGCAGGAATTCAGGCTCATTCCACTCGCGCCCCGGCCCCGGCTCCTCTGCTCAAACTCTCTTGCTGTCCGATCTGCAGCTCTTACCCCCACCTCCCACGCCAGGCCCTGGGTCCCAGCTGGGCTCAGAATCCTTGCTGAGAGAGGGGAATGGGCCCCCCCAGGCGCGGGGTGTTAGACGGCAGGTCCCAGCCGCGAGGGAGCCGACGCGGCCGGACGTTTTCAATGACCCAGCCCAGCTCAGACAGCCGGGCACCGGGTCTCAGCCTGTCCTGGGAGCAAACAGCCCTTACCCCCTGCTGGGGAAACCGAGGCACGCATCGGCACCCTCCGGCTCTCGGCCACGTGTGCCAGCCTGGGCGTCTCCTGCCGCAGGGCGGCGCTCCAGGGATTGCACCAGGCCCGTGAGGAAGGAGCCGCGTGGCAGGCAGGGCGGCAGCCGTGGTGTCACTCAGCGGCGCAGGCTGCAGAGGAGGCAGACTGGTTATGCCGGCTGAGGCGCTCGCCCTCCCCGGGTATGGCAGAGGTGACGGGGAGGTGCTGCACCCGGGGGCCGCGGGGCAGGCAGGAGCCGGAGGGGGACACGCTCCCAGCCGGGCTCACGAAGCAGCAAGGCAGGTTCAAGGGGCTGGATGAGGGCACCCGGCCCCGAGCCTCCTGCCCCCTTGGCCCCCTTCGGGGGGGCTGAACCCCCTAGGCCCCTCCCGCCCAAGGTTCGTACCGAGACGCTGCTCTCCTGTCGGGGAGCTAGAGCAGAGTCCTGGGGGGGGGGGCCCTGTCCCACCTGGCTGCCCCCTCGCCTCCTCTCCCAGGCCTGTCAGAGGCCCCCCCACCGCGGGTTTGCAGGGTCAGCCCCACGACAGGCTGGGAAGCGCCACGGTCTGAGCCCAGGGTGAACTCTGGCCACGTGCTGCCTCGCTCCCCCCCCCCCAGTCGTGCCACGGCCTGTCCCAGGCCCCCTGCCCCTCAGCTCCCCTGCCCCAGGCTCCCCTGCCCCAAGCTCCCCTGCCCCAGGCCCCCCGACCCCCAGCTCCCCTGCCCCAGGCTCCCCCACTCTCAGCTCCCCCGCCCCTCAGCTCCGCTGCCCCAGGCCCCCCACTCTCAGCTCCCCCGCCCCTCAGCTCCGCTGCCCCCCACCGCGGCTGCCCCAGACCCGAGCTCTCAGCCCCCGGCCACCGGCTGACCCACTACGGGCCTCCTGGTGCTGCCACGGCCTTGCTTTGGCGAGCCCCCCCCCCCCCCCTTCTGCCCAGTCTCGCTGGTCAGGCAGCCTGACCTCCAGGCACCGAGCCGGCAAAGGAGCCGACGCTTCCAGGCCCTGACTCTGCCCCTCAGCCAGCAGGCGAGACCTGCCCTGGCCTCAGCCCTGCCAGCCGCGCTCTGGGGGCAGCTGGAGGCCCATCCCCTGGCTCCCGGGCTGCCAGGGGCCCGAGGCCCTGCCCACGGCGCAGTACCAGGCCTTGCAAACTGGGGGAACGTCAAGGCCGCTCCGTGGCGGTTTCTGGTGCTCGGGGCTGAGGAGAAAAGCTCAGACGCAGGGAGCCCGTCCCACGAGCCCGGCTTGTGATATCAGAGCCCCCGGCTCCGGCACACGGCTCCCTTCTCCCTCCTCTCGGTGCTTCGTTCCCCCTTCGCTCTCGCGTGCCATCGGGCTATGGCTCTCCGGGCCACGGTGGCAGCACGTGGCCTGAGGGCTGCTGCATGGGGCGGGTGTCGCCTGGTGGCCCTGACGCTCCAGAGAGCTCCTGGGGCTGTGCCCCCAAGGTGGGTGGCACCGGCGCTCCGGTGAGTTTCTGGGCAGGAACTGGGAGGAGAAGCCTTCCCGGCCGGCATGCTGCACCTCCCCGGGGAGGAATGCACTCGGAGGTGCGCCGGCACAGCTGCAAAGAGCCTGCCTGAGCCTGCGTTCGCAGGATCGCCTGCCCCCGCAGCAGCCGGCAGAGGATGGCCGAGCCCCCCAAGGTCCAGCTCTTTGTCAAGGTGAGAGCGGCTCCGGCGGGGACACGGCGCGGGGCTGGCTGGGGCTGTGGGCAGCACGGCGCTGGCCCGGAGGGAACCGCGTGTCACTAGCGAGTGGGACCAGCCCGGGCAGTGGGGACGGGGTGGGAATAATCTCGGAGCTGAGACCCAGCGCGGCAAAGGTGCAGCGGGCAGGAGCGTCCCGCAGCCGCTGCATGGAAATCACCTCCGGGCGCCCGGCCGTGGCTCCTCTGCCCCACGGACAGCGCCTGCCCCCGGCTTGGCCCGCGCCCACAGAGCAGGGTGGCCAGTGAGCCTGGGGGGCACCCAGGCACCTGGAGCTGAATTCCTGGGGCCCTGGGCGCTCAGCTGTTCTGAAAATGAGCCAGGGCGACTAGCCCAGAGGCCCCTCCCTCCGGCCTGGCCCAGGCTCGCTGCGCAGCGCTGGGGGGGGGGGGGGGCCTTCGCGCGGGAAGGCAACAGTCACTTGGGGCAAAAACGAAAATGAAAGTTTGGTGAATCAAAAAGCAAAAGTGGTTTCCCGCCAGAGCCGGGGCCACGGCTGGTTTCACGTCAGGGCGTCTCGTGCGTTTGCATTTTTTGAAAATAAAATTAGAGGAAATTTCTAAACAAAAAGTTAGAGTCAAAATATTGAAACTTTTTCATAGGGGGGGGGGGGTTGTGGGTTGGTTTGTTTGCTGGTTTTTACCAAAAAAATTTGCTGAAACTGACGTGAAAAAAGATTCTGGTGTCACCAAATCTGCATTTCTGGCTGAGAAAAAGTTTTGGTTGAAAAATGTTGCCCAGCCCTAGGGGAATGGAGGGTTCCTGGTATCTGGGCATATGCCCGGTGCAGTGGGGCGCGAGGGGCAGGGGGTATCTGGGTGCATGCCCGGTGCAGTGGGGCGCGAGGGGCAGGGGGTATCTGGGTGTATGCCCGGTGCAGTGGGGCACGAGGGGTTGGGGGTATCTGGGTGTATGCCCGGTGCAGTGGGGCGCGAGGGGCAGGGGGTGTCTGGGCGTATGCCCGGTGCAGTGGGGCGCGAGGGGCAGGGGGTGTCTGGGTGTATGCCCGGTGCAGTGGGGCGCGAGGGGCAGGGGGTGTCTGGGTGTATGCCCGGTGCAGTGGGGCGCGAGGGGCAGGGGGTATCTGGGTGCATGCCCGGTGCAGTGGGGCGCGAGGGGCAGGGGGTGTCTGGGTGCATGCCCGGTGCAGTGGGGCGCGAGGGGCAGGGGGTATCTGGGTGTATGCCCGGTGCAGTGGGGCGCGAGGGGCAGGGGGCGTCTGGGTGCATGCCCGGTGCAGTGGGGCGCGAGGGGCAGGGGGTGTCTGGGTGCATGCCCGGTGCAGGGGGGCGCGAGGGGCAGGGGGTGTCTGGGTGCATGCCCGGTGCAGGGGGGCGCGAGGGGCAGGGGGTATCTGGGCGTATGCCCGGTGCAGGGGGGCGCGAGGGGCAGGGGGTATCTGGGCGCATGCCCGGTGCAGTGGGGCGCGAGGGGTAGGGGGTGTCTGGGTGTATGCCCGGTGCAGTGGGGCGCGAGGGGCAGGGGGTATCTGGGTGTATGCCCGGTGCAGTGGGGCGCGAGGGGCAGGGGGTATCTGGGCGTATGCCCGGTGCAGTGGGGCGCGAGGGGCAGGGGGTGTCTGGGCGTATGCCCGGTGCAGGGGGGCGCGAGGGGCAGGGGGTATCGGGGTGCATGCCCGGTGGAGTGGGGCGCGAGGGGCAGGGGGTATCGGGGTGCATGCCCGGTGCAGGGGGGCGCGAGGGGCAGGGGGTATCGGGGCGTATGCCCGGTGCAGTGGGGCGCGAGGGGCAGGGGGTATCTGGGCGCATGCCCGGTGCAGTGGGGCGCGAGGGGCAGGGGGTATCGGGGTGCATGCCCGGTGCAGTGGGGCGCGAGGGGCAGGGGGTATCTGGGTGCATGCCCGGTGCAGTGGGGCGCGAGGGGCAGGGGGTATCGGGGTGCATGCCCGGTGCAGGGGGGCGCGAGGGGCAGGGGGTATCGGGGCGCATGCCCGGTGCAGGGGGGCGCGAGGGGCAGGGGGTATCGGGGTGCATGCCCGGTGCAGGGGGGCGCGAGGGGCAGGGGGTATCGGGGTGCATGCCCGGTGCAGGGGGGCGCGAGGGGCAGGGGGTATCGGGGTGCATGCCCGGTGCAGGGGGGCGCATTCCAGTGATCGCTGTTCTGCACCCCGGGGCTCCCTGGGAAGGGAACACTGGTCCTGACGACCCCACCTGTCCATGACTCTAGCAAAGCCTGGACCTTCCCTTTGCTGCCAGGCGCAGGGCCCTGGCCCCCGCCGCTCCCCCACCAGGCTCTGCAGCGGCCGTGTGCCCCTGTGGGGGGGGGGGGCAGGAGCCCAGGCCCCACTGCCCAAGCCCCGGAGCGTCACTTGAGTGAAGCCGCCTGCTGAGTTCCTGCTACACCGGAAGCCCCTCTCCCCTCCCCCCTCTCCCCCTCCCCTCCCCCCCCTCCCCGCCCCGCCCCCTCCCCCCCCCCCCCCCGCCCCCAGTTTCTGGCTGCCACCTGCCACCGCCAAGGCAGGAGGCCAATGTCCCGGGGTCGGCGGGGGGAGCGGCGCGCCCCTGCCCAGCCCCTACTGCAGGCAGCCCCCAAGCAAACAGAAGTTCTCAGCAGCCCCTGCCATCCAGGAGGCTCCCACCGTGTTGCGGACGTCAGCCGGCCCGGCTCTCCTCCTCCACTCCCCCCCACGGCCGTGCAGCCACCTCTGGGGCGGAACAGCGCGTGGCAGTCCCAGGCCTCGGTGTAGGGCCAGGAGGCGGCGGGGGGCTGTGGGGCTGGCAGGCCGACTGCGCCCTGCTGGAATTCGTGCTGCTGTGCCGCTCTCTGGCCCTGACGACTGCTGGCTGTGGGCTCGGTGGGATGCGGCTGGAGCGTCGTGTGAGCCTCAACGGCTGGGAGGTAGGAGCTGGGGCTGCTGTTTCTGCCACTGGGTGCTGTGTCACCTTGGGCAAGGCACGGCAGCTGCATGCCTCAGTTTCCCCAGCCATCAAATAAGGCCTAGCAATAAACACCTGCCTCCCCCAGGCAGCCCAGAGGTTTGAGTCAATAAGGGACTGTCCACACATTAGGCAACATGTTTGTGGTGCTTTTCCAGCCCCACCCACCTGGTAACATTGTGCAACACTGAAACAAACACACCCAACCCTTTGAGTGCTTGTGATTTGTGGCCGGCCCCGCGGCGGGGTGAAGCCCTTTGTGACTGTCCCAGGGAAGGTGCCCTCCACGGCTCAGCGCGCACGGATCTCACGTTCTGTACAGCTAGCCAGGGGCACCTCGACTGGTGTTACCCTTGGACGTCTCCTGCTCCTGCCGGAGTCCCACGTCCAGGTCGCCTGCACGGCCGTGGGGGACTGGCCCTGGGCCACTCGGAGGTTTGCACGTCGGGGGGTTACTGGGCTGGTTGATTTGCAGACTGGCCACAGAGGGGTCAATGGAGGGGATGAAATCACTGTGCAAAGCACCTTGGGGGCTACGGTTTAGCCTGCGGCAGGGCCCCCCGCAGGGCACCTTGCGTGCTGGATATTCTGCCTTTCTGCTCCCCGCAATGCGCAGTGACGGCCTCGCTGGCTCGAGGCCGCGTGTGCCGCACCGAACGCGACGGGCTCACGCCCAAGCACAACCCACTGGGGCTGGTGCGCGCCGCCTAGCGCGTGGCCTGTTGGCTGAGCTGGGGCAGCGCCGAACAAGAGGCATGACCCTTGAGCGGCGCGGCGAGGTGACCTGCCCGCCTGCAGCCCGCTCTGGGGCCCGCAATTCAGGGAGGAGGGTGACAGATCGGTGGGGACTCAGATAAGAGTCACCAGCCTCCAGGCTCAGCAAACCGGCCCTGACGGCGCCCAGTCTGTCCAGCTTAACCAGGCCGAGGGGTCACTTGGGCCCAGTTTATGACTGAACAGATCTGTGCCCCCGGCCGCATGCAGACTGGCCGTCAGGCACAGCCTTAAGGGGAGGGCACTGAGCCAGCGCAACAGCCCAGCTGGGTTGCTCCAAAAAGGGCTGGCTGGCTTCCCGGGGTTAGGGCCACCAATGGCTACGAGCCAGGTAGGGATGGGGCCCTGGCCTCTGGCTGCAGGTGGGTGACGGGAGGGCTCCCGGGAGGATGCCCTGTTGTGTTCTGGGCGCTGCGGGCAGGCAGGGCCCTGGGCCGGCTGCCCCGTTGGGCTGACCCAGTCTGGCCGCGCTGAGGTGGGGGCGTCTCCATCACCGGCCACGTTTGCACGGTGGGTGCTGAGCGCCACGGACCCAAACCGGAGCCCTGGGCAGACTGGAGCCACTTTGAGCCCGCAGGTGCTGCAGCTCTCCCCCTCCCCCCCCCCCCCTTGTCCAGCAGCTGCTGGCTCCCTCGCAGCTCTGCTCTGGGGAGTGCTTGGGGGCAGGGTCGTACCCCCGGGAGGCCCAGCGGCGGGCTCCCCACGATCCCCTCTGGCCTTGGAACCAGGGACCCGCTGGACACTGTTTCTCCGGCCACTGGCTGGCCCCTTGGCTAGTAGCGCCCAGGCCTGGTTCAGCCCCTGCTGAGCAGGGTGGGACCCGCTGGCTCTGCCGCCCCCCAGCACGTTTCTGCGCCTGGTCTTCGGGCTCCGCTTCGCCGGCTCCAGACCCAGCGAGAACTTGTCCCGGGCTGCTGGAGCCCTGGGTGTGACTAGGGGCCGGGCCTGACTGACCAGCTGCAACCAGCCCCCAGCATCCGCCCTGAGACTAGCGAGATGGGCCCATCTGCTCCGCACACGCTCCCTGGGCCTGGCCTGCCTGCGCCACCCTCAGCTGGGCCGAGGCTCCTGCCAGCCTGGCGCCCTGCCCGGCCAGGTGCAGTTTGTGCAGTGCTGTGCCAGCAGGGCACCTACCCCCCTGCCCTCGGCCAGCTCTGGGGGCTGGCGCCGAAACCTGAGCCTGGCGCCTCCTGGGAGCGCGGGCGCCGCTGGGTGGGCACCGCCAGGGCCACCGTGCCCACTCACCAGGCTCTGCGCTGTCCCCCCAGGCCAGCGACGACGGGGAGAGCATCGGGCACTGCCCCTTCTGCCAGCGCCTCGTCATGATTCTACTGCTCAAGGGGATCCCCTTTACTCTGACCACAGTGGACATGAAGCGGTGAGGCAGCCATGAGCCCATGGCCCAAGGGTGCCACCCCCCCACCCCTAACACCCTGCCAGCCCCCAACGCCTTCTCCTGGGGCGTCTGCCCGGCCGAGGCAAGGCTGCCCGCTCCCCGACTGCACAGAGCTGGGGGGCTGGGAACGTGGCTGCTGTCTGGTGGCATCAGGCTGCAACCCCACCGTGTGCCCCAGCAGCAGTGCCAAGGGAGCAGCGTCCGTCTGTCACATCCTGAGGGCAGCCCCTTGGCACGGCTGGGCTCCCGGGCACCCGCCCCCCGGCTGGAGGCTGGAGGGGGCCCCCCGCAGTTGGGCCGTTGGTGGGCAGGCTCTGTGTGGGGAGCAGCCCTGGGACTCTGCCATGGGCCTCGTGGGCAGCTGGGTCTGGCTCCTGCCGGGCAGCGCGAGCCAATAGCCGGCCACCGGCAGCCCGGCCGAGCCCCCTGCGGCACGCGGGCAGCAGCTGCCTGCGCCCCGGAGCAGGGTGCCCAGCGAGCCCCTTGGCCACGTCCCCGCCTCCCTGCAGGGCCCTGGACGTGCTGAAGGATTTTGCCCCAGGGGCCCAGCTGCCCGTGCTGCTGTACAACGGGGAGCCCAAAACGGACACCAACAAGATCGAGGAGTTCCTGGAGGAGACGCTGGGCCCCCCAAAGTAAGGGGGTCAGCCGGAGATGGGGGGCACAGTGAGCGCTCAGCCCCCCCAGGGGAGGCCGGGCGGGGGGGGCCTCAATCCGGAGGGGGGGTAAAGACGGGCGGCAAGGGGCCAGGCAGCCAGGTTGGGAGGGCAAAGCAGACACAGGTGGGACGGGACGGGGGGGGGGGAACCATGGATGAGGGAGGGGGAGGGGGCAAGGGAGGCGAGCCAGCAGGATGGGGGGAACTGGGGAGGGGGGAGGGGTCCAGGGAGGTGACCCAGCAGGGTGCTGTGGGGGGAAGGGCGGGTCTCAGGCATCCCAGGGAGCTTTGGGCCCAGGGCAAAGGGGCAGGGGTAGAGCTCCAGCCCCCCCCATCCCCCCTCATTCACTCTCCCTTTGCCCCCCCCCCCCCCAGCTTCCCCAGCCTGGCTCCCCGGTACGCGGCGTCCAGCACGGCCGGGATCGACGTCTTCCTCAAGTTCTCCGCCTTCGTCAAGAACCCGCAACCCGCCCAGGACGAGGGTGAGCGGCGACTGCTCAGGGGGAAAGTCGGGGGGGGCCCCGCTGCCCCCGCTGCCCCCGCCAGCGCCCTGGGCCTGTGCCCCCTCCCCTGCTGGGCTCCTGGAGGCCGGTGCGCTCCTGGCAGCACAAGGCCAGGCCCTCTCCCCTTGTCAGGCATCAGCTGGGGGCACGGGGGGGCTGGCAGTGGAGGGGCTCCCCTCCCCCCCCACACATGCTGCGCTGCCCCGCCCATGGCACCCAGTGAGGGGCTGGCCGGGGCCACAGGGCCCTGCTGGGGGGTTTACTCGGGCGCTGCCCCATCCTGGGGGGATGAGTGAATTTGGGGGTCTGGGATGGGCTCCAGCCACGGGCAACGTGCCGGCCCCCAGCCTCAGCGTGGGGATTGGGGAGTAGCGTGAGGAGTTATCCCCCCCCGGCAGGGGGCAGCTGTGCAGTGATGCTCTGTCCCCCCCCCAGCGCTGCAGAGGAACCTGCTCAAGGCCCTGCTGAAGCTGGACCGGTACCTGTGCACCCCCCTGGAGCACGAGCTGGGGCGGGACCCCGGACTCACCCTCTCCCCCCGCCGCTTCCTGGACGGCGACCAGCTCACCCTGCCCGACTGCAGCCTCCTGCCCAAGCTGAACATCGTCCAGGTGAGCGCGGGACCCCCCCCCGCCAGCCCTGCCTCCCCCAGCCATGTGGGACCCCCCCCCAGCCACGTGGGACCCCCCCGCCTGCCCCGCCTCCACTAGCCACGTGGGACCCCCCCCCCTGCCCCGCCTCCACTTGCCATGTGGGACCCCCCCCCAGCCACGTGGGACCCCCCCGCCTGCCCCGCCTCCACTAGCCACGTGGGACCCCCCCGCCAGCCCCGCCTCCCCCAGCCATGTGGGACCCCCCCGCCAGCCCCGCCTCCCCTAGCCATGTGGGACCCCCCAGCCACGTGGGACCCCCCCGCCTGCCCCGCCTCCACTAGCCACGTGGGACCCCCCCGCCAGCCCCGCCTCCCCTAGCCATGTGGGACCCCCCAGCCACGTGGGACCCCCCCGCCTGCCCCGCCTCCCCCAGCCACGTGGGACCCCCCCGCCAGCCCCGCCTCCCCCAGCCACGTGGGACCCCCCCTGCCAGCCCCGCCTCCCCTAGCCACGTGGGACCCCCCCGCCAGCCCCGCCTCCCCTAGCCATGTGGCACCCCCCGAGCCACGTGGGACCGCCCCTACTGCCATTCTCGCCTCCCCTAGCCATGTGGCACCCCCTCGCCTGCAGTCCCCCCAGCCACATGGGACCTCCCCCATTCAGCCCCATCCATGTGGGACACCCACAGCCCACCGGCCCAGTCAGAGGGTCCCCCTGCCACCACCAGCCCCTCCACCCCATCTAGGCAGTTCCTCCAGGGCCTTGCCCAGCCCCAGCCCCACACCATCACCAGCCCCTCCACCCTTACCCACGCCAGCCCCCCACAGCTACTGCCAGCTGTAGACAACCAGCCCCCAACCTGTATGGTCCCCCCGCCTCTAGCACCCCTGCACCCAATGCCCCCTTGTGACGGCGCGTTGGGGGTTCCCTGTCTCCTGCACCCCGAAATGGCACAAACAGACTGTACCAGCCAGTGGAATTGAGGGTGGTTTATTGCTCCTCCAGCACAGCGCAGCACAGATGTAATCTGGTTACAGGAACTGGGCTAGGATGCCTCAGGCCCCCTTGAGATGGGGGAGGCTGGGCCCCTAAACTCCAGCTCCTCTCCCTAGGCTGTCTCATCCATCCTCACAGACAGCCACCAACCAACTAACCCACTTCCAGCCCTGCCCCCCAGCCAGGGCCGCATTCACCTTCCTTTGTTCCTCTCCATGGGGGGTGTCTGGCCACTGGTTCAACCAGTTTGGCCTTACCTCTGCCTAGTGAGGTTTTCCCTGCTGGGTCTTGCTCCAGACAGCAGGGGTCACCACAGCCCAGCAAGTACCCCCACTACGTCACACCCCTCAACCACCAACATCCCCAACCACTGGTCCCCACCGGTACAGCCTCGCCCGGCCCCTACCGCCCCCGTTCTGCGATAGCCAGCGCCCCCGGGCCGGGGGGGGTTTCCCAGACATAGGAACAAATCCCAGCCCCCCAAGCCAGCTCTGCACATGGGGAGGGGCTGAGAGGGGGCCCAGAGGCAGGTGCGGTGGCTGAGGCAGGCCTGGCCCAGGCTGGGTCACACTGGGGGCAGGGGGGGGGGCGATAGCCGAGAGGGCAGGGACAAGTCAGGCTGAGGTGGCGGGGGGAGTCAGAGTGGGGAGGGGCGAGAGCAAACCCCAAGCTGTGGGGGAGCAGGGCACCCCAGGCCAGGCAGGCTAGTTGTGGGGGTAGGAGCTAATGGGGGTTGGCAGGTCAGTGGGGGTGCCGCGTGGGGCCGGCCCAGAGCCCTGTGGGGCAGGGGTGTGGGGCCTGGAGCAGGAGGGGGCGTGGGCCATGGGGACACGCTAGCCCGTCACCCCCGCTCTGTCCCCAGCTCGTGTGCCAACACTACCGGCAGCTGGGGATCCCGCGGGAGCTGCGCGGCGTCTGGCGCTACCTGGACAGCGCCCGCGAGGCCCAGGAGTTCACCTACAGCTGCCCCACCAGCACGGAGATCCTGCAGGCCTATCGCGCCGTGGCCCGGCCGCTCAAGTAGGCCCGGCCTGGGGCTGCCCTGCTCACGCTGCCTGGGCAGAGCGGGGCCTGAGGCTGCCATGCCCGGCCTGGCCCTAGGGCTGCCCGGGGCCCAGTTCTGAACCGGACGGTCCAGCGTTTGAGCTTCCTGTTTGGGACACAAAGGGAGACAATAGAACGAGCCAATAGAACGTCCCGTTTTCTCACTGGGATGGATGGATGCAGAGTGTGACGTCCTGTTGCACCCCCGGGCAGAGGGGCCCACGCTGGCACACCCCCCAGCTCCCTCCCCCTCCCCCCAGGACCAGCCCAGAGCCCTGTGGGGCAGGGGTGTGGGGCCTGGGGCAGGGGCTGGCTGGTGCAGTCAGGGCGGAGGCCGTGGCATCGCTCTGCCGATGTAGCTCTGCGCAGGGGCGGCAGCTGGACTCCAGCGGTGCCAGGCAGGGACGGGCAGGCAGCTCCTGGCTCCCAGCAGGTGATCCCCTCTGGCCAGTCCAGGAACGAGTTTGTCGCCCCCCCCCCACTTCTACGTGGGAAGGGAGGGGGCCTCCACGTGCCCGAGCCTTTACAGCTCAATAAATGCTCAGGCAGCCGGTGAGCGACCAGCCGGCCGTGGGGGCTCTTGTGCAAACCCCCCCTCCATGGCCACGTCCTCCCCCGGGCCCTGCAGAAAGCGTTGAGACCCACCCCGATCCTTGGCACCCTACAGCCGGCCCAGCCCTAGGCAGCCGCGGCTGGGCCCGGAGAGCAGGAGCTACCAGGAGAGCAGCAGAGCGGGCCGGAGCCGGGTTTATTGAGGGGAGGTTGTAGACACAGCGTGGAGTGAAAACCTGGGTGGCAAAGTCACTAGAGTCACTCCCGACCAGCACGGAGCCGCTGGAGCAGGGAGCCGCCGGGTAGCCCGGGGCTTTCGCTCGCTCTGGCGGGCGCAGCTAGAGCCACGAGGCGACTGCCCGGAGCCCAGGCCACGGCGTCCACGGCAGGCTCTGCTCCCCAGCCCAGGGCACGGCCGGCAGGAGGGTGCCCAGCCCGGCCGCTCCCCGGCTGTGGCTGAGCGGAGGGTCGGTGCTGGAAGAGGCTAGAACTTCACAGGCAAACACCAGTCGGCTCGTTAAAAAGCTTCGTTAAGGTGGCCACGGCGGCGGGCCCAACCCAGGCTGGGTCAGGAGTCTTCGAAATCCACCCCGCTCGGTGCCTTTTTACTGGGAGAGAAGGAGGGTTGCCAGCTTGCTAAAAACCAGACCCCCCCTCCCCAGCCTCCTGCTCCCTCCCTCCCAGCTCAACCCTCTCCAACCCCCCCCCCCCCCCCGCCAGGCTCCCTCAGATACGAGGCTGGGACAGAACCGCAGCCCTGACGTGGTGCCCGCTGTCCACCCACAGGGCAGGTAGGAGGCGACCCCCCCGAGCAGGGGCTGGCCCGGGCTGACAGAGCCTCCCCCGGGTCTGCAGTAATAAGGGATGGGGGGCCCAGTCCGCACGTCTGGCCAGAAACGGCCAACGGGGGTGGGGCTGAGTCGCTGCGGCACCAGGACAAGCCAACCGGGCAGCCCCCAGCCCTGGCACAAGCCCTCGGGATCCAGGCTGCCGGGCAGCGGAGCAGCCCATCCCCCCAGCCTGGCTCCAGGTGGCCACCGCAGGGCACTGGGCCGCCCGCAGGGACCAGAGCAGCTGGGAGAAAATACCTTTTGAATCCGGGGTTAATGAGGGACTCGCCTGGGCCTCGTCTCTTGGCCGCCAGCGCCGAGCCGCCTCCCCTGCTCTTCCCGGGGCTCAGCTCTGCTGGGAAGGGTGGGAGCCGGGGTCACAGCGCTGCCCCGGCCAGGCCCAAGCTCCTCGGGGGGCACCAGGCTGCATTGACTTGGCCTGGGAGCCAGACCCACCTGTGGGGTCCGTGTGTGTCCCCGAGCCACTGGGGCCACACCAAGCCGGGGCTTTGGGGCAGGCGGGTCCCAGTTCTGTCCCCGCGGTGGGTGCCTTGGGGAGCAGTAAGGGAGCTCCGGGCTGTCAACAGGATGATGGAGCAGCCCTGGCTGGAGAGCAGGATCGTTTGTGCCCAGCAACGTTCCCATGCCAGAGCCACGGGGAGGGACGCCAGAGCCACGCTGGCCCGTAGGGGACACGTCATGGGTGTCAGGCACGGCACGTGCCATGTGGCTGAGTTAGTGTCGCCATCGAAGGGGACTTCAATTCCCTGGAGCCGTGGCAGCCTGTGAGCCCGGCCTGGCACTAAGGCGGGGGGAGGGCAGGCAATTAACGGGGAGCCGTGGTGTCAAGTGCACGGTACGTGGCACAAACGGCAGCCCGGCCCCATCCGTACCTGGGATCAGCAGCCTTTGGCTCTTCTCCGGACTGCACGGCCCAGCAGCAGCAGCAGCGTCCTCTGCGGCTAAGAGAAGGCGACAGGGTCGGCCCCAGGGAGGCGCACACGGCCCAGGGCTCCCTGGTGCATGCAGTGGTTGGTCCCTCCCAGTGATGCTAGCACAGCTGGACTTGGAAACACCATGTGCCCCACGCGCAGCTCTCTCCTCCTAGGGCTGCCCCCCAGCCTGCCCTGGGTCACCCCCCAACGCCCAGGGCTGGAGCCGCTGTGCCAGACAGCTGGTGTGGGCACCCCGCCGTACTTACAGCCGGCACAGCGGGGATCGCCAGGCTGGTGCCTCCCATCCGCCTGCGCCCAGCCAGCAAACACCCCCAGGCCGTACCCTGCTGCAGCCAACCGAGGCTCCGGCAGGCCCTGGCTATGAGCCAATCCAGCAACAGCTCCTAGTATCGCCACCTCCCTCGCAGCACCAGCCGGAGGGCTGCCCCCCCCAGGCCTGCACACAGGAGAGACCCAGGGGATGCAAGTTGCCCCATTGCCCCAGACTCAGAGGGCTGCACAGCCCCCTCAGTACATGCCCCAGGCAGGCGCTGCCCCCCAGAGCTGGTCTTAGGGACATGCGAGCCAGGCGGTCGCCTGGGGCTGCCATTTTGAAGCGGCCGCTGACAGAGCCGGCCTTAGCGGTGGGGGGGGGGGGGGGGGGCGTGACTGCATTTCGGCCCCGACCCCTTTTTTTGGCTTGGCCTGGGGCCACTGATTGGTTAGGACTGGCCCTGCTGCCCCCCAGTGCGCTCCCCACACACCGGCTGGCCCAGCCTGGTTTTCCAAGCGCTGTTAACATTCACCTCCCTTGTAGATGGCCAAGGGGCAGCTTCCCTCCCCGGCAAGGGCCATAATGGGGAATCTGCCCTCGACCAGCCAGGAGGGGGCAGCAAATAGGACTTGCCCCTCCCCCACTTGCCCCTCCCCCACTGCCAAGACAAAAATCACACACACACACACACACACACACTCGCGCGCACACACACGCACTCGCACGCACACGCACGCGCACACACACACGCACACACATGCACACGCAGTACCTGCCAGGCGTTTCTCCAGGCTGCTGACACACCCCACTAAGCCAAACATCAGGGCCTCCAGCTGTTTCCTGGCTTCAGAGCAGGGCAGCTTGAACAGGTCGAAGGTCAAGCTCCAGGTTCCTTCCTTCAGCTGCAAGGTGGCCTTGCTGTCCTGCACCGTCAGGGTAATGGCTCGGCGCTCAGAGGCTTCTCTGCGCAGGGAGACAACGCAGAGACACAGGCGCTTCCAGCCCCGCCCGAGCCCCGCTGATTCCTTCCCGAGGGGGGGGGGGCTCACCCCAGCGCTCACCTGAACCTGCTGCTGTAATCGCCAGGAGACATCCCACTCTGGGCCGCCTGAAAGAGAGAGACCCCAGAGCCAGGCTCACACAGGGCCTGATGCTGCTGTGCCACGTGCAGCTCCCGACACCAGTGAGCACAGGTGCAAAGCACGTGCGGATTGGACACCGGTGTGAGCAGCCACGCGAGGTGCAGGCCACGGGCAAACCAGGCCCTGGATGTAGAGGGGCATTTCAAGGCACCTCGATCCAGCACAGAGAGGAGGGGTCCTTCCTCCGGAAAAAGGGATCGTTAGCGACGAGACGGCTGCTGGGCCGGGGGATCTCGCAGACAGCAAGCTCCCGGCTGGGGCACACGCAGGGCGCAGTTACAGCCGCCTGCACCACTACACACGCGGGCCTTATCTCGAAGCAAAGTTTTCCCGGTGTTAAATTCCAGCCACTGGTTCTTGTGCCTTTCTCCACTGGGGAGGAAGAGCACTTCCGTACCTGCTTTTAATCCCCCATTTAGGTACCTATGCATAGCTCTGGGCAGATTCAGTAGATTTCACATAAAGCCATGAAAAAATATTTCCATGGGTAACAATCAAAGTTTAGAGATGGGCCAAGTAAGAAAAGTGTCACCTGAGAACTTACTTTGGGTATGTTGACATGTGACACTGACAATTTGTGTTTTGTTTTAAAGTTTAACTTTTTTACTCAGCATCAGGCATTAAACAGTGTTTGGCCTTCACTAATGTCCCACCAGTGAAAATGTAAATACATGAACATCTTTTTTTAAAAATGCTTAAAAATAAACCCTGATATTATCCATCAACATTATAAAAATTAACATTGAATTTTGCCAAGCCTACTTTGACAGCCACAATAAATATCAATTATTGCTCCTAAAGGTTTGGAGAACGACCCTTTAAACTTCAGAGTTATCATTAGAGATTTCCACTCTGGGCTGATGATTTTTTCTGGTTTTCAGACCAATTGGGATGTTTTTAAATGGGCCAAACTGCTGTTTTTTAACCCATGGCTTTTAAAACCTGCTCTCTCATAATTTATATGGAAAGTTGAACACACCTTTGCCCCCTCCCCCCCCAAGTTTGCAGGTCCCCTATAAGAGCGTGGTGCCCGCTGCGACTAGCATCTCAGCCAGCCAGGTATTACCTACATGTTCTTCCAGCTTCTCCGGGCTGAAATCGGTGCTCCAGACTTCACTCGCGTTGGTCACGCTGGAGAGCGAAGAGACGAAGCTAAAGGGCTGTTTCCACCTGACGTCCATGTGCAGAAGGCACCGCAGCAGCCTAGGGGCTTTGCCAGCAGCAGCTCCACAATCCCACCCATCCCGGCCCCCTCGGGCCCGTTACTCGGCAGCGCTGGCCCAAGGGGGGAAGTGCTGGGAGAGGGCCCAAGGGGGCCCAGGGCCTGGTGCAGGCTATGAGGGAGGGGGAGCTGCAGGAGCCGGGGACGGTTCCAAAGCGAGGGCAGGGGGCAGGCGCTGGCACCATGGGCACAGGGCACCAGAAAAGCTTCCCCCTGGGGAAAACCTCCCAGGCCACGTGGGGCAGTGACGGGACTGCTCCCCCCTGCCTAGTGCCCGGCCCCTCGTGCCCCCCCCCCCGGGGCACAGGAGCCCCCCAGCCCTTTATGCCCCCCCACCCAGCCCAAGAGCCCTCAGCCCCTCGTGCCCCCCACTACCAAGGCTGTGGAACCCCGGCCCCCTCGTGCTGCCCCCGCCCGGGAGCGCGGACCCCGGGGCAGAGCTCGCTCGCCGGACGGGGGGGGGGGTCGGGGGGGCTCTGGCTGGCTCCCCGCCCCCCCCGCACCTACTAGAGGTTGAAGCCGCCGCTCGGCGGGGCGCAGTAGCTCAGGTAGCGGCGGGCCCCGTGGCTCACGGGGCAGAAGGGGCCCGCGGGCTCCGCCATCCCGGCTCGGCTCGGGCCAGGAAGCCCGGCTCGGGGCGGGGCGGGGCGGGCGCTTAAAGGGGCGGGCGGCGAGGCTGAGCCTAGAGGGGCGGGTTCCGCGTCTCCTGCCGAATGGAAACCGGTTCCGTTCCGGATTGAACCCGGCCGAGCGTGGGGAGCGATCGCACAACCCCACCCCCGACACACCGACCCCGGACACACACACACCGCCCCGCCCCCCCCCCACACACACCCCGGGCCGGCTGGCGGCGGTAGCAGCAGGAGCCGGGTTCGCGGCCATGGGGGGCTGGAGCTGGGGCTGGGGCTGCCCCGTGGCCGCCGAGCACCCGGTGGGTGGATCGGGGGGCTCGGATCGGGGCCGGGCGAGGCGCACGGTCCCAGGACTCGCTGTTCAGCCGCCCGGCGCAGGGCCCGGCAGCCTGGGACCGCTGGAGCCGCCCGGGATCGGGGCCCAGACCCGCGCGGCGCCTCCAGCCCGGGGCTGCGGGGGGGGGGGGGTCGGTGGTTTTCTCACCTCTCGTCCCTCCCCTCCCCGCGGAGCAGGCGCTGCCGGAGTACGCGGCCTGCCAGTCCCGCGCCTTCGTCCAGGGCATCGGGGCCTTTGTCACAGGTAGGGGCGGGCGCGGGGCATCGACCCCCCCCCCCCCCCCGAGCGTCAGCTGGAGCTGCGAGGGGCGCCAGTTCAAAGCCCGGCTGCTCCGTGTGGCAGGACCCCCCCCCCCCCCCCTTGTGCCCGTGCGGCGCTGACCCCGCTGGGCTGTTGGCTCCTCACCCCCTCCAGCCCCACGTGGGGCAGATGCTGAGACTCGGGGCTTATCCCCGGGGCCAGATGACCTCAGGCGCAGGGCTAGTAGGTTCTGGGCCCCCTCCCGGGTTTTGGAGAGGGGGCCAAAAATGAGGGTGCAGGGGCAGAGAGAAGTTGTGGGGGAGTCTGACCGCTCGTCCTGCCTGACCCGGGCGAGAGGCAGCGCGAGGCCTGGAGAGCGAGGAACAGCCCCCCCCATCTGGGCACAGAAGCGGGGGGGGGGGGTCACACAGCCCCAGATGGACATTGAGCAGCACGCTGGCTAAGTAATAAAAACATTGCGCCCAGTGGAATGGTGCACACGGGGCAGTTTGGGGGGATGGGAAATCCTTGGGGGGCTGTTGAGGGGAAGGGCGTGTAGTTGCCCAGGGAGCGGGGTGCCCCCCAGAGCAGGCTGTGGGACCCCAGTCACACTGCTGGGCCTGCCCTGCCCTGGCACTTTGCTCTGCCCTCACTGCTCACAGGGCACGTCCGGCCGCATTACAGCCCCTGTGCTCACTCCCGGGGCGAGGACGCCCCCATCTCGCCTGCTGCACTAGGGGAGTTGGGTCCGTAGCGGGAGCCACCTGACCCCGTCCTGAGCCCGTCGGAGATCCACGTGGGCCCCTGGGGCGTTTGTTTGTTGGGCTGCCAGAGTCTCCTGCGCTCTGTCCAGGAAGGTTTTTTCCTACCGGTGTCACTGCAGCGACACCCCCGCCAGGCCGGGCACGAGAAGGGGGGGCTGATGGCTCACAATGATCGTGAGAGCCGTGCGCTCCCTCTGCCCCTCTGCCGGGGTCAGTCAGCTCGCCCCGCCACTTCCAGGTACCCGAGCGCAGTTGGCAACACTGCTCTAGCCGGGGAGACCCTCTTGCTCGTGGCCACTGAGAGGAAGGAGGCGGCTCCTGCTAGCCCAGGGCCCTAAGCGGCTAGTTACTTCCAGGTGGGCCGAGAGGGGCTCCTGCTCCTGGCAGGCGTCTGTCTCCGTGGGAGGAGGCTGCAGGCTGCCCTGAACGGGGCGTCATGAACCGTGCGGGAAGAAGACAGGCTGCCAAGTGACGCTCACAGCTGGCGAGGGCTGGCAGGGATGCTGCCGGGCCAGAGCCTCCCACATCTTACAGACTGAACCTGTATTTGAGAGCCAGCAGGTGGGGTGCTGAGAGCCCCGATCCAAACTGCGCACCCTGTCTACAAGGGGTGCTGCAGGCCCCACCCCTCCCTGCAGCCATCGTCACACCTGTTCCCAGCCAGGCTTGGAGCCGTTCAGCCTCGCTGCGGCCTGGGCCTGGCGATAGCAAAGCGCTGACTCCTCAGGCCACAGACACAGACGCTGACAGTGAAGTTTGTAAAAGCAACAGTCGTTTTAATCTGGAGCTAAACGAAAGCAGCAGCAGAACTGGCAGGACGCCTGGCCCGGAGCTGCGGTTTCTATAGAGATATTTATAACAACGGGGACTGTTGGGAGAACCTCAGAACACCCCTAAACTCTGCCAGGCAGTTCCATCCAGGGAGGTTCAGCTGTGGCAGGAGAGTCCCACGGGCGTGGCCGGAGGGAGGTGGCTGGCTCTGGGCTGGGAGTGGCTGGGAAGGCCCATTGGATTGAAACGGGTTGTTCTGTAAGTAGCTAAGTGAGGCCCCGCCGGTGACGGCAGAGTTAGTGCTGGGCGGGCAGGTCCCTGCCCCGGGCCGTCCAGCCTGAGGGATGCATCTGGCCGGCACAGACCTGGACGGGCAAAGTGCAGCATCCACCCCTCTTGGTGCTGAACTCACCTGCTCCGGGGCGGGGTGGGGCTGGTCGCCCGTCAGCGGGGCTCCAGTGTGGGACAGATCCCCGGTGGGAGGGGGGTTAGTGCAGACTCTGACCCTGCACCAGCTGATCCTTCCAGCGCGTAAACTTCAAAACTGTCTAATTCTCTTAACTGTAGTAACATGTTCAACGACTGACCTGGGTTTGATCGGCCCAGCGTCCGGGTCAGCCGCCACCCGCCTGGGGCCTCCAGGGCGCTGCCCTTCCACAAAGGCTGCTTTGCCTTTTCGTCTAAAAGCCTCCAGAGAGTTTACACTTTATATCTGAGAGCAGCCAAACACCCCAGTCGCTGTGTGGTCTCCCCGGAATTAGACCCTCTCTGGCCCTGGCTGATCAGGCGGCGGGTTGGATCTCAGCATGCCGCTCCCGGTGTATGTCAACTGGCAGCTCAGAGCCGGTCCCTGTGCTGTGAGGGACTCTGGGAATTTTCTCCCTCACAGGAGGGGGCTGGTTTAGGCTGCTCCCTAAGGTGCCCAGGGCACCCCCTCTTGGGTTACTCTCTGCCCAGGCTCCACCCCCCTTAATCTGAACACCCCAGCAGGAAGAAGTGGCACAAACTGTGACCAGCCCACACACACTGCAAGGTGCTGAGCTGTGCTAGGCATGGGAGCTGCCCGGAGTGTCGGCGCCCGACCTGCACTGCAGCCGAGGGGAGCAGCTTGCTGGGCCCAGGGAGAAAGCCACATGCCAAGGAGCTCAATGGCCAAAGTCTCAGACTTCCTGGGGCCTGGGCTTCGGCCCCTGCCGGTCCATGAACAACCCCACAAAATCCCTGGGGACAGGCCCGGGCGCCGGGCAGGGGAGCTGGAGGGAGACTTGCAGAGAGGCTGCAGGAAGTGACCCTCCAGCCTGCCCCCCATGGATGTGAGTAGAAACCTCCCTCCCTCCAACAGAGCCGGGGCCCATGGAGAAGGGGTCTGGGCTCTCGCTGTCCAGGCTCGGAGGCTGTTCCAGGTGCCCCCAAGGGGCCGCACTAGGGAACCATTTACAGGCGCTTCTCATGCAGCTCCCTGGGTCAGTCCTCTTGGGTCTGCTGCTCCGGCTTCCAGGCGGGAGGGAAGGACAACGGGGCTGGCTTCTCTCAGGTTGCAAACGGCAGCGGGGAGGGAGCGGGCCTCCAGGAAACGCTCCTGTCTGAAGTCTGTAGGATGCTGGGCCAGCGGGGGATCAGCTCCACATCTTTTGGCCTCTCCTGCTCCCGCCCTACGTGGTGCGGGGCCCCTTGCTGGCCCGGAGCAGGCAGAACGCCGTCCCCAGGGCCGTCAGGATCACAGCCACGAAGAGGAGGATGAGGACCACCCAGGAGCTGTAGCTCGTGCCCTTTTGGAAACCTTCCGCCGGGATCATGTTGGTGAGGTTCAGCATGTAGCCCAGGGCCCAGCCGATGGACGTGTCCCCCGCCTGGGAAACAGCAAGACAGAGCAGCTCGTTATATATATAATGGAGATTGTCTATCTCCTAGAACTGGAAGGGACCTTGGAAGGTCATCGAGTCCAGTCCCTGCCTTCACAGCAGGACCAAGCACCATCCCCATGAAGTGCGTCTACCTGCACCGAGCCCCTGCGAGCTGACAGCCTGAGCTCTGGGACCCTCCCACCTCGCAGTGACCTAGAGCCGGGGCTCCAGCCTGAGTCCAAACTTCTACCCTGCAGTGTCGAGGGGCACGTCCCCTAAGTACATTACCCCTTTCCCCTGCAGCAAACACGGTCCGTGGGCCCCTCTCTTAGGGGATATGTGGCCCTGAGGCCTAGTCATAAGCACCTTCCCCTCTATCAGGGTATTTACGGCCCTGAGCCCTAGTCACTAGGGCAGTCTCCCAAAGTCAGAGAGTCCTCACGTTGCGGGGGGAGGGGGGACCCGGGCCCTCCCACTCCACGGGGTCCCAGCCCCGGGTCCTGTTGGCAGTGGCTAACTCCGCTGCCCGCTCGGCGGGGTGCCGACTGGAACAA
This sequence comes from Pelodiscus sinensis, assembly GCF_052426305.1. Classification (NCBI taxonomy): domain Eukaryota; kingdom Metazoa; phylum Chordata; order Testudines; family Trionychidae; genus Pelodiscus; species Pelodiscus sinensis. The sequence goes on along the minus strand of NC_143074.1, from coordinate 2,258,548 downwards.
GCCGAGCTCCCAGCGGACAATCCTCCGCCCTGGGCTCCTTCCTACCACTCGTGGCGCTCTGCTTCCTTCCCGGCGCGCGGCTCCGCGGGCCAGTCCTGGGCCAGCGCCCTCCAGCCTGGCCCTGGCGCTGGGGCCCAGACGGCAGCGGGAGCTGTGCTGGGTGGGTTTGGGCAGGAGCTCCTGCCTGAGCTCCTTCCCCTCTGGGACTGCATGGCCCCGTCTGCAGGGTCGTGGGCGTGGGGCCTGTTCGGCCAGCTGGGCCAAGGGAAGTCCCTGTGGTTTATTGCGGGGCAGCCGTACCCTGTCACACGCAGCTAGGCAGCTCCTGGCCCGAGCTCTGTGAACCCAGCTCGGCTGACAGGCCGGCTGCGGGTGTCTCAGCGCAGTGCAGACGGCAAAGGGACTCTCCTCCCATAACCCTGCCTGTGCCCTCGCCAGCGTGACCCGCTCCTGGCCTCTCTCGCCAGTGGCATCGCTGGTACCTAGCCCTGGCACACCTAGAGATCTGAGAGCAGCCGTGTGGTCCAGCTGGGACCACGGGAGGCAGAAAGGACGCTTGACTCTCAGCAAGCCAGTGGGAACCAAGGTGCCCCCCTGCTTGCTCCATCCACTGCACCCCGCTGCCTTGAGGCAGCTGAACTAAGTCATAGAGGAGGCCAGTGCACAAGCAGGGCCCTGCGCTTGTCTCCTGGCAGTGCCCGGGACCGGTGCTGCTCCTGGACGGGCACCGCCTTGTGCCCGGGTTCCCTGGCGAGGCAGCCTGGTTGCTTCATCCCTGCGCTCTGTTTCCAGAGGAACCAGGCTCAGGGGACCAGCTCCTGGTCTCTTTTACACCAGCGGCAATCCAGAGTAACTCCACGGATCTCAGCAGTGACCTCCTGAATTACAGCAGAGCAACTCCGGTCAGGATCTGGCTCCAGTTCACACTCTGTAGCCTGGAGGTATTTCTCCCTTGGAAAAGACCCTGAGCAGTTCAGTGCGAGGTGGCCTGTTCCTCCCTCCCAAGGGCTAAGGGGTGTTGAACACAAGCACAGCCACACGGGGCCTGACCTTGCTCCATCTTGCCCAGGATTGTCTCCCACAGCATACGCTCTTGTGGGCAAAGACCCACTTTGTCAGATACATGAGACTTGCATCTGACAAAGTGGGTCTTTGCCCACGAAAGCTTATGCTCCAGTAAACCTGTTAGTCCATAAGATGCCACAGCTCTTCCCGCTGTTCTTGCAGAGCTGTGCCCATCCCCAAGGTGTGGGTGTGCCGTGGGTTTAGAGGGTGGCACCGTGAAATTTCCTGACATTTTCAATCCCTTTCCTAACAGTCCTCAACGTGCTGTCAGCCTCTGAGTGCTGCTGCGCGCTGAGCCAAGTTTTCCATTGGCCGTTTCTCCTCTCGGGCATGGTCCCTGGCTCACAGACGTTAACGACCCATCTCACCCAAAAGCAAACGTCCCATCCGCCATCCCGCTCCCTGCCCCGGCAAAAGGCCTTTACTGGAGCTCGTTTCCTGCAGGGACCCTGGCCAGACCCATCCCCGTGGCACCTGCGGCACGGCAGAGCCTGGCTCCCGGCAGCCCCTCTGGGCCAAAGACCCACCTTTTTCTGGAAGGCGATGTTGGGGAACGAATCATTGTTGAAGTGGTAGCCCTTGGTGAGCAGGAGGTCAATGAAGTTGGCGACGGTGCAGTAATCCGGCAGCCTCGTCGTTTGATTTGGGGCTTTCTGCTCCAGCTGCGCACCAGGCAGGGGACAGACAGGAAAGGGATGAGTCCCTGCACTGCCCCGCAGATTTGGTTACCGACCCTGCGCAGGGAGGGGGATCTGGGCCTGGAGGCTGCAGTTACAGGCTCCTCCCACCAGAGGCTGCTGTGGCCCCAGAGTAGGGCAGCAGCTCTGGGCTGGGGCAGGCTATGGGGGGTGCACAGGGGGGCATGCAGGGCTGCTGGGGGATGGGTCACACAGACTGGGGTTCAGAAGGGCTGAGGAGGGCAGAGGCCCAGGAGCTAGTGGGTGACAACACTGAGCTAGGGGCTGGGTGGAAGTGCAGGGCCATGTGGCAACGGGAGGAGTGGGGGGGCTGAGCGGGGGGCAGGGCCATGTGGCAACGGGAGGAGTGGGGGGGCTGAGCGGGGGGCAGGGCCATGTGGCAACGGGAGGAGTGGGGGGTGGCTGAGCGGGGGGCAGGGCCACATGGAGCGGGGGGGCTGCCACTGCTCCCTGACCCAGCACTTCCAGGGGACGGAGCCAGCTGCTGGGCACCACGGCTGCCTGCCTGCCCTGCGGGGGAGCCCCACACTGAGCTCTGGCCCTGGCTGGCAGACAGGCCGGGGCATCGGGCTGGGATCCGGGCTGGGGGCGGACGGGATTCGGTCCATGTCCAGACTGAGGATCTCCAAGGCCTGTCCCAATAAATGTCGGCAGCCCTATTGCAATCCCCGGGGGCTGGAGACACCCTAGCCCAGCCCCGGCAGCCTGAGCCGTGGGACTGGCGAGATCTCACCGGAGCCACAGCCCACGCTGGATCGGCTGCAGGCTCCCGGGGCACAGAAATCCAGGCTGGCTGGCAGATCGGCTGGGGCGCTCACCTCGGCCCAGGGGGAACTGCACACGGCGTCGACAGCAGCGCTCAGGTCCGCTGGCGTGGCCACGCTTCTCTTCATCACCGTCTGCAGAAAATCCACCGTGTAGAAGAAGGCAGAGAAGGCCTGCGGGGAGAAAGCAGCACTCGCTAGTACGGCCTCAGGCCCAGCTGGGACCAGGCAGGCCTCGTCGAGCCAGTGTGGGCTCAGCGGTCGGGCGCATTCGTCTGGCCCCGGGGGGCACTTTTGCTCCAACCACTGCACTGCACTACCCCGGGCACCATTCCCCCTTAGAGCCTCATTCCCAGCTGCAGCCCAGAAGGGCCCCTGGGGCCAAAATGCAGCATTTCAGTGTTGGCACAAGAATAGGAGTAGAGGGATGGGAATCAGGCCTAGCGCACGGTTTGCCTGCACGTTCTGTAGCCTCCTCGCGGACCCTGCCGGCCGCCCGACGTCATCGGGCCATGTTTGCTCTAAGGTCTTGCTTCCTGTTCGCGTCCCAAATGAAGGGCTGTGTTGCAACCTGAGCTGTGTCCTTTAGTAACTTTCTAAAGTGGAGCCCTGGCTGCCACGCTCGGCAGAATTGCTGACCGGGAAGTTCTCTGTCAGCGGTTTGCTGTGAGCGGCGGACGGTGCGCAGCCGAGGGTCAGGGCGGAAGCCCCCACAAATGCCCAGATGGTGAAGAAGTGAGAACGCTGAAGACAAGGAGGAAGTCTCCATTGTGCTCGATGCTAGAATTCAATGAGCAGAACTGGCGAAGTTGGGGACCGGCCGAGAACCCCCCAAGAGAGACACAAACAAGTCAAGGATGGGAAGCCTGACAACAGCCATCACAGGACAGTGGGAAACCCGGAGATCCACCCGCCTAGGACAAATGACTGGAGCAGGACGCTGGAAACCCACAGACTCCAATGGAATTTACACGTAAACCAATGGGGCGGTTTTGCTGTTGGACTCTGGGTTCAGTGCTGCCCGGAGCCTCGCATCAGGATCCACAGAGCCCAGCTGCGCACTCGAGTCTGGCCACAGGATTGACTTCAGCCATGACAGATGGGTAACTGTGCATGTGTACAGACGTCAGCAGAGGGGGGAGTGTGTGGACAGCAGAGAGGCAGGGCCGGCCCACAACATTTTGGTACCTGGGGCAGGGAGCTCAAATGACGCCCCCATCCCCCTCGCTTGGGCCAAAACTTGGAAAGGTCTCGATTCTGCCTCCGTCCTGCTCTACTCCTCTCACGGCTCTGCTCTTCTACCTACGTCTGCACCAGCAGCAGACACCATTTTCTACCCTCTGGGTCCTAGTGGCTGCCTCAGTTCTCCTCACGGTCAGGCCGGCCCTGCAGAGAGGGGGGTGTTGCTTTTCACATTGTATTTGCAGTAAAAGCAACGGTACCAGCCTTCGGTAGAAGTAAAGCTTTCAGTAGAAGCCCTGGAAAAGCTCCCACGTGCCTCTTACAAGCACAGCACGCCCACAGAATTCAGCAGCAGACGGGCTCCAGGGCTCTGGGCTGCCCGGTGGCACCAGTAGGAGACGGGGAAGGCTGCCGGCTGCCCACCACACCTGGAACCTTGGGACACTTACAATGAAGCTTCCCGAAAGGCGGGGCTGGAAAACCCCGTCGAAGGAGCAGCTGGAGAAGTTGCAGCTGGAGAAGTTGAAGAGACTGTCCACGTACGAACGGCACTGCCCCGCATCCCCGGACCCCACCACGCTGATGTTCCGCTGGGGATTGTAGTTCTTTGGATTCTCTTCTGTGCAGGGGGAGTTGTAGACCTCTTGCAGCTGCAAGCTCCTTTGGTAGCCTTTGGGCCAGCAGGGGTTGGTCACCCTGTCTTTGTAACCGTCAGCCTGTTGGACAAGGAAAAGGCACCACATAAGCCTGCCTTGGTCTGCAGTTACCACAGCCAGGAGGCAGTCTGGGGACAGGCAGTGTGGTGTAGCGGGTGGAGCCAAGCACTAGCATTCAGAAACACTGCCCCACGTATCATGGTGAGCCAAGCATGTCGCAGGGCAGGGACAGGCAGCTTAGCCCAGGAGGGGGAGTAACTCCTGACTCGCACAGCCTGTGGCAGCAGCAAAGGGAGACGGGAGCGGGGACCAGGCATCCCTGAGGGTTCAGTTCAAAAGCAGCCAAGGAGTTAAACACACGTGGGCAGGGAACGGGCGCCCGGGTTTGCCTGAGCCCCGCTGGCTCTCCCGGGGCTGCTGCAGGCAGGTCTCAGCCCAGCAGGGATGCTTCGAAAGAGGGTCAAGTCGAGGTTTTGGGTTGTGCGCGGGGGCAAAGGCAGAGAACTCAAAGGGCTGGTAACTGTGCGATTTCTACAAACTTCTGCCCCCAGCCCAGGGCATGAAACCAGAGCTCCCTCCACTCACGCCTGGTGCTGAAATTCCCGGGGTTCAAACCCTGTGGTGGCAGCTCAGACCCCATCCCGGGGGGGGTGGGGGATGGGAGAGCCGCAGGCGTTTCCAGTCGCTCGAGGACGTGGCGCTCCCGTGGGGATGGGAAAGCCCGGCCGGTCGCTGTCGTACACACCTGTTATGGGGCGCCCTAGACGTGTCACTGCAGTGCCCGTAGGGTGCCCCCAGCTGAGCCCCCACTGCCCAGTCGGGAATTCTAGGCCCCTTTGCGTGGGTTGTAACAGGCTGGGCTCACCCCGGTGCCCTGGCTCCCCAGAAACAAGCTGCCCCTCGCCACTGCCTCTCCAGGCTGGGACTGTGGGGGCAGGGGTGACCTGGAGCTGGAGCTGGGGACATGCCCTGGAGGCGGGGGAGGGAGGCGGGAGGAATGCTCCACGCAGAGCTAGGCCTCGGTACCTTCATGAGCTTGGAGAGCACCCTCCTGAGGACCTGGTCCCTGCCGTAGCACAGGTAGCTGTGGGTGTACACCTTGTACGTCTGCCCGTAGAGCCGCAGCGTCACCCCGGCCCCAGTGCCCGTCATCTCCTCCTGGGTCTCAAAGGTGATCTGGGTGGAGGCGCCTCCCAGGTCCATGGCTCCCAAGGTGGGTTTCTGTGGCCGGACCCACTGCCCGACCCAGTCGTACTGCGGGGAGGGGACAAGCGCAGCCAGAGACGTGACACTCGCCCTGCCCGGCTCAGAACCGAACGCCCGCCCGCCCGCTGCCGTCAGAACAACGTGCCCGACGACCCACGCGGGGCCCCGTCCTGCGCCTGCTGCCAGTGCTCTCAGCATCCAGCTGGCAGGGCGCAGGCTGACATGGTGCTGAGCACCCTCCACTCTCACTGACCTCCATGGTGGGAGGGACTCAGCGTCATGCTACCGCAGTGTCCCGGACCTTGCGGAGGAGGGTCCCTGCTGGTGAAGGAGGGGGCTGGTGCATGGTCAATAGCGTGTCTTGGACACACGCTCCCCAAGAGCTCGTCCTGCTGCAGGCTGGGGCCCAGGGTATTCTGCACACCCAGGGACAAGTCCCACGAGCCGTGTAGGGCCACGCAGGCCACCGCCTGACTTGCCCATGCACGTTTGGCTCCCGCCTGCAGGAGCTTCACGCGTGCGAGCAGGGGGAGTTTGCTCCCAGCGGGTTCCTAGCAGCTCCATGCACGGCACCTCCATGGCTGAGCCAACAGCCCAGGCTGCAGCCCTCCCCTGCTCCCTAACGTGGCTCCAGAATGGACGGAGCAGGCTCGGGGCGGGAAGCTGATCCTCGTCATTGCTGCCATGGTGAGGGAGCCCTCAGCATTTCTACCTAGCTCCCTGGACGTGGCCTGTCCTGCCCTGCCCACCTTGACGAAGTTCTCCAGGAGATAGTTAGCCGTGACCCAGCCGAACACCCCCTCGTCTTCCCCGGACAGGATTTTGGCTCCCCGGAAATCAAAGGGGTAGGACTTGAGCGTCGAGGTCACTGCGCTGAGGATGTTGTCCGAGTCATTCTGGTTACTGCAGCTACAGGACACACAAAGCCATGCTTCATTGCAGGAGAAAGGAGGCAAACAGCCGCCAGGGACGTCGGCTCCCCAACCACCCAGCACAGCGCACGGGCAGGAGACGGCTCTGCCCCTCCCTCCGAGGGCAATGGCGAGGCTCACGCATGGCACGGCGGTGGCCCCGAGGGACCCACGGGGGTGCCACTAATGCCAACGTGTGCCAGCGAGGGGGATTGAAGGAAATACCCCTTCAGCAATCCCAGGCTTCCTGAGCCCCTCCCACAATGCAGGTGCCACAGCATGGGTGTACGGGGACTCCACGCAGGGCTGAGCTGGGCACACAACTCAGGGTCTCTACTTTCCACGCAGAGCCGGAGCCAGAAAATCTCATGTCTCCAGCCAGACCACAGCTGGCGCCAGGCACTAGCTCCCCCGCTGCCCACCTCAGACTGGCCCCAGCCTGGGTCTGCCCTGCTCGCCGGCCGGGTCTGAGCCCCTGGGCATTGCTGACTCGGACACCCTGCCAGCCCTGGCCGGAGAAGAGCCTTCCCTTCCCTGCACGGGTCTCGCTAGGGCAGGGACCCTGGGGAAGGGGCGCTGGCTGCTCCGCCAGCTTCCCCTTGCAGCAGGAGAGGCGGCGGGCCGGGGCCAGTCTAGCCTGCTGTCCACGCCACCTGCCCGGCCAAGAAGGCAACAGATCTTCCCCCTGCGGGGCTGGCCCGTATTGGCGCGGGGCGCGCACTGCGCAGGGTCTGAAAAGGATCCCACCTGCCTGGACAGAAGGCCCAGGGGTACGTTTATGATCAGCCCCCGCACCACGGCAGGGCCAGCTTGTAACATTCCGGGTCAGGAAAAATGTCTCCTTGGGCCAGGGATTCCCTCCGTGTCCGGGGGGGCTCCCTGCCCCCTGGGGCCCAGCAGGATGGTGGGTTGCAGACGGTGACAATTCCCATTTCCCAGCCCAGCCCAGGGCTGCACAGCTGGGCGGGGAACCCAAGAGCATCCGGGGACAGGGGTCGATGGCGAAACTCACTTCAGCAGCCGCATGCCAGCTGTGGCTCCCAGGTAGAGAGGGGTGAGCCGATGCCTCTCCCTGGGGACGTCGCTCATGGCCTGCCTGAGACATGGCTCCAGGCTCTTGCCGGCGTCCGAGGGGTTCTTGACGTAGCTGGAGATCCCGCCCCCTGCGAGCGAGATGAAAACGAGCGTCGGTCCATGGATGGCAAGGAAGCGGGAGCCGCGCCGGGCGCCACAAGCGCTGGGCGGGGGAGGGAGCGGCAGGTGCGGAGCAACCATAGCTCTACCCAGAGCAGCTGCCCCCGAGGGATCCTCCCCTCATGCCACAGGGGTGACCCAACCCCCCTGCAGGGATGGCGTGGGGGGAGCCCTGCGTGAAAGGCCTGCAGTGTCACTGGGCGTGGCTCATGCGCTCCCGCCCCTCCCCTTTGGGCTGCTCCTGAACTAGGCAGCTGGGGGCAAGGCTGCTCTTCCCAAGCCTGCGCCCACTCCTGTAGGGAGGGGACCCCGGGGCTCCCCCCACCAGAAGCAGCTGCGGTCCCTTCGGGCCAGTCACAGCCGGCGGGGGGGACGTGGCTGGGTGCGTGCGACTGTGCACACACACCGGAGCACACGAAGGGGAAACCCTCCACCTCACTGGAGTTCCTCTGCCCACCCCGGCCCGGCCGCAGGGCTGGGATTAGCCCGTTCTCGTGGCCCAACAATCCAGCACCCGGCGGAGCCCACAGGTCTCCCTCTTGCTCCCGGAGCCCGGCCCCGCCCGACAGGGGTCACCCAGGCTGGCAATGACCCTGCTGAACGGCGCCGGCGCCCCGGACAAAACGTGTCCCGCCCAGCGGCTCCCCCCCATGCACGGGGCAGCCCCGGCGCAATGCATGCTGGGACAGCGCTGGAGAAAGGAGGCCCCGTTGCCAGGGTTACTGAGCAGGCAGGGACCCCATGGGCCATGCAGGGCGCACGGGGACAAGGGCAGCTGGGTCGTCGCACGGTTCCAGCCTCTAGGCCGTTCCCAGACGGGCCCTGCAGAGCCAGGGCAGCAGCGCGAGCCGCGAGCGGCCCCTACCCTTCACGTCGCACATGCTGTGCTGGCTGACGATCCCCGTGTCGTTCTCCTTGTCCGCAGGCCACTTGTAGACAAACATGGCCGTGTGGGAGGAGCCGGCGTCCAGGACGATGCCGTACTGCGGGCACAGGCAGAGAGAGGGAAAGGCTCAGGCCCGGGGGAGAACAGCCAATGGGCCCCGGGCCCCTCCCTTGGCCAGAGCCACAAGCCCCCACCCCCGCCAAGAGAGACCCCGAGCCCCCGTCCCTCGAGCAGGAGACCCCCTGGCCAGCCGCCGCCCCACCCCCCCGCCCAGAGGAGCCCGCACCAGCCGCTCTTTCCCTCTTCCCCTGACCCAGTCCAGTGGGATTTGCTACTCTGCGGCACCGTCAAAGCGACGCCTTTCCCGGAGCCAGTTAAGTCTTGGCAGGGCAGGGGGCACGGCTGCCGCTGGCCCAGGACTCCTCTGGCCTGGGGCATGGGTGCTGGGGACTGCTCTAGACAGGGGGAGCTGCCGCCGGCCCAGGACTCCTCTGGCCTGGTTAGCGGTGGGGGCATTTGGGGTTCTCCAGAGGGGTGGGGCCGAGCGTGTGGCTCCGGCTGAGGGGACTGGCCAGGCCTTACGAAATCCACCTGATGCTGATTCAACAGTCGACACTGGCAGGTCCCTGCACAGCAACTCAGCTCCCAGCGCTGTCCCCCCAGGCGCCCACCCCGGCAAGGCACTGGGTGGCACTTGCTTGCGGTTGCTGCGCTCTAGGTAAACCCCCTCGGTGAGACGCGTAGAGCTTGCTGCATTCTGGATACAGCACTGTGGGGCAGTGTGGACACTTGAATTGTTTATTGCATTGAGACCGGCCTTGGGAAATGGCCCATAATCCCTCAAGTCGCCTCTGCTCTTTGGAACTCAGCTGTCTGCTCTGCAGGCATGGGCATGCCCCTTTCAGAGCTCCCAGGCTCTGCTGACTTGCTCCGGGACAGAGCGACCAGTCAGAGGCTGGCGTCTGTGTGTGAGTACAAGGGAACTCCAAGAAGCGTCAGGATCAGTTCTGCCTTCCCACGGCACTGCGCTGTGGGTTGCTTACCCACAATGCTTTGTGCTCTCTGTGGACAGGGAGCGAGCCATGTGGCCATGAAATGTCAACAATGGGAGGCAGAAAAAACCATTTGACCAGTTTTCACTTTCGCCAACTTTTGCAGGTCAACAAGCGCTTTTGTCACCAAACCTTCCCTGTGTGGACACAACCTTACTCCCAGGGGGACAATCGCCCCGTCCTGCCTGTCCGGGTCTCAGCACTGCCGTCTGGCTGAGCTCTTCCCTTTGCTCTTCTCTCCCTACCGCTGAGACAGGCACACCCTGCTGGCTGCCCTTCCCCCCGGGGAGCAAAGGGTTACTGCAGGGAAGCAGGACTGGCCTGGCCAGTCAGCACTTCTCACAAAGGGCTCCCTCCTCCGGGCCAAGCCGGCTGCTTGCTGCCCATCTGCAGGGATGGAGAGAGACTGCAGGCTGGGGAGTGCAGGCCTGGAACAAGCGCTCCAAAGAAGGGCAGACTCTCTATTTGCTCTCTGCCCATGAATGGGTTTGCCAGGCTGCCGTAAATAGCTCCACCTCCCTCCCTACTGACCAGAGCCGCTCAGCACCCAAGCAAGCCAGTGCACATGCAGCTTTCTGCTGTCCCGGGGCATCCCCAGCACGCAGCTCGGCTCCCAATTTCAGCCCCATCAGTTTTGTGCTTCAGGCTTTTCTTCCAGCTAGAAACTCCCTCCCGCAAACCACTCGGGGCTTGTCTGCACCGGAAAGTGGCACTGACGGCCCAGGGTCACAGCTCAGCCTGGGCCTGTCATAGGGCAGCTGTGCACAGGGCTGTTCCAGGCTCTTACCTCACCCCGGGATAACCAACAGGCCAAAGCGATTACGGGCCTGGGAACTATCAGCATCAGATGAGCACCAGGAGAAGCTCCCCGGACAGTCGGGTGGGCTCAGGAAGCGCATGAGTGTGACGCAGGTGGGAGGGCTGTCTGCTCTGTGACCCGGGTCCCCCCGCGCTGTGCTGTGATTCCCACTGACTCCCCCACACGTGGATTGGCCCAGGCACCTAGGCCCAGCCTGAGCAGGTAACAAGGCTCTTCCTGGGGAAGAGACAAAGGGAGGGAGGCAGAGGCAGCCACCTGGCTGGGGGGCAGGGCCTGGGAGCTGGGCAGTGTTTGGCTGGGATGAAATGGAGAGAACAGACTAAGCTGAGTACGGAGGGGTCAGGGGCCTGTCCACCCCTACCCCAAGGGACTGCCAGCCCGACTCCTTATGTCCACATTCTGTCTGTGCTGTATCCTGGGGACACAATGAACCAGCTCTATTCTACTGGCTGGCGGAGTCTCACCTGGCTGCAGACAGGGTGCAGGATGTGGAGGGGGGGCGGTGTCCCCAACGCGCCATCAGTGAGCCCCGCATGTGACTCATGCCATTTAGAAGAAGGCGGTCCAGCGGAACTCCCAGCCACTGGACCATCTTGGATCTGGAATCATCGCAAACGCTTCCCCAGGAGCCGCCTCTCAGTCGCCAGGCGACCGCTTTCCCAAGGCATGTGGAGGGAGACTCAGGGCAGGGTGCTCCCCGGGAGACTTGCCCTGCTGAACCCTTAGGGCAGCGGTTCTCAGTGTGGTCTGTGACCATCTTGCAGGTGGGCGGCAGGCTTGGGGCTCGCCCTCCCGCAGCAGGGAATCTGTGCTGGTGCTCTGGTCCAGTGTTTCTCAACCAGTGGGACGAGTCCCCTTAGGGGTTGTGACGGCGCGTTGGGGTCCCCCATCTCCTGCACCCCGAAATGGCACAAACAGACTGCACCAGCCGGTGGAATAGAGGAAGTTTATTGTCTCTCCAGGATACAGCACAGCACAGATGTAATCTGGTCCCAGAGCTGGGCTAGGATGCCTCAGGCCCCCTTGAGATGGGGGAGACTGGGCCCCTAAACTCCAGCCCCTTTCCCTCCATGCTCTCAGACAGCAACTAACTCACTCTCTTCCAGCCCTGCCCCCCAGCCAGGGCAGCATTCCACCTTCCTTTGTTCCTCTCCATGGGGGGTGTCTGGCCATACTGGTTTGCATAGTGACTTATCCTGTTTTGCTGGGTCATGGTACCCACGGCAGCCAGTGGGGGTTACCCCAGAGCCAGCAGCATAGAAACCAGCCAGGTACCCCCACTACGTCACAGGGGTACTCAAGAGAAGTCTGGGGTGCGTCAACACAACTGACATGTGGAGAAAACTGAATTTTTGTTGTAAGTTTTCCAGCGCTTTATTATTATTGTACTTTTTACATCCAAACGTTTCATCGCTCGCCTGGCTCTGATTAAGTTGTTTAAACAAATGTGTTGCAATGGTAGAAAAATGTTCTGTGTCTGAAAACTGTAGGTACTGGGGTACTTCTGATTTCATTTTTTTAAAGGGGTACTTTAGAAAAAAAGGTTGAGAAAGACTGCCCTAGCCCCATGCCCCTGCCTCCACCCCACCCTCCTACCTGCAGGGTTAGAGCACCAGTTTTCCAGCTGGGGAAACAGCCATGCAGAAAACCACTCACCTGGAGGCTTTCCCCACTGCTCCCATTGGCCAGAATCACAGCCAATGGGAGCAGCATGGGGCGGTTCCTGGGGCACAGAACCAGGTAAGCGCCCCCATTCCCCTTATATCCAGACTCTGTATCCTCATCCCCCATCACACACCCCCTCCCGCTGAGACCCTGCATCCCCACCCTGCTCCTGAACCATCCTTCCCTCCCTCCGAGACCCCACACCTCAGTCCACACTAGCCCCCTGCCTCCCAGCCAGACCCCCTCCGGCACCCATTTTGTCATCATGGCTGGTTGGCTGGTGGTCTGCGGAAAGGTCTGCATTGAGCAGGCTGGGCAGCAGGCCAAAACGTTTGAGAACCGCTGCCCTAAGGGCTGGCCAGTCCCACCCATAACATACACGGGAGCGAGGGTCCATTGGTAGCGCCCTGGCTAAATGGGGCTAGACGGCTACAGCGTTATCAATAGCCACTCCAGAAGCTGTGCACTGCACAGATGCACACACAGGATGGCGGCGCAGGGATCTGTCAGTGGACACCAATTCATAGTAACACGCATCCTCGTTCACAGGGCCAGCTTTAGAAAGTGCGGGGCCCAATTCAAACAATTTTGACGGGGCCCCCACAGCAATTTTGGTTGAGCAAAAAAAAAAAACCAGCACAAAAAATCCCCCGCCAACGCCAACACACACACACACACACACACACACACACACACACACACACACACACACCCTCTCATGGCACAGGACAACCCTGCACTAAACTCACACCTCCTGTGGCACAGGCAGCCGACACACTCCTCCGGAGCCGGCAGGGGCAGCAGATTTGTATAATTTTTGGTGGTGTCCCATTAGCCACACCCCCTGGCTCCCGTTAACCAGGCCTCTGGAGGTAACTCGCTTGGGGCAAGATGGACACGTGACCAGAAGTAAAAGATGTCATGTGACTCCCCCCCCCCCCCCAAGGACTTTTCCCACCATCCTCCTACCAACAGGGATTCGTTTGGCCTCCACCAAACCCCCCTCCTGCAACTATCCTGCAATTGCATTAACCCCAATGTGTGTGACATTAACTCGGGGGCAGAGAGCTGGGGGAAGGGTTCCCTCTAAGGCTCTGTCTACACTTGCAGCTTCTTGCGTAAGTACAGCCGTTCTTGCGCAACAACCCACAGAGCAGCCACACTGCCCGCCTGCTCTTGTGCAAGGACATTTACAGTACGGCGTGGTAAGAGAGAGCGTCTTGCGCAAGAGCTACGCTCTTTTCTAACAGGTGTGAGCTCACTTGCACAAGAGGGCAGTGTGGATGCTTGGCGGGGATTTCTTGCACAAGAAACCCCTATGGCTAAAATGGCCCTCGGAACTTTCTTGCTCAAGAGAGCATCCACACCGCCATGGATGCTCTTGCGCAAAAGCACAGCTCGCACATGGCAGTGTGGATGTGTTCTTGCACAAGATTTCTTGCACAAGAACCCTTGCACAAGATGTTCTTGTGCAAGAAGCTGCAAGTGTAGACATAGCCTAAGAGTTTCCTCTCATGAGCAGAATGGATTTTGTGTTGTGCACCAGTACTGAGTTCATGTGGCTTGTTTGGATGTGCCACTGTGGCACCCAAGTTACTAATAAATATTTTATAAACCTTTACCTTTCCCTCTGCTGCCCTTTCTCCTCCCCTTGCTCCATCAGCTCCCCTGGTGCCTGCTGCCCCCCAGCCCCTCACCCTCCTCTGCTGTCCTGACTCCTGCCCTTCTCACTGTCCTCAGCCCTCCTGCAACCTGCCCCCCCTCCACCAGCCCTTCTCTCCCCCCTGTGCCCACTCCTCCAGTAGCCCCACTCTGATCACGTGAACTACCCCTCCTCATCCCCTCTCCTAACACCTCCTTCTACACACCTGCCCTGCCTCTCTCCTCTGGTGCTGGTCCCTCCCCTGCAAGTGTCTGCCCTTCTGCTTCACCCCCAGAATCTCCTGGCACCTGCACCTTCCCTTAGCCCTGCAGCCTCCTGGTGCCTCCCCCTTCCCTCAGTGCCTCTGCCCCCTTTGCCCTCTTTTTCCCTGATGCCCACCCCCCTCACCACTCTCTGCCCCATTCCCCTCCTGCCCCTCTGTGCCCTCACACATGACTTGCTCCGTCCCCACCATTCTCATGCCCACTCCTTCTTTCAAGACTTCTCCCTGAATCGTCCCCTCCCCCCTCTAGCCCCCAATGCCCTTCCCCTCTCTTCTCCTCTCCCAGCATTACCCTGTCCCCCCTCCCACTGACACCTCCCCTCCTGCTCTTTTCCGCATGGTCTGCACTTGGTGCCCTGGCATGTCTCTCCTCCACCCTGTCTCTTGGTGCCTTCCTCTTTCTTCCCCCACCCCTTCTGCACAAGCCCCTCCCCCTCCCATACCTCCTCCTCCACACAAGCCCCTTCCTCTCCCACTCCCTCCCCCTAGTATTCCCCCTCCCCTACCTTCTGCAGCTCCCCATGCTCCATCAAAGCCACTGGGAGATTAGACAGACTTCCTAGGCCTGCCCTAGAGCCCACCCCGCTTCCATTCCAATAAGTGTGGGGCACTCGAGGGATTGCTTTCCTTGGGCACAAGGCAGCCAGCAGCCGAGGATCTGACCTGGGCCAGGATCTCGTCACCTGGGGCTTTGCTGCCTTACAAGAAAACCTGACTCTGGGTATTTTACAGGAACAATGCTCAGCGCTCATCAGATGACCACAAAACCCCAGCGCGCTGACACAGGATGTGGAGGGGGGAGGGGAGAAAGGGCGTAGAGCTGGGTGACACAGCTGGGTGACATTTTTCAACCAAAACATTTTTTGGCTGGGGGCGGGGGGAGCAGGTTCCACAATACTGACACATCCATGAATTCCCGTCAATTTCACCAAATAACTTGGGGTGGGGGCACAGCCTTTTGAAAGAACTGGTTGCAGTCTAGATGCTTTTTGCCGTCTGGACGTGGCCTCACACTGACACTTCTTTCCACACCAGATGAAGTGGCGTGTTAACCGGATTTCTTTCCCCAACTTTTCAGCATTGCCAGCACTAAGGAGGTTCAATTGAGGTGACTCGACTCATTGAGCGTTTCAAAGGAGGAATGGGAACTCCCTGCAGCCCAGGCCAGGGGGCGTCCTGCTGACTCTGGGCTGCAAGCGGCCTGCCTGCTTTGAAACGTGCAAGAGTCCCAGCCGGGGACTCCCCAGCTGATCCCCCGTTCTGCTGAAATGCCCCAAGGAGCCGGGATCAGCTGGGGAGTCCCCGGTTGACTCTGGGCTCCACGATTTGAAACCGAGGCACCAACTAATCCCTGGCTCAGCTGTCAGCGCTGCCGCTTTGCAATACCCCTTCTCCTCCCCCCCCGCTTTGCAATACCCCTTCTCCTCCCCCCCCCGCTTTGCAATACCCCTTCTCTTCCCCCCCCGCTTTGCAATACCCCTTCTCCTCCCCCCCGCTTTGCAATACCCCTTCTCCTCCCCCCCCCGCTTTGCAATACCCCTTCTCCTCCCCCCCCCGCTTTGCAATACCCCTTCTCCTCCCCCCCGCTTTGCAATACCCCTTCTCCTCCCCCCCCACTTTGCAATACCCCTTCTCCTCCCCCCCCCTTTGCAATACCCCTTCTCCTCCCCCCCCGCTTTGCAATACCCCTTCTCCTCCCCCCACTTTGCAATACCCCTTCTCTTCTCCCCCCGCTTTGCAATACCCCTTCTCCTCCCCCCTCCACTTTGCAACACCCCTTCTCCTCCCCCCCGCTTTGCAATACCCCTTCTCCTCCCCCCCGCTTTGCAATACCCCTTCTCCTCCCCCCCCGCTTTGCAACACCCCTTCTCCTCCCCCCCGCTTTGCAATACCCCTTCTCCTCCCCCCCCCGCTTAGCAATACCCCTTCTCCTCCCCCCCCGCTTTGCTGTCTCTCTCTGTCTCCCCTCCCCCACCCCCGCGGCCTGTGTCACTCCGGGCAGTGGCAGCTGGAGGCGTTTCGGTTCCACGCTGAGGGCCACACACGTGCGGACGAGCCCCCGGCTCCGAGGCTGGACCCAGCCCCCCCCGGGCACACAGCGATGGGCACCGAAGGCAGGTGGGCAGGGAGAGCGACCTCTCCCACCACGGCACTGCTGGGGTGGGCTGCAGCCATCCACACTGCACCGGCTCTGCCTCTGCCGGGCCCTGCCCCCGCCCCACACCCCCACCCGCCCGCCCGCCCCTCTGCCTCGACGGCTCCGTCGGCTGGAGCGGGGAAGCCTCACTCCGCCAGCGGGGCTCCCAGGGCAGAGCGCAAACCCAGTGGGCTCCCGGCTCAGCCCTGACCTCGTTCTGCTTCAATGAGCTGCTTCCTGCCAATGGCCCCTTTATTCCCTGCCCGGTCAGTGGGCCCAGCTCCAAGGCCGGCGCCTGGAGCATCCGCTCGAGCGTTTCCCTCCCCGCCCCATCACGCCCGCCCCTTGCCGATCCTCACCCCGATTCCCTGCCACCTGGCTCTGCACCACTCTGACTGCGGTGCCCCTATGCTGCCAACGCATCAGCGACGTCCCCACCCACACCCCGCACTGAGAGGCCAGGCAAGGCGAGCCCCCCTGCCCCCACCAGGCAAAGCGAGCCCCCCCGCCCCCACCAGGCAAAGCGAGCCCCCCCGCCCCCCGCCAGGCAAGGCGAGCCCCCCTCCGCCCCCCGCCAGGCAAGGCGACAAGCTGCTAAGTCATTCGATGCCCATCTACGTTCCAAGCAGTTCCCTTCTTACAACCTTGGCGACCACCCTACGCTCCCAAGAGGCAGCCCCGGCACAGACCCAAGCCTCCGCCTTGCTACTGGCCCCTTGTCAGTGGAGGGCATTGTCACTTACACCACTCTGTTCTCAGAGAGCAGCCGTGCCACCCCTACACAAGGGGAAACTGAGGCACAGAGCGAGGATGTGACTCTATCCAAGGTCACATGCTGGCAGCAGAGAGATGTCCTGCCTCCCAGGGCTGTATTGTAACTACTAGACTGCGCTGCCACCCGCAAACGTACGCTGAGGGAATGAGGTGTAACAGTTCATTCAAACTAAGGACTTAGTTCAAATTAACTTTTAAGTGCTGCGTGTAGCCGGGGCAGTTAGCTCGGACTAGGGGGATTTTAAAATGGCGCCGGACAGGAATATGTAAATAAAGCCCGGGATATTTAAATCCCAGGCTTCATTTACAAGTTCGAATGCCTCCCTTAGCCTCCCTAGTTCGAACTAGGGGGCCAGTGTAGACAGGGCCTTAGATACTTGAAAACTGCTCCCATGTCCCCTCTCAGTCTTCCTAGAAACAGCAGCGCAGGCCTGGCATCGTGGGGTGCGGCAGCAGGGGCCCAGCTCAGCTGTGCCAAGTACAAACCTGCCTGGACCCGGGAGGGGGACGTACGGGCCGGCAATGCACCCGCAGCTTCACGGCTATTTCTACTCCAGCCAAGGCGAGACGCACCCCAGCCTGGGACCCATCCTCTAGCCACGGAGAGTTTGTCACCAGTCCCGCCCAGCCCTCAGGTCCCACACCCGCCTGCTCCGGCACAGCCCAACCTCTGGACTCGGAGTCTGGTCTTCTGAAGCCCTGCTCCTGCCACCACGCGGGACAGAAAGTGGGGCCCTTCCTAGCGCCCGCCTGGCCGGGCAGCAAGGCGCTATCTGTGGACTGACCCCGCGCTCCCCAGGCACGCCAATGCCCTTTGGCTTTGAGAGGTGCACAGGGAAGTGGGAGCAGGTCTGATTCCCCGCCCCGTCCCCCATGACGGCGCGTCGGGGTCCCCCTGATCCTGCAGCCCTGGAGCAGCAAGGACAGACTCCGCCAGCCGGTAGGGGGGGGGGGGGGTTATTGCTTCTCCGGGACACAGCCCGGCACAGACGTTCCGCTGAATTTTGTCGGGCTTTGAACTGTTCCGGGGGGGGCGGGGGGGTAAATTTCTCTGCAATGAAAAAACCCGCCCCACGTTTCGTGGCCAGGGCTGCTCCCCCAGGTCCCGCCGCCTTTAGCGCCGCAGCGGGCGCTCAACTTCCTCCAGAGCCAGCGAGCCCCCGGAGCGGCTCCTAGCGCGGGGCTCTGTGCGTGGACTGAGAAACGAAAAGTCTCGCAGCCACGCGGGGGAACTCGCCGGGCTCCGAGCGGAGCCGCCGAGGTCTCTCGGCTCCCGTGCGCTGGGCATCCCTCCCGCGCGGCCCCGCTCACCTTGAAGTGCGACGGGTCCCGCAGGTTCTTGGTGCGCAGGCAGAGCAGCAGGATGCCCAAGAGGCCGAGGAGGCAGAGCAGCAGCAGCGCCGCGATCACCTTCCTGGCCATGGTGCCGGGGCCGCGTCGCGCCGGGGCTGCCGCCTCCTTTCTGGCGCGCTACCCGGGGCTGAGACTGGAGCGGAGCCCTGAGATTGCGGGAGGGGGCGCAGGTGAGAGGCCCATGGCTCCTCCCCGGCTCGGGGCTGTGGCCTCACCGGGCAGCGCGCACTCTTTGCGCTGCACCTCGGGGCCCGGGGCTGCGCCTTGCTGTGCGCGCCTTTGCGCTTTGCGCTGCGCCCCCTTCTGGGCTTTGCGCGCAGCCACCCTTGGCTACCTCGCCCCTGCAGGCCTGAGCCCACCAGCGCAGTGGGGCAACCGGGCGCTGGCCGCAGCTCTAGCCCCAGTTGCAGGCACCTAGTCGTGCCAGACCGCCTGGGGCGCACCGCTGTGCCGGAGACCACAAGGCGCAGGGGCTGGTGCGCACAAGCGGCAGCGCTTAGAGCTGGGGCTTGGAGCCCAATTCCTAGGGTGAGCCAAGGTCCCTTTTTAAAGGGCCAGTCCCGTATTTAACCCTCCTGCAGGTGTCCCACTTAATGGGCAAGTTGTCCCCTATTTTCTGTCTCCCTTCCCATCAGCACGGATGGGTCCTACTGCCAGCTGGCCCCTAGCTCCCCAGCTGCAGCCAACCTGCCGTGAGTGCGAGGAGTCGCTGGCTGACAGTGGGGGTTAGTGTGCAAGGCCGATGATCTGGCAAAGCTGCTGTGTATGGGGCAAGGACCCCCGTCCCCCAGTGGCTCCTCAGGGCAGTCCCTGAGCAGGCTCACTCACCCCTGCCCTGTTGCCTGTGGCTGTGACTGTAGGCAACAGGGATCAGAGTAACTGTCACATTGCAACTAGGTATGCAAGCGAGTAGTCGACTACTCCACCGCCCCCTACGTATATGCTTATTGGGTAGTCCAGTGGAGTACTTGGCTACTCACTCCCCCCGCCCCCCTTGCTGCCTTTGTATGAGATTCAGCAAGGTGGGGGGAGGACAGGAACCACTGATGGGGGAGACAGTTGCCCCCCAGTGTTACCTGCACACATTTCTCTATCCTTTCCAAATTTCAGGGGGACACACCTTTTCCCTATTGCTTAAGGTGCACCCGTTAATTTACACACCCCCCTTCCCCAATTCCTAGGGCTCAGAGCGGAACTTCCTGCAGGTTTGCAGGGTCTTTTGCCACTGAAGGAGCCTCACACAGTAATATCCTGATCCTCTATTGATTGACAATTCTCAAGCAAGCAGAATACACATGCCAAGCACACGGTGTCACGCTCACCAACCCTGGTACAGGCAGACTTCCCCTGCTGGCCAGGCAAGACAGTCTCTCTGGGTCCTAGCTGCTGCACAATCGTGCAGAGGAGACCTGGCAGCTCTGGTCTTGTGTCTTGGAGGTGAGTTCTTCTTCCAGGTCTTCCCTCCTTCTTGGGGTTCCTTATTTCCTTTCCTTCTTGGACCCCAGTTTATATAGTGAAACTTGAGTCCTGTGTAGCTAGACTGTAACCAATTAGTTTAGCATAATTTTACAGACCAATCATAACATACTGTAACAGAATCACCTAACCAATCAGCTCCCACCACCTTAGTTGAATTACACCTAGCAGAACGAATGCTCCAGCAGACAGAAACAGTTACACACCAGACAGAGATCGCAAGGCAAACAATAGGAATGTGAGGACAATGGTGATAGAATGAGGATTCCACAACCTCAGCTATGGATAAGCAGTTTCTTGCCCAGAGATAAGTTTTCTCTGCCCATCTTGAGATCAGTTTCTTTATCTGGGGACAGTGGGGGCCATTAGGACAGGACCCTTCTCACCGCCCGGTGTGACTCTATCGTAATGCACTTTAGGTGGAACGTGGGTCTGTGACTCCAGCTCTCCACCTTACGGCTGCTGCTCGTCAGTCTGGCCACAGAGGAAGGCTTTATGCCTAACAATATGGCTGCAGAAAAACCATATTGTTACACCAGCACCATCTCCATGGTACCCCCTCCGCCTCTCCCTGATAGAGGCAGCAGTAGAGGGAGAGAGGAGGCAGCTCCAGCAGCAGCCCCTGTCCACAGCCAGACCCAACTGTCATGAACAGGGGCTGCTTTCCGGCTTGCACCGGTCCGGGACGCTGCTCCTCTTATTGCATTTCAAATGCAGAGCTGCAGTGTGCATGGCGCAGCCAGGACTGCTCAGAGCTACCCCACTGAGCGGCGCTTATCGACTAATCGTGCAGTTGATACAAATTGCGGTAGGACAGCACCAGTCAGAAGGGTAAGAGAGCAGGGGACTAAGGCTGGGGAAAGCTGACGGGTGCAGAGGGGCACATGGATCGGCCAGAGACATCCCTCGGGGGAGGGCCAATGAATGGAGATTGTGTCCTGGTGAGGAGGAGAGGATGGAAGATGCTAAAATACAGGTAAGAGCTGATGAGAAACAGTGAGATAAAAGTCCCATCCAATCCCAGCAGGGAATGGCGGACAAGCCCCCAGAGATGGCCCAGGGCATTAGCAGAAGGCCTAGTGCCCCAGCCCTCCGTACTCCCTGGCTCCCAGCCCTGTCACTCGGGGGAGGGGACTTGGGGGAAGAGCGGAGATTGCACCCCCCCTTCAGTGGCAGCAGGAAGTGGAGTGATGCGACTGGGAGCCAGGGGATCAGGGTGGACTGATGCTGGGTTACTCTGCTTCCTGTCTCTACCGCCAGTGGGGGGGACCCCTGTTGCTGGCACCAGCCCCCCCACTAGTGCCCTGGGCTGCATCGCTCGGGGGAGAGGGGAGAGCAGGGAAGGGGAGGAGCAGATTGTGGCAGGTGCTTGGGGAAAGAGGTGGAGGGGGGAAGGGCAACACTAGAGTTCCCCCCCCCCCCCCGTGTCCCTCTGCAGCAATCCCCACTGTCCATAGGTAATAAGCAGGAAGAACTGGGAGTTATAATAAAGAAATACAGCTATGGCATCGTGGGCATCCCGGAGACTTGGTGGGATAATACACGATTGGAATATTGGTATAGAAGGGTACAGCTTACTCAGGAAGCACAGGCGGGGAAAAAAGGGAGGAGGTGTTGCCTTATATATTAAAAATGAACACACTTGGACGGAGGTGGAGATGGACGTAGGAGACGGACGTGTTGAGAGTCTCTGGGTTAGGTTAAAAGGGGTAAAAATAGAAAGGGTGATGTCATGCTAGGGGTCTACTACAGGCCACCTACCCAGGCAGAAGAGGTGGATGAGGCTTTTTTTAAACAACTAACAAAATCATCCAAAGCGCAGGATTTGGTGGTGATGGGGGACTTCAACTATCCAGATACATGTTGGGAAACTAACACAGCGGGGCACAGACTATCCAATAAGTTCTTGGACTGCATTGGAGACAACTTTTTATTTCAGAAGGTTAACAAAGCTACTGGGGGGAGGCTGCTCTAGATTTGATTTTAACAAATAGGAAGGAACGGGTTGAGAATTTGAAAGTGGAAGGCAGCTTGGGTGAAAGTGATCATGAAATCATAGAGTTCATGATTCCAAGGAATGGTAGAAGTGAGAACAGCAAATTAGAGACAATGGATTTCAGGAAGGCAGATTTTGGTAAGCTCAGAGAGCTGGTAGGTAAGGTCCCATGGGAGGCAAGACCGAGGGGAAAAACAACTGAAGAGAGTTGGCAGTTTTTCAAAGGGACATTGTTAAGGGCCCAAAAGTAAGCTATTCCGCTGTGTAGGAAAGATAGAAAATATGGCAAAAGACCAGCTTGGATCAACCAGGAGATCTTGCATGATCTAAAAATAAAAAGGAGTCCTATAAAAATGGAAAATAGGACAAATTACAAAGGATGAATATAGGCAAACACCACAGGAATGCAGGGGCAAGATTAGAAAGGCAAAGGCACAAAACAAGCTCAAACTGGCTACAGGCATAAAGGGAAACAAGAAGACATTCTATAAACATATTAGAAGCCAGAGGAAGACTAAGGACAGGGTAGGCCCACTGGTCAGCGAGGAGGGAGAAACAGTAACGTGAAGTTTGGAAATGGCAGAGATGCTTAATGACTTCTTTGTTTCGGTCTTCACCGAGAAGTCTGATGAAGGAATGCCTGACATAGCGAATGCTAGTGGGAAGGGGGGAGGTTTAGAAGATTAAATAAAAAAAAGAACAAGTTAAAAATCACTTGGAAAACTTAGATGTCTGCAAGTCCCCAGGGCCTGATGAAATGCATCCTAGAATACATAAGGAGCTGATAGAGGAGGTATCTGAGCCTCTAGCTATCATCTTTGGCAAATCGTGGGAGACAGGAGAGATTCCAGAGAGCTGGAAAAGGGAAAATATAGTACCTGTCTATAAAAAGGGAAATAAGAACAACCCAGGAAACTACAGACCAGTCAGTTTCACTTCTGTGCCAGAAAAGATAATGGAGCAAGTAATTAAGGAAATCATCTGTAAACACTTGGAAAGTGGCAAGGTGATAGGGAACAGCCAGCATGGATTTGTAAAGAACAAATCATGTCAAACCAATCTGATAGCTTTCTTTGATAGGATAATGAGTCTTGTGGCTAAGGGAGAAGCGGTGGATGTGGTATACCTGCACTTTAGGAAGGCGTTTGATACGGTCTCACATGATATTCTTATCAATAAACTAGGCAAATACAACTTAGATGGGGCTACTATAAGGTGGGTGCATAACTGGCTGGATAACCATTCCCCGAGAGTAGTTATTAATGGTTCACAATCCTGCTGGAAAGGCATAACAAGTGGGGTTCCACAGGGGTCTGTTTTGGGACTGGCTCTGTTCAATATCTTCATCAACGATGTAGATATCGGCATAGAGAGGACACTGATTAAGTTTGCAGATGATACCAAGCGGGGAGGGGTTGCGACTGCTCTGGAGGACGGGTCATTGTTCAAAATGATCTGGACAAAGTGGAGAAATGGTCTGAGGTAAACAGGGTGAAGTTTAATAAAGACAAATGCAAAGTGCTCCATTTAGGAAGGAACAATCAGTTTCACACATACAGAATGGGAAGCGACTGTCTAGGAAGGATACGACAGAAAGGGATCTAGGGGTTATAGTGGACCACAAGCTGAATATGAGTCAGCAGTGTGATGATGCTGCAAAAAAAGCAAACATGATTCTGGGAAGTATTAACAGGTGTGTTGTGAGCAAGACACGAGAAGTCATTCTTCCGCTCTGCTCTGCGCTGGTTAGGCCTCAGTTGGAGGATTGTGTCCAGTTCTGGGCACCGCATTTCAAGAAAGTTGTGGAGAAACTGGAGAAGGTCCAGAGAAGAGCAACAAGAATGATTAAAGGTCTAGAGAACATGAGCCGTGAGGGAAGACTGAAAGAATTGGGTTTCTTTAGTTTGGAAATGAGAAGACTGAGGGGACATGAGAGCAGTTTTCAGGTATCTGAGGGTATGTCTACACTACAGCACTAATTCGAACTTAGTTTGAATTAGTTAATTCAAACTAAGCTAATTCGAACTAACGGATCCAGACTAAAAAACTAGTTCGAATTAGCGTTTTGCTAATTCGAACTAGCATGTCCACATTAAGTGGACCCTGAACCGGGGTTAAGGATGGCCGGAAGCAGTGCCGGCAGGGCATCAGATGAGGACTTAGAGCGTGTAGCTGCTGCCTCAGGCTAGCCGAGGGCTGTGCTTAAAGGGACCCGCCCCCCCACCCTGGAGAGACAGTTCTCAGGGGTGCCCCGCTTGCAAAGCAGTCCTGGCTTGGAGTGCCCTGAGTGCCCACACTGGGCACATCACAGCACTCGGCCATCAGACCGGCTGCACTTGCCGCAGGCTGCCATCTGGGGAGAGGGGGCAATTGGGGGGCTGCAGGAGAGCTTCCACCCCGAGGAGCCCGCAGAGCCAGCCCAGTCCTCCCCATCGGGGGCTCGTACCCCATTCCTCCCTCACCTCCTTCCACTTACCCTTCCCTAGCCCCCCTTCCTGATGTACAAAATAAAGAAAATGTGTGGTCAAAAATAGACTCTCTCTTTATTGAACAAAACTTGGGGAGACTGGGAAAAGGAGGTGGGAGAGGGGAGGGCAACTAAAATGATCAGGGGTTTGGAACAGGTCCCATATGAAGAGAGGCTAAAGAGACTGGGACTTCTCAGCTTAGAAAAGAGGAGACTGAGGGGGGATAGGCTAGAGGTCTATAAAAGCAGGAGTGGGGTGGAGAGGGTGCATCAAGAAAAGTTCTTCATTAGTTCCCATAATAGAAGGACTAGAGGACACCAAAGGAAAGGAATGGGTAGCAGGCTTCAAACTAGTAACAGAAAGTTGTTCTTCACAAAGCAAAGAGTCAACCCGTGGAACTCCTTGCTGCAGGAAGCTGTGAAGGCTAGAACCAGAACAGAGTTTAAAGAGAAGTGAGATAAAGTGATGGACGTTGGGTCCATGGAGTGGTATTAGCCAGGGGGTAGAAGTGGTGTCCCTGCCCAAAGTTTGTGGAAGGCTGGAGAGGGATGGCACGAGACAAATGGCTTGGTCACTGTCTTCAGTCCATCCCCTCCAGGGTCCCTAGGGTTGGCCGCTGTCGGCAGACAGGCTACTGGGCTAGATGGACCTTTGGTCTGACCCAGGACGGCCATTGTAAGCTCAGGGCTCAGGGTCGGGGGTCTCAGTGGACCCCCTTGATTTTCATGCAAACCTGTTCCTGGGTGGCCAGGCTGGCAGCTCTCCTGCCCTAGACGGCCACTTTCCTGTGCCTAGTGTGGAGGTCGTGGACGAGGTCCACGATGTCTGCACTAGACGAGGCGGGTGCCCACCTCTTGCGGTCCCGGGCAAGCTCCCGGGAGCCGCCAGCCTGGTCCCGGGAAGAGGGGGAGGGCTGGGGGGCATCGGGTGGGTGGCTCAAGCCGTGCCAGGTGCAGGGTCTGCTGGCTGGGTGCTGGCAGGCTTGAATCTGGCACGGGCACCGTAGCCAGCCCGTGCCCCTTTAAGGGGTCCGGGGCCGGGAGGGGGGCAATAGAGTTTCCCTGGTGTTGGCCAGAGTGGCCACCAGGGAAAGCTGGGGAGGGCCAGCCTCCCACTAGTTCGAATTAAGGGGCTACACACCCCTTAATTCGAACTAGCTAGTTCGAACTAGGCTTAGTCCTCGTACAATGAGGTTTTCCTAGTTCAAATTAAGCGCTCCGCTAGTTCGAATTAAGTTCGAACTAGCGGAGCGCTAGTGTAGCGCCTATCAAAGTTAATTCGAACTAACATCCGTTAGTTCGAATTAACTTTGTAGTGTAGACATACCCTAAAAGGGTGTCATAAGGAGGAGGGAGAAAAATTGTTCTCCTTGGCCTCTGATGACAGGACAAGAAGCAATGGGCTTAAACTGCAGCAAGGGAGGTTCAGGTTGGACATTAGGAAAAAGTTCCTACCTGTCAGGGTGGTCACACACTGGAATAAATTGCCCAGGGAGGTTGTGGAATCCCCATCTCTGGAGATATTGAAGAGCAGGTTAGATAAATGTCTATCAGGGATGGTCTAGACAGTTCTGGGTCCTGCCATGAGGGCGGGGGGCTGGACTCGATGACCTCTCAAGATCCCTTCCAGTTCTAGTGTTCTATGTGTAAGGTCGGAGGCTCTTTTCTCGAGCCACAATTGGACAGCAGCAGGCACGAGCCAAGGAGCAGAAAGTCACATGCGAGCTCAGTCACATCAAACCAAGGAAATACTGAGCTGTTTAAAAGCTGCTCCTGGCTTAAGAGTCCCATCCCCCGCCACACAAAGAAACCAGAGACGATCTTATGAAGTTTAAAGGAAATTTTGCTTGGTTGCCTCTGATCAGCAAGAAACCACTTCCCAGCGCGCGGGGCTGTGAACTCGGCACTTCTCTCTTGCTCTGCCTTTGTGGGCCTTAGTTCTCTGCTGCGTATCTGGACGGGACCTGTCTGGCTTTTTGATTGTTTCTGGCTGTTGCATAACTAATTTGGCAAGATTTAAATCAGCCGAGGCTGTCGGGTAATCGATTGGTTCGCAATGTGCTGGGTAGGTCAGAAAATTATTTTATTGCACGTTAGTTTTTAACGGTGGGTTCAGGTCCAGCTGAGCAGGCCCCAGGTTTCAATGAATATGATTTGTACCAAAGCTCCAAGTCCCAGATGACTTGATCCCAACCTGCCACCAAGGAAAGTTCCTAACCTCATTCAGTGGTGAGCACTGTGTGTGCTCCGGTTTGGTAACTGTTCCTACATAGGGGCTAAGGATATTACTGTGCAAGGCTCTGTCGTTAGTAAAAGGCCCCACCAAACCGCAGAAGATTACGCCCTAAGCCCTAGGAATTGGGTGCGGGTGGCCCTGAGCCTTAGGGACTGGGAACGGGTTGGGGATGCCACCAGATTACGCCTTGAGCCCACCGAAGGGATCCAGGGAGGTGCCATGGAGCGTGCAGGTAACACGAGCAAAGGGGCCTGTGTCAAGGAATGCTGGAGTCTGCTACAAGGAAGGAGGAAACGAGATACAAGCCAGAGGGACAAAGGCCGGGCCTCTGAAAACCCGCCCACTCCGGTGGGGAAGTGAAAGTCAGCGATAGAAAAAACAAACGTTAAAATGGGACCGCACATGAAGAAAGGAGAAGTTGCTAGCGACAGTCGCACAGCTGAGGCGTGGGAAACGAGAGGTGATGAGCTCCTCGCAGGTGACGGTAACGACACTCCTCCCACTCCGGTAGCAGCTTAGGAAGATGTTAAATAGCAGCCGCGTTTTTCAGTCCGCAGGCCTCAGAGAGTTTGGAACGAGCTGGCTCAGGACATCTCTGGTACATCCACGTTTTGTGTCAGTGAGTCTCAGGATCCTGGGCAGGCTCTAGAACGGGGCCAGGTACCTCTGGTCCGGGGGTGGGATGTGGACCCCAGCTTGCCCTAATCCGGCCCCTGAAGCTCAGGACTTTCCCACAGCATTGAGGAGCCCATGCTGTTGCTTCTGCTTCTGCCCTCAAGCCCAAGCCCCCGTCTGTCCCAAGTGGCACCAGTCACTCTGCTGCCAGCCCCCATGATGCCCAGCCCCACATCCCCCTGAAGCACAGGACCCACCAAAGCATGGGGCCCAGGACAACCACCCCCACCCCGCATGGACGCGGCAGCTCTGGTTGGGGTTGATTCTCCGACACTGTCAACTTTAAAATCAAGACCGGAAGAAGTTTTTCTAACAGATCTGTTTTGGAAACTCTTGCAGGAGGGTCTCTGGCCTGTGAGCATCAGGGGGATGATCACAGTGGTCCCTTCTGGCTTTGGAACCCTAGCACTTCCGGGTAAAAATGGCCGAAAACGGTCAGTGCCGTGAGCACTTTTGCCAGAGGGGGCCCTTTGGCTGGCTGGGGGCCCCATTCCTCTACTCTAGAGAGGTGGGTTTGGGGGCCATAGAACAGGCATGTCATGAGCAACACACAAAGCCCAATGAACCATCCCCACATGGAAATGCAGATTAACGGTTTAGAAAGTTTCGTCTTGGTATTCCTGGAGGGGCTGAAACCCTGCTCGAAAACACTGCCTGCTGGACAGTGCCCTTTAATTCCTCCTTAGAGCCAAAGGGGATTGCGGAGAGACAGAAGTTGCTGAAATGGTGAATTCTGCACCCAGTTTGGAAACCGGCCGGGAGTAGCCTTGCCAGTAGCTGAAAGCCGGACACTGGGCAAATGCCTGATTCGTAGATTTCCAGGCCAGACGGCACCACTGTGGTCATCCAGCCTCACCTCTGAGCAGGAACGTCCCCAAAATAATTCCTAGAGCAGATCCGTTTATAAGAGCATCCAGCCTCGACTTTTCCATTGTCAGCGATGGGAATCCACTCGGGGAAATTGTCCGAGGGTTCGTTACTCTCACCGTTAAAGCCCGTGCCTTATTTCGGGAGTGAAATTCTCCAGCTTCAGTTCAGCTGGATGGTGTTAAGCTCTTTTCTGCGAGGCTGGAGAACCCATTATCCAACACTGATTACCCACGTGGTACTTAGAGACGGGTCAAGTCTCCTTCTCACCTTCTCTTTGTTACACGAAGCAGAGGGAGCTCTTTGTGTGTATCACTACGAGGCAGGTTTTAATCCTTTACTCATTTTCAAGGCTCTCATCTGGATTGTCTCCAAGGGTATCTACACCCGTCTTGAGTAGTGGACCTCAGAACTGGACCCGGGATCTAGCAGCACCAAACACAGAGGTAAAATTACCTCTCTTTCTACTCCAACTTGAGACTCCCCTGGTTTTGCAGCCCATGTTCCCATTAGCCACAGCTCTGCATTGGGAGATCATGTGCAGCTGTCTAGTCACCAAGCCCTCCAAAGCCTTTTCAGAGTCAGTGCCCCCACCAGAGGCAGCTCTTCTGAAACTCTTGGATGCAAAATATCCAGACCGGCTATTGCAAAAGTTTCTGACTTTAGTAGCTGCTGTACCATCCCCAGAGACAGTGCTGGAATAGGAGGAGTGCCTGTCACGTTACTGAATTTTAGGGAAGCAGCCAGGTCACTGCTATACCCATGGGGGGGGGTGTTGGCCCCAAAAGTGGCACAAAGGGAGCCATGTGAGGGGTCAAATAGAAGCTTACTTTCTTCTGATTCCATATATGCTGTTCATGTCATTATATAATGTCTGTGTGTGAAGTTATAAGCATGTACTTTGTGTGGATACAAAATCTTTCTCTGGAAATGGTTGAGCGATGGGCTCCCCCTATGGACATGCTAATTAGCAATGTTCCAGGGACAATAGGTCCTTTAAATACCCAAGATCCACCTGGGAAGGAATCTAGGTGCCTGGTCAGAGACCATGTGACTCTAGCCAGCTTGGAAGAGAGACCAGGAAGGAGGGATAAATAGGCCATGTGGTCAACTCCATCTTGGTCTCCAGATCTGCTCCTGACCCCAGATGCGGCCTCGCTGGGAATCAGGAGCCAGGAAGAACTGTGGACCCATCCTGGCACAGGATGTGCAACAAGGACTTTTAAGCCAGCAGCTGTAACATCTCTGCTGCAAGCCTGAATCGAGAACTGGGAGATTTGGTGCATGTAACGTACTATTCCTTTAACAACCTTACTCTCCTGCTTTTCTTTCTTGTAGTAATAAACCTTTAGATTGTAGATTCTAAAGGATTGGCTCAGCGTGGTTTGCGGGTAAGATCCAGAGAGTAAATTGACCAGGGATCTGTGGCTGGTTTCTTGGGACTGGACAGAACTTGTTCTGGGTAGGGGAGATTGGATTCTAAGACCTCTCACCTGTGTATGAGGCCCGGAGCCATCTGGGGCACGGATATTGCTGGGGTGTCGGAGGGGTTTTGCTCGTGAGGCTTCAAGCAGGCAGCTGAAGTGCTCTGTGGGACTGGCTTGTGGCCTGTTTGGGAAGGTCACCAGTCTGGGGGCTGTAAGGAGGCCCAAATTTGAGCAATTCATCCTGAGCGGGCGCCCTCAGCTGTGCCCAGCCCCAGCCCGGTCCGTCACAGTGCCGTCACCATCAGCCCTCTCTCCCCCCAAATACGGAACAGCTCCAGGCTGTGTCCCCACAGGGCTCCCTTTGCAATCTCCAGTCCAGCAGCTGCTTCTCCTTCAAGCTCTGCACGTGATTCCTGGAGCTGGGGGCTCAGACAGACCCCCTCTAGCATGCCAGTTCTCACCCTGCAGCTCAGTGTCCCAAGACAGACAGGTGCGAGGAAACAGGATTTTCTGAGCTCCTAGAAAATTAAGCCGCAGAGGGGTGGAGCAGTCTGTGACGCCAGCTGAGGACCGTCATTGTTTGCTTGCTGGTCCTTACATCGCATTTCCCAGGGCGGGCAGTCGGCTTCATTCCCTACCCCCCGTGGAAAAAGAGAGCATTCCAGGTGGGCTCCAGCCCCGGGGGCCGGCTGCGTGCTCCCAGATGGGGCATAGCCTCAGGTGGAAGGGTTGGGGCAGGGACACCAGCCCCTCCCCGCAGCCCTCAGCACTGCCTGGAGCGTGCCACTCCCGTGGCGATTTAAAGGGCCCAGGGCCCCAGGCACCACAGTCACGGTGGCCAGAAACCTGTCCACAGCTCCCATTGCTCCAGGGGCCAGAGGAAGCTGCTGCCCTGCAGAGGGAAGGAATTGCTGGGAGGACGTGTAAGGCCCAGCCCCCCAGCCACACTCAGACCCTAGCGCTGGCCTGCGGGGGGGTTGATCCGGTGGCTGTCTCGCACTGCTTGGCCTCTGGCCAGATGGCAGCCGGCCACGTGGAGACTGAGTGTGGCTGTCCGGGGAGCCCTGGGGTGTGGATGCCAGTAACAGAGGGACATTCATCTCGCTCCCAGCTGTGCCCCGTCCCGGCCCCCCGCACGGCCGGGGTGAATGTCAGACCCGGTGCTGCGCCCAGGGACCTCCGTGGCCCTGCAGCGACCGACGCCGACTCTGCATGGGGCCCTTGCTGTCCCCGGCACCGAAGCTGAGCTTGGCAACGAAGGGCTGAGACTTGACCCCGGGGCTGCTCGCTCCCGAGTGAAAATGACACCCCATTGGACAGCAGGGGCCCAGGCCTGCTTGATGCGGAGTCACGGCTATTGCACTCCTAAGCCTGTGGGTTTCTGAGTCAGCTGGTTCCCACACTCTGCACCGGGTGATTACACAAGAACCTCTGCAGGTCTCTGACCTTATCTGCCCCTTGCGGGGCGGGGGGGGAGTTGTGTGGCTGGAGGGAAAGGGAGCTGGAGAACGCGGCCCCTTTACAGCATGTGCCACTGGACCGCCATGGGGCAGGGGGCCGGCAGGGAGGTGGGGGGCAGAGTCCCCAGGCCCTGCAGGCTCTCACACGTACCCTCGTGCCCCAGGACTCAGCAGCTGCACAAAGCAAGTCAAACCCGCCCGGCCCTGGCCGCTGCTCCACCCCCCCCCCCCCCCCGCCATCTCAGACACGCGCCGAGGCGGGGGGGGGGGGGGAAGAGGCTCGTCCAGTGGGCAGGGCCCTAGGCACAGCGCTGGGAGTCCAGCGTTCATGTCAGCGTCCTGCCGCCGACAAGGAGGGGCTGGATGGGTAGCCGGGGCGATGTAGCTGGAGCGCAGCAGAGACAGGAAGGGCAGCGAAGCTCTGGAAACGGCTCCCGAGGGGGGCTGCCGACCGGCGGGGGGAGGGGTTCAGAACAGGTGGACAGACACTGGCAGGGATGCTCCAGGGTTACTTGGTCCCGGCTCAGCGCAGGGGGCTGGATCCAGCCTCTCAAGGTCTCTTGCAGCCCGACTTTCTATGGAACCTCCTCTGTGCCGCTGGGCCTGTCCCTGAGCCGCTCTGGGCCTCAGTTTCCCGTCTGTGCAATGGGCTAGTGGCACTGCTGGACCATGGGGAAGTGGGGGAGGGTAAATGCCTGAAGAGTGAAGCATCCACGAGAGAGCTCTACACAAGAGACAGGGGTGGGCCTTAGAGGCAGGGTGTGCAGCCCCGGGGTATGCGGCACGGGGCACACGAACAGCCAGGCTGGGTCAGACCAGAGGTCCATAGAGCCCAGTGTCCTGTCTGCCCCGCCCAGGAGGAGTGAAGAGTATGGGGTAGGCGCCCCCGGAAGCCAGGCGTCAGGGAAGGGGGGGCCGTGGGGTGCCCTGCATGGGGCGCTGGGGAACAGGGTATTGGGGCAGCCCCCCCGAGTTGCCAGCCCTGCCCTGGAGCGCCTGCCCCGGGCTGGAGGAAGCTGCGGGTGGCACCGTGTGTGCTGGGCCCACTGCCCTACGGCCGACAGCGAATGGTGCTGGGGGGTTGGGCCAGACGCAGCCCTCGCGGCACCTCTGAATGAGCCAACCTGGGAGTGCTCCGGGCACAAGGCAGCAGCATCTCTGGCTGCGCTCAGACTTCGCTGGCCTAGCCCCTGGCAGGGGTCTGGTCGGCCCCCTGAGCCAAGGCCGGGCGTCCTGGACCCGTTGTGATCGGACACAGCCCAAGGAAGCCCCCCCCCTTTGGCCCAGCTCCCAGGGGACTCTGCCCAGCGCGCTGCAAAGGGGCCCTCACTAGGGCTGTGTCTACATTGGCACCCCTTTCCAGAAAAGGGTTTATTTTCCGGAAAATCGCATCTAGACTGGCGCTTTTCTCCGGCATAACCCCGAGCCGGAAAAAAGCGGCAGCCTTGGAAATGCAAATTCCCCGCGGATTTGCAATTCCGAAGTGTCTCATTAGCATCCCTTTTCCAGAAAGGGGTGCCAGTGTAGACACAGCCTAGGGCTTTGGTTTCCCTCAGGGGGTCCTTTGTCCTCGGCCAGGCAGCAGCCAAGGGCTTGCCAAACCTGATACCCCACAGGCCGCAGCTTCACTCCCCCTGCTCCTATGCCGTGGGGGCGGGGGCGGAGCCCCGGGAACGCTGCGGACGGAGTCCGGGGGGGCTGCCCGTCTGTGACGGACCAGGCCGTGTCTGGGCACAGCTGAGGGCGTCCGCTCAGGGTGAATTGCTCAAATCCGGGGCTCCTTACAGTCCCCCTGACTGGCGACCTCTCCAAACAGGCCACAAACCAGTCTCACAGAGCGCTTCAGCTGCCTGCCTGAAGCCTCCCGAGCAAAACCCCTCCGACACCCCAGCAATATCCGTGCCCCAGATGGCCCCGGGCCTATACACAGGTGGGGGGTCCTAGCACCCAATCCCACCTAACCCGAACAAGTTCTGTCCGGTTCCAAGAAACCAGCCACAGATCCCTGGTCAATTTACCCTCTGGACCTTACCCACAAATCACGCTGGGCCAATCCTTTAGAATCTATATCTAAAGGTTTATTATCACAAGAAAGAAAAGCCTGAGAGTAAGGTTATTAAAGTACAGTACGTTACATGCACCGAATCTCCCAGTCCTCGATGCAGGCTCTAGCAGAGATGTTGCAGCTGCTGGTTTAAAAGTTCTTATTGCACATCCTAGGATCAGGATGGGTTCACAGGTCTTCCGGGCTCTTCAATCCCTGCAGTGCTGCCTCTGGGATGAAGTGCTGAGCTGAGAACAAAATGGCATCGACCGCATGGCCTCTTTATACTTCCTTCCTGGCCTCTTCTTGTATGCAGCAAGTCACCTGGTCAGAGGCCAATCTCTATGTTCCCTGCTGGCTGCCCTCAGGTGACAAATCCCATTCTTTGGGTGTGTCCATAGCCTATTGAGAGCCATTGTTCCACAGGGCTTCGCTACTCAGCCTGTCCATAGCCATGCTTAACCACATTCAGAGAAATATTCAGCCTCCACACAGATTACAGATTCCTACCCACACACATAGACATTATACACTCACATAAACAGTGTACACAGGATCAGCAAACAACAAGCTCCCATTCAATACTAATTTCTGGTGCCAACACCCCCACCTAGGGGTGCAGCAGCGATCTGGCTGCTTCCCTCCAATTCGGTAATGTGACACCGTCCCCTGCAGGAGAGACGCGCCGCAGCACGCAGCCATCGCTGCAGAGCTCCTTGGCCGTTTCAGCAGCCTGGCTGCAAGTCAATCCAGCCACTGGCCAGGGCTCAGCAAGCCCCTGCCTGACTCCGGCTGTCCTGGGACCCCAGCCAAGAGCACAAAGGCAGCGAGCCAGCGGGGGCGCCGGCTTTTCCAACAAGCTCCAGGTGGGGCAGCGAGTTCTGTGCCCAGGAACTCCTGCCCCGCCTCCCGCAGCTGGCTGCCTGGCATCATGCCTCTTGCTTTCATGTATTTGAACCGGGACAGCCAAAGAGCAACTGCCCCTGGGCGATGCCTTTGGCGCTGGAGGCATCGCCCGGCTCCCTTGCGTCTGGGCGTGAACGGACGGAGCTTTGTCCCAGTCGGCGGGAAATCCCACCGCTCACACCACGGCACTTTTGCTACTAACTAGACAACAAGCAGGCCCATGAGTCACCTGCGGCTCCTCAGTAGGATGAATGGAACAAAACAATCCCTCTTTTCAACCCGGCAAGCGGGAGCCGTGGTGCACGGCAGGAGCTGCGCTTTGGAAACGTGTGGGTAAATCGCCGGCACAGTACAAACGCTCATTGATGGTTTATTTCCTTCTGCTAGATTGTTCCCACAGGCAGACACTGCCCCGGGACAAAGGAGGGAGGTTGCTGTGACCGCCGAGTTCGTCTTTCCTTCCAACTGCTGCTGTGGCCGGGCCGAGCCCTGCCCGCTGGAGCTGTGCTGTGCGAGGGGGACAGCGGAAAGCAAGAGGCCGCGCTCACCAGGCCCGAGCGGGGCCTGGCCCGCAGCCGGCCCAGCCTAGCCTGCACCAGCCCTGGGCCTCGGCAGCACCCTCCCATTCTGCAAACGAGGAGCGATGCTGGGTGCTCGCTGGGCCTGGCCCAGAAGGGACCCGGTTCCGGACGCGCTGGGCCCCCGCCCTCTGAGAACCAGGCCCCGTTCCCGGGTCACAGCGGGGCACCCAGGGCAAGGCCCAGCGGCGTCCCCTCAACTTGAGACCCCGTCAGCAACTCCCCACATGGAGCCAAGCTCAGCCCCAAGCGGCCCTGGATGTCTCCAGCTCCGTGCTCCGCCGTCCCCAGGTGGCAGAGAGCAGGGACAGCCGGGCTGCGGCCCAGGCAGGTTTGGGAGGGCCCTTGCCTGCGTTCCCCCCGCCCATGGGCCCAGGCCTTTGGAAGGCCCCGTGCCGGAGGAGCTGCCCGGGTCACGGCCCCTGACGCAGCCCCAGCGGGGGCGAGGGCTGGGGACGTGAGGAAGCGCTAGACTGGAATGACGAGTGCTCCTAGGCCAGCAGTGCCCAGAGGGGCCCTGGGTGGGTGGGGCAGGAAGGCTGCCGGGGCCCGGAGGCGGGAGAGCCAGGGAAGGGAAGGGAAGGGGGCGGGCGTCCATAGTGCGAGAGCCTGCAAAATGCGCTTCCAGTACCTCAAGCTGGGGGCAGAGAGACGGGGGGGGGGGGGGGGGGGACAGAGCAGGCTCGCGGCTTTCCTGGGAGCCCCAGAGCGTGACAAGTGCCAGGGGGCTCTTTGCAGACTCCTGAGGGCAGGTGAGGGATTGCGGGGTGCTGCCCATGGGCCACGGCAGTGGGGACGCCCCCGGGCCATGAGTGCTTGCCTGGGACTGGCCTGCTCTTTGCACAAAGTTTCACCCAGCCTGCCCACTCACTAGCTCACCAGTGTCCTGGGTGCCCCACGTCAGCTGACACAGGGACCCCGATCCCAGAAACAAAGGTCCCGAGCCTCCCACCTCCACCGAGTGGGCCCCCAAGCGAGGGACATGAAGGTACCATTCATACAGACAATGGGATTTGCACCCCGCCTGTGCCTGGCCCTCCCTGTGCTGGCTGCAGTAAATCATGAGCAGCAATAAAGGGAGGCGAAGGAGGCGCGGGGTGTGCGGCACGAGGGGACCTGTAGGGCTGAAGCCTGCAGCATCCCACGGAAGGAGGCCGCTGGCTGGTGCCGCCTGTAGAGCAGGGGAGGAGGTGACAGAGGCGGCCGCAGAGAGCGCCGCAAACAACACCCGCTCCAGCAGGGGGTGCCCCTCGCACTCACCACCAGAGGGCACCGTACATCACTTGGCGCGTTCACACTGATTCTGGACCCCGGGGTCCACATGCACATCCCCCAGAGAGAATCGCATGGAGGATTTGTGGGCCTCGCCGCCCCACACGTGTCCATTCGCTCCCCGGCAGAAGACGTTGACACACTCACGTGAGAGGGGCTGGGCGCCGTGCAAAGATGTCCAGTGCCAGAGGGTGTCACAGGCAGTAACATGTTTACACAATAACACGTGCCACACGGGCACACTCACGCACACCCCATGCAAACAACCTGCACACCTGGCCCCCTGCCCACGGGCACACTCACGCACACCACGTGCACACAATCTGCACACCCGGCCCCCTGCCCACGGGCACACTCACGCACACCTCGTGCACACAACCTGCACTCCCAGCCCCCTGCCCACGGGCACACTCACGCACACCGCGAGCAAACAACCTGCGCACCCGGCCCCCTGCCCACGGGCACACTCACGCACACCGCGAGCAAACAACCTGCGCACCGGGCCCCCTGCCCACGGGCACACTCACGCACACCACGTGCAAACAACCTGCGCACCCGGCCCCCTGCCCACGGGCACACTCACGCACACCGCATGTACACAACCTGCGCACCCGGCCCCCTACCCACGGGCACACTCACGCACACCGCGTGCAAACAACCTGCGCACCCGGCCCCCTGCCCACGGGCACATTCACGCACACCGCGTGCACACAACCTGCGCACCCGGCCCCCTGCCCACGGGCACACTCACGCACACCGCGTGCACACAACCTGCGCACCCGGTCCCCTGCCCACGGGCACACTCACGCACACCGCATGCACACAACCTGCACACCCGGCCCCCTGCCCACAGGCACACTCACGCACACCGCGTGCACACAGCCTGCACACCCGGCCCCCTGCCCACGGGCACACTCACGCACACCGCGTGCACACAGCCTGCACACCCCGCCCCCTGCCCACGGGCACACTCACGCACACCGCGTGCACACAACCTGCACACCCCGCCCCCTGCCCACGGGCACACTCACGCACACCGCGTGCACACAACCTGCACACCCGGCCCCCTGCCCACAGGCACACTCACGCACACCACGTGCAAACAACCTGCGCACCCGGCCCCCTGCCCACGGGCACACTCACGCACACCGCGAGCACACAACCTGCACACCCCGC
The DNA here is from genome assembly GCF_052426305.1 of Pelodiscus sinensis. Lineage (NCBI taxonomy): Eukaryota > Metazoa > Chordata > Testudines > Trionychidae > Pelodiscus > Pelodiscus sinensis. The sequence goes on along the minus strand of NC_143074.1, from coordinate 2,221,680 downwards.
CCCCTGCCCACGGGCACACTCACGCACACCGCGAGCAAACAACCTGCGCACCCGGCCCCCTGCCCACGGGCACACTCACGCACACCGCGAGCACACAACCTGCGCACCCGGCCACCTGCCCACGGGCACACTCACACACACCGCGAGCACACAACCTGCGCACCCCGCCCTCTGCCCACGGGCACACTCACGCACACCGCGTGCACACAACCTGCGCACCCGGCCACCTGCCCACGGGCACACTCACACACACCGCGAGCACACAACCTGCGCACCCCGCCCTCTGCCCACGGGCACACTCACGCACACCGCGTGCACACAACCTGCGCACCCGGCCACCTGCCCACGGGCACACTCACACACACCGCGAGCACACAACCTGCGCACCCCGCCCTCTGCCCACGGGCACACTCACGCACACCGCGAGCACACAACCTGCGCACCCCGCCCTCTGCCCACGGGCACACTCACGCACACCGCGAGCACACAACCTGCGCACCCTGCCCCCTGCCCACGGGCACACTCACGCACACCGCGTGTACACAACCTGCGCACCCGGCCCCCTGCCCACGGGCACACTCACGCACACCGCGTGCAAACAACCTGCGCACCCGGCCCCGCGCACACCAGACACTCGTGCACACAGAGCCCCCTGCCACACACAGGCCGGCTCCGCCAGGTTCGAGCTCAGCGAGGGGCGCCGGGTGGGCGCCGGGCGAGCCGAGCCGAGCCGAGCCGGGACAGCCGGCCTGTAGATGGAGCTGCTCGCGGACCGGCTGGCGGCGGAAGCAGGAGGAGCCGGGCTCGGCGGCTCCGGGGCGCTGGGCTCGAGGCCATGGTGAACCTGGGGCTGTCCCGGGTGGACGACGCCGTGGCCGCCAAGCACCCGGTGGGTGGATCGGGGGGGGGGCGGATCGGTGCGGGGGGGGCTCGGATCGAGGGGGGCGGATCGATGCGGGGGGGCTCGGATCGAGGGGGGCGGATCGGTGCGGGGGGGGCTCGGAGGTAGTGGAGGGGGGGCTCGGATCGAGGGGGCGGATCGGTGCGGGGGGGGCGGATCGAGGGGGCGGATCGGTGCGGGGGGGGCTCGGATCGAGGGGGCGGATCGGTGCGGGGGGGCTCGGATCGAGGGGGCGGATCGGTGCGGGGGGGCTCGGATCGAGGGGGCGGATCGGTGGTAGTGGAGGGGGGGGGCGAGCGGGCGCTGTCGGTCCGGGCAGAGCCGCCCGGGATCGGGGCCCAGACCCGCGCGGCGCCTCCAGCCCGGGGCTGCGGGGGGGGGGGGGTCGGTGGTTTTCTCACGTCTCGTCCCTCCCCTCCCCGCGGAGCAGGCGCTGCCGGAGTACGCGGCCTGCCAGTCCCGCGCCTTCGTCCAGGGCATCGGGGCCTTTGTCACAGGTAGGGGCGGGGGGCGGGGGGCGGGCGCGGGGCATCGACCCCCCCCCCAGAGCGTCAGCTGGAGCTGCGAGAGGCGCCAGTTCGAAGCCCGGCTGCTCAGTGTGGCAGGACCCCCCCCCCTTGTGCCCGTGCGGCGCTGAGCCCGCTGGGCTGTTGGCTCCTCACCCCCTCCAGCCCCACGTGGGGCAGAAGCTGAGACTCGGGGCTTATCCCCGGGCCCAGATGAACTCTTCTGGGGGCCAGGCCAGTGGGGTCTGGGCAGGAGGGAGGGGGCACAAGCCGACCTGTGGTGTAGGCCCTGGGCGGGAGGGGGCAGGAGACTGGGGCAGCTCCCCGGGGGGCACAGGTGCCTCTGCAACCCCCTGGGATTCCAGCCAGTGCCCCCCCCATGGGCCACAATTCCCGCCAGGGAGCGCAATGGGGGTGGGGCTTGCAGGTGAGCAATGGGGGTGGGGCTTGCAGGTGAGCAAGGGGGGTGGGGCTTCCCTGTGCTGCCCTGGGGGGAGGGGAAGCAGGGCAGTCAATGCCAGAGCCTGCAGCTTCCCTTGATCTGGCCTGTCACCCTTGGGGCTCCCCCTTGCTGTGGGAGGGGGAAGCCCCGGCTGGTTGAAGATCAGCCCCAGCCGGATGCGGGCGCAGAGCCCCCATCCCTGGTCCAGACAGTTCTTAGTCCTGCCATGAGCGCAGGGGACAGGGCGCGACGGCCTCTCGAGGCCCTTTGCAGTCCCATGGTTCTTCACTTCCCATCCTAAACTGCAGCCCGAGAGCGGCCCCGCTGGCGGCCCAGGCCCCCGGCTTGTACCGTCCGTGAGGCGGGTCCCGTCTCTGGAGGGAAGGCACCATCAGTGCCCTCTGTGAGCTCCATTGCGGGGGCCCTGCTGTGTCCTGGGCATCTCCTCGCCCTGCCCGGGAGGGCACCAGACAGGCCAGCTTCTCCCGCCCTCAGGCAGGTCTCCTGTTCACAGGCACCGGAGCAGCTTTCATGCTGCAGAAGCTGCTCAACAAGAAGCTGCCCTACCCCCTGCAGTGGAACGTGCTGGCGTCTGTAGGTCAGTACCCGGAGCGCTGGGCCTCCCCGCCAGCAGACGGCCCGGGGCAGGGCGAGCTCGCAGCTCAGCCCCGAGTAGCCATGCTAGGGAGTCCACGCAGGGCTGAGCTTGCCTGGGGTTGCCTGGAGTTCACAAGAGCGGGGACCAGGGCTCAGCAGGGAAGGAGGACGTCCCCTCTGGCCGTTGCTCTGTCATCTGTTCCCTGCAAAGCGCTCAGGCTGACTGCAGCCGTCCGCCGGTCAGCGTCTTGGCCTGGCACCTGTGGCCTTCCGGGGACCCGCTCCTGAGTCACGCGGGGGAAGCGAGATCAGAGTCTGGGCGCTGAGCCAAAGGCGGCTCAGAAACCAGACAGGCCTTTTTATGCAGCCCGGCTGTGCCGAGAGCAGGAGCCGCCCACCTGCTGGGACGCCTCTGTTCAGGGCCGGACCGAGCCATTCTGGCACCCTAGGCAGACAGTTTAATTGCGCCCCGGGTTGGGGGAGGGTGCATGTGTGGCCTCGCCACTGCCCGGTGCGTGGGGGAGGGCGCGTGGAGCTGGTGGTGGCAGGACACACGTGTCTGGCCCAGCCTGGCTACTGCCGCTGGCGCACAGCCCAGGGCCATCCGGGGTGGGCCAAGCCTGGCCGTGCAGGGCCCCGTGGCCACGGGGGGAAGGGCACTGCTGGCTGGCGCTGCGGGGGTTAACGTGGCCCCTGCCCCAGGAGCCAGGCGCGCGGTGCCCGATGGCAGCTATAAGGGGCGCTGCGTGCCCCTTACAGCTGTCATCAGGCGCCCCCCATGGGTTGGCACCCTGGGCAGCTGCCCGGCTAGCCCATGCCTTAATCCGGCCCTGGCTCTGCTGCCGGCGGGGCTTGGAAACACCCGGCCTCTCGGGGCTTCTAGTTGCAGGCTCAGTCGCCAGCTACGCAGTGACCCGGTGGGAGACCCAGAAGTGTTCCAATCTCTGGCTCTTCCTGGAGAGAGGGCCGCCCCCGCTCGGAGCAGCCGCAGGTGAGCGCCGTTCGCAGCCCGGCCCGCAGGCATCCGCTGCGCTTGCTCCTTGTGGCTGGTTTCGCTTGGGCTGCGCCTCCATTGGCTCCGCCAGCACCCTGTGCTTTGTCATTTAACCAGCTTGGGGGGGGGGGGCTCACTATATAAATCCCACACGCCCGTGCCCAGCTGGAACCCCAGCCCTGCCGCTGAAATCCCCAGGCCTCTGGTGCTCAAGGAGAATCCCCCTCGCCGACAGCAGTGTTAGGGCTTTTATCCTTTCTGGGGATCAGTGGCTAGAGGCGCACGCCGCTAGGGCAGTGGCTCCCTGAACATGCCCTGCTTCCGATGCGTCCGTGGGGGTCTGTCTCCTTGAGGAGGGAGAGGTGGTGGGTTCTGCTTTCAAGTGAATTCCCAGTGCTGCTCCTGAAGTCCCACGGGGGCTGTGCAAAGGGCTCTTAGTCCCCAGGGACGGATGGGAGATCGGGTGGATCAGGCGGAACCCCTCCCCCAGCTGTGTGCTCAGCTCATGCTGGTCTTGGATCACCTCACAAGAGAACCCCCCCCCCCACCGGTCCCGTCCGTCTGCCCCCAGCCTGCGGGGCTCTGCCTGCTCGGGAGCCCGGGCCTTTGGTTGCTGTCTTGCAGGGTCACCCCGCTGAGCCCCTTGCAGGCCGGGGGGTGTCCCAGGCCCGTCTGATTCTTCTCTCATCTCTTGCAGAAAATCTCCCCAGCCTCCCCGCCCCTGAGCGCACGGACACGAGGAGAAACAAATACGGCGACGTGGTGGGATAGCTGGGCTCCGTCTCACCGCGCGTCCTGTGTGACCGGGGCCAGAGCGGCAGTGCAAGGCCTGCGGAGGGAGGAACGGCCCCTCTCCTGCCTGGCTGGGAGGCTGGGGGACGTGCACTGAAGGCCTGGGGGTGGGGGGTTTGCAAAGCCCCAGACGGACATTGTGTGAGGAGCAAACCCTGGCAAAGGAATAAAAACATCGAGCCCCCGACGGACTTGTGCATAAAGTGCAGTTTGGGGGGGATGGGAAATCCTTGGGGGGCTGTTGAGGGGAAGGGGGTGTAGTTGCCCAGGGATTGGGGTGCCCCCCAGAGCAGGCTGTGGGACCCCAGTCACACTGCTGGGCCTGCCCTGCCCTGGCACTTTGCTCTGCCCTCACTGCTCACAGGGCACGTCCGGCCGCATTACAGCCCCTGTGCTCACCCCCGGGGCGAGGACGCCCCCATCTCGCCTGCTGCACTAGGGGAGTTGGGTCCGTAGCGGGAGCCACCTGACCCCGTCCTGAGCCCGTCGGAGATCCACGTGGGCCCCTGGGGCGTTTGTTTGTTGGGCTGCCAGAGTCTCCTGCGCTCTGTCCAGGAAGGTTTTTTCCTACCGGTGTCACTGCAGCGACACCCCCGCCAGGCCGGGCACGAGAAGGGGGGGCTGATGGCTCACAATGATCGTGAGAGCCGTGCGCTCCCTCTGCCCCTCTGCCGGGGTCAGTCAGCTCGCCCCGCCACTTCCAGGTACCCGAGCGCAGTTGGCAACACTGCTCTAGCCGGGGAGACCCTCTTGCTCGTGGCCACTGAGAGGAAGGAGGCGGCTCCTGCTAGCCCAGGGCCCTAAGCGGCTAGTTACTTCCAGGTGGGCCGAGAGGGGCTCCTGCTCCTGGCAGGCGTCTGTCTCCGTGGGAGGAGGCTGCAGGCTGCCCTGAACGGGGCGTCATGAACCGTGCGGGAAGAAGACAGGCTGCCAAGTGACGCTCACAGCTGGCGAGGGCTGGCAGGGATGCTGCCGGGCCAGAGCCTCCCACATCTTACAGACTGAACCTGTATTTGAGAGCCAGCAGGTGGGGTGCTGAGAGCCCCAATCCAAACTGCGCACCCTGTCTACAAGGGGTGCTGCAGGCCCCACCCCTCCCTGCAGCCATCGTCACACCTGTTCCCAGCCAGGCTTGGAGCCGTTCAGCCTCGCTGCGGCCTGGGCCTGGCGATAGCAAAGCGCTGACTCCTCAGGCCACAGACACAGACGCTGACAGTGAAGTTTGTAAAAGCAACAGTCGTTTTAATCTGCAGCTAAACGAAAGCAGCAGCAGAACTGGCAGGACGCCTGGCCCGGAGCTGCGGTTTCTATAGAGATATTTATAACAACGGGGACTGTTGGGAGAACCTCAGAACACCCCTAAACTCTGCCAGGCAGTTCCATCCAGGGAGGTTCAGCTGTGGCAGGAGAGTCCCACGGGCGTGGCCGGAGGGAGGTGGCTGGCTCTGGGCTGGGAGTGGGGGGGAAGGCCCATTGGATTGAAACGGGTTGTTCTGTAAGTAGCTAAGTGAGGCCCCGCCGGTGACGGCAGAGTTAGTGCTGGGCGGGCAGGTCCCTGCCCCGGGCCGTCCAGCCTGAGGGATGCATCTGGCCGGCACAGACCTGGACGGGCAAAGTGCAGCATCCACCCCTCTTGGTGCTGAACTCACCTGCTCCGGGGCCGGGTGGGGCTGGTCGCCCGTCAGCGGGGCTCCAGTGTGGGACAGATCCCCGGTGGGAGGGGGGTTAGTGCAGACTCTGACCCTGCACCAGCTGATCCTTCCAGCGCGTAAACTTCAAAACTGTCTAATTCTCTTAACTGTAGTAACATGTTCAACGACTGACCTGGGTTTGATCGGCCCAGCGTCCGGGTCAGCCGCCACCCGCCTGGGGCCTCCATTTACAGTTGTTCCTCATGCAGCTCCCTGGGTCAGTCCTCTTGGGTCTGCTGCTCCGGCTTCCAGGCGGGAGGGAAGGACAACGGGGCTGGCTTCCCTCACACTGCAACGGCAGCGGGGAGGGAGCGGGCCTCCAGGAAACGCCTCCGTCTAAAGTTTGTAGGATGCTGGGCCTCCGGCAGGATCAGCTCCACATCTTATGGCCTCTCCTGTTCCCACCCTACATGGTGCGGGGCCCCTTGCTGGCCCGGAGCAGGCAGAACGCCGTCCCCAGGGCCGTCAGGATCACAGCCACGAAGAGGAGGATGAGGACCACCCAGGAGCTGTAGCTCGTGCCCTTTCGGAACCCCCCCTCGTCCGCCGGGATCATGTTGGTGAGGTTCAGCATGTAGCCCAGGGCCCAGCCGATGGACGTGTCCCCTGCCTGGGAAACAGCAAGACAGAGCAGCTCAGTAAGAACGATGCCCCACGAGTGCATCTACCTGCACCGAGCCCCTGCCAGCTGACAGCCTGAGCTCTGGGACCCTCCCGCCTCGCAGTGACCTAGAGCCGAGGCTCCAGCCTGAGTCCAAACTTCTACACCGCAGCGAGATAGCTCCTTGGCCCGAGCCCGTGAGCCCAGCTCGGCTGGCACAGGCCGGCTGCGGGTTCTCAGTGCAGTGAAGGGACTTTCCGCCCATGACCCTGCCTGTCCCCTCGCCAGCGTGACCCACTCCTGGCCTCTCTCGCCAGTGGCATCCTCTGTACTTAGCCCTGACTCACCCGGAGATCTGAGAGCAGCCGTGTGGTCCTCCTGGGACCACGGGAGGCAGAAAGGACGCTTGACTCTCAGCAAGCCAGTGGGAACCAAGGTGCCCCCCTGCTTGCTCCATCCACTGCACCCCGCTGCCTTGAGGCAGCTGAACTAAGTCATAGAGGAGGCCAGTGCACAAGCAGGGCCCTGCGCTTGTCTCCTGGCAGTGCCCGGGACCGGTGCTGCTCCTGGACAGGCACCACCTTGTGCCCGGGTTCCCTGGCGAGGCAGCCTGGTTGCTTCATCCCTGCGCTCTGTTTCCAGAGGAGCCAGGCTCAGGGGACCAGCTCCTGGTCTCTTTTACACCAGCGGCAATCCAGAGTAACTCCACGGATCTCAGCAGTGACCTCCTGAATTACAGCAGAGCAACTCCGGTCAGGATCTGGCTCCAGTTCACACTCTGTAGCCTGGAGGTATTTCTCCCTTGGAAAAGACCCTGAGCAGTTCAGTGCGAGGTGGCCTGTTCCTCCCTCCCAAGGGCTAAGGGGTGTTGAACACAAGCACAGCCACACGGGTTGCCCTGCTTGTGTTCCTGACCTTGCTCCATCTTGCCCAACACTGTCTCCCACAGGCTCAGAGCTCAGGACTGAGCAGAACAGAGCAATTTTGGAGAGATCCCCTCCTGCCATCTGGCTCCCAACTTCTGGCCAGCAGAGATTAGTGTCACCCAGATCATGGGGCTGCATCTCTGACCATCTTGGCTAACAGTCATGGGTGGCCCTACCCGCCACAAACTTAACTAGCTCCTTTTGGAACCCAGTTGCACTTTTAGCCATCAGAAAATCCTATGGCAGTGAGTTCCACAGGTAACTGTGTTATGTGATCAAGGCCTTTCTCTTGGTTGTGTTAATTCTCTTGCCCGGTAATTTCATCCAGTGACCCCTGGGTTTTATATTGTGGGAAGGGATAACTAACACTTCTCGAGGCATCTTCTCGGCACCAGCCCTGATTTTATACACTTCTAGCCCAACCCCCTTGTCATCGCCTTTCAGAAATGACCAGCCCTCATCTTGTCATTCCCTCTCAGGGAAGCTGTTCCATACCCTTGAATGTCTTTGCTGCCCTTTCCTGAACCTTTTCCATTTGTGACGTAGTGGGGGTACTTGCTGGGCTGTGGTGACCCCTGCTGTCTGGAGCAAGACCCAGCAGGGAAAGCCTCACTAGGCAGAGGTAATGCCAAACTTGTTGAACCAGTGGCCAGACACCCCCCATGGAGAGGAACAAAGGAAGGTGGATGCTGCCCTGGCTGGGGGGCAGGGCTTGGAGAGAGTTAGTGAGTTCCTATCGGGAGAGCATGGAGGAGAGCCTAGGGGAAGGGGCTGGAGTTTAGGGGCCCAGTCTCCCCCATCTCAAGGGGGCCTGAGGCATCCTAGCCCAGTTCCTGTAACCAGATTACATCTGTGCTGCGCTGTGCTGGAGGAGCAATAAACCACCCTCAATTCCACTAGCTGGTGCAGTCTGTTTGTGCCATTTCGGGGTGCAGGAGACGGGGAACCCCCAACGCGCCGTCACACCATTCCTGTCTGTTTTGAGATGGAGGGACCAGAGCTGTGCCCATCCCCAAGGTGTGGGTGTGCCGTGGGTTTAGAGGGTGGCACCGTGAAATTTCCTGACATTTTCAATCCCTTTCCTAACAGTCCTCAACGTGCTGTCAGCCTCTGAGTGCTGCTGCGCGCTGAGCCAAGTTTTCCATTGGCCGTTTCTCCTCTCGGGCATGGTCCCTGGCTCACAGACGTTAACGACCCATCTCACCCAAAAGCAAACGTCCCATCCGCCATCCCGCTCCCTGCCCCGGCAAAAGGCCTTTACTGGAGCTCGTTTCCTGCAGGGACCCTGGCCAGACCCATCCCCGTGTCACCTGCGGCACGGCAGAGCCTGGCTCCCGGCAGCCCCTCTGGGCCAAAGACCCACCTTTTTCTGGAAGGCGATGTTGGGGAACGAATCATTGTTGAAGTGGTAGCCCTTGGTGAGCAGGAGGTAAATGAAGTTGGCGACGGTGCAGTAATCCGGCAGCCACTTCTTCAGCTTTGGGGCTTTCTGCTCCAGCTGCGCACCAGGCAGGGGACAGACGGGAAAGGGATGAGTCCCTGCACTGCCCCGCAGATTTGGTTACCGACCCTGCGCAGGGAGGGGGATCTGGGCCTGGAGGCTGCAGTTACAGGCTCCTCCCACCAGAGGCTGCTGTGGCCCCAGAGTAGGGCAGCAGCTCCGGGCTGGAGGGGGGGAGGTCCACACAGACTAGGGCTCAGAAAGGCTGGGGGGGGGGACGGACAGATGGAGGCGGGCACAAGGGATTTGGGAACCTGCAGATCAGTGGGAGTGGCTGAGCGGGGGGCAGGGCCGTGTGTGGATGGGAGGAGTGGGGGGGTTGGCTGAGCAGGGGGGCAGGGCCATGTGGGGATGGGAGGAGTGGGGGGGGTTGGCTGAGCGGGAGGGGCAGGGCCATGTGGGGATGGGAGGAGTGGGGGGGGGTTGGCTGAGCGGGGGGGCAGGGCCATGTGAGGATGGGAGGAGTGGGGGGGGTTGGCTGAGCGGGGGGGGCAGGGCCGTTTGTGGATGGGAGGAGTGGGGGGGTTGGCTGAGCAGGGGGCAGGGCCATGTGGGGATGGGAGGAGTGGGGGGGTTGGCTGAGTGGGGGGGCAGGGCCATGTGGGGATGGGAGGAGTGGGGGGGGTTGGCTGAGTGGGGGGGCAGGGCCATGTGGGGATGGGAGGAGTGGGGGGGTTGGCTGAGTGGGGGGGCAGGGCCATGTGGGGATGGGAGGAGTGGGGGGGTTGGCTGAGCAGGGGGCAGGGCCATGTGGGGATGGGAGGAGTGGGGGGGTTGGCTGAGTGGGGGGGCAGGGCCATGTGGGGATGGGAGGAGTGGGGGGGTTGGCTGAGTGGGGGGGCAGGGCCATGTGGGGATGGGAGGAGTGGGGGGGTTGGCTGAGTGGGGGGGCAGGGCCATGTGAGGATGGGAGGAGTGGGGGGGGTTGGCTGAGCGGGGGGGGGGCAGGGCCGTTTGTGGATGGGAGGAGTGGGGGGGTTGGCTGAGCGAGGGGGGCATAGCCATGTGGGGATGGGAGGAGTGGGGGGGTTGGCTGAGCAGGGGGCAGGGCCATGTGGGGATGGGAGGAGTGGGGGGGGTTGGCTGAGTGGGGGGGCAGGGCCATGTGGGGATGGGAGGAGTGGAGGGGTTGGCTGAGCAGGGGGCAGGGCCGTGGGGGGGGTTGGCTGAGCGGGGGGCAGGGCCATGTGGGGATGGGAGGAGTGGGGGGGGTTGGTTGAGCGGGGGGGCAGGGCCATGTGGGGATAGGAGGAGTGGGGGGGGTTGGCTGAGCGGGGGGGGCAGGGCCATGTGGGGATGGGAGGAGTGGGGGGGGTTGGCTGAGCGGGGGGGGCAGGGCCATGTGGGGATAGGAGGAGTGGGGGGGGTTGGCTGAGCGGGGGGGGCAGGGCCATGTGGGGATGGGAGGAGTGGAGGGGTTGGCTGAGCAGGGGGCAGGGCCGTGGGGGGGGGTTGGCTGAGCGGGGGGGGCAGGGCCACATGGGACTAGAAAGGGGGGGCTGCCACTGCTCCCTAACCTGCCACTTCAGGGGAACCCCCACTTCCAGGGGACAGAGCCAGCCGCTGGGGAGCCAGGCTGCTGGGCACTGTGGCTGCCTGCCCGCCCTGTGTGGGAGCCGCTCACTGAGCTCCGGTGCTGGCAGACAGGCCGGGGCATCGGGCTGGGATCCAGGCTGGAGGGGGACGGGATTCGGTCCATGCCTAGATTGAGGATCTCCAAGGCCTGTCCCGTACTTTTTACATAGAATACTGGCAGCCCTATTGCAATCCCGGGGGCTGGAGACACCCCAGCCCAGCCCTGGCAGCCTGAGCCGTGGGGGTGGGGCTGGCGAGATCTAGCCGGAGCCACAGCCCTCGCTGGATCGGCTGCAGGCTCACAGCTGGAAACTGAGGCAGGCCGGCTGGTAGGGATGTAACAATGTGATCGATTAACCAGTTAGCAAAAGCTTATCGGTCAATGCTACAGACTACGCGCATCCCCCCTTGCCAGTGATGCTTTAGGAGGCTGGCCTATAGCGTGGCTCAGTCCCGGCTTGTGCCGGGCCCAGGACCTACCCCTGCTGCAGCTCTGCAGTGAAGGTGTATTAGGAGCCAGGGCTGCCTCTGATGCAGGCAGCCTGGGTCAGTTCCTGCATCAGGCAGCAGCGCAGGGCGACAGGCAGCCCGTGAGGGGAGCTGGTTTGAAAACTGGCTGCTCTCGTGGGCCAGTTCCTGCCTGGCCCCCCATGCTGCTGCCTCTATGACAGTGGCAAGGGCTCCTCAGGAGCAGGGCCGGAGCACGCTGGCTGCCGGCCCTGCCCCCAGGGACTATAGAATAGTTGAGTAGCCAATAGGAATTAACCGACATTTAACATCTCTAGGGCCTAGATCGGCTGGGGCGCTCACCTCGGCCCAGGGGGAACTGCACACGGCGTCGACAGCAGCGCTCAGGTCCGCTGGCGTGGCCACGCTTCTCTTCATCACCGTCTGCAGAAAATCCACCGTGTAGAAGAAGGCAGAGAAGGCCTGCGGGGAGAAAGCAGCACTCGCTAGTACAGCCTCAGGCCCAGCTGGGACCAGGCAGGCCTCGTCGAGACAGTGTGGGCGCAGCGGTCGGGTGCATTCGTCTGGCCCCGGGGGGCACTTTTGCTCCAACCACTGCACTGCACTACCCCGGGCACCATTCCCCCTTAGAGCCTCATTCCCAGCTGCAGCCCAGAAGGGCCCCTGGGGCCAAAATGCAGCATTTCAGTGTTGGCACAAGAATAGGAGTAGAGGGATGGGAATCAGGCCTAGCGCACGGTTTGCCTGCACGTTCTGTAGCCTCCTCGCGGACCCTGCCGGCCGCCCGACGTCATCGGGCCATGTTTGCTCTAAGGTCTTGCTTCCTGTTCGCGTCCCAAATGAAGGGCTGCGTTGCAACCTGAGCTGTGTCCTTTAGTAACTTTCTAAAGTGGAGCCCTGGCTGCCACGCTCGGCAGAATTGCTGACCGGGAAGTTCTCTGTCAGCGGTTTGCTGTGAGCGGCGGACGGTGCGCAGCCGAGGGTCAGGGCGGAAGCCCCCACAAATGCCCAGATGGTGAAGAAGTGAGAACGCTGAAGACAAGGAGGAAGTCTCCATTGTGCTCGATGCTAGAATTCAATGAGCAGAACTGGCGAAGTTGGGGACCGGCCGAGAACCCCCCAAGAGAGACACAAACAAGTCAAGGATGGGAAGCCTGACAACAGCCATCACAGGACAGTGGGAAACCTGGAGATCCACCCGCCTAGGACAAATGACTGGAGCAGGACGCTGGAAACCCACAGACTCCAATGGAATTTACACGTAAACCAACGGGGCGGTTTTGCTGTTGAACTCTGGGTTTAGTGCTGCCCGGAGCCTCGCATCAGGATCCACAGAGCCCAGCTGCGCACTCGAGTCTGGCCACAGGATTGTCAGAAGAGAGGGGGGTGTGGACAGCAGAGAGGCTGTGTGTGCGCGCGCGTGTGCGCAGAGGGGTGTGTTGTTTTTCACATTGTATTTTCATTAAACGCAGGGCATTGCCTTTCCCCAAGTGCCTCTTACAAGCACAGCACGCCCACAGAATTCAGTAGCAGACGGGCTCCAGGCCTCTGGGCTGCCCGGTGCCCAATCCGGTGGCACCTGCAGGAGACGGGGGAGGCTGCCGGCTGCCCACCGCACCTGGAGACTTGGGACACTTACAATGAAGCTTCCCGAAAGGCGGGGCTGGAAAACCCTGTCGAAGGAGCAGCTGGGGAAGCTGCAGCCGGAGAAGTCGAAGAGACTGTCCACGCGCGGGCGGCACTGCCCCGCATCCCCGGACCCCACCACGCTGATGGTCCGCTGGGGATTGTAGCTCTCTGGCTTCTCTTTTTCTGTGCAGGGGGAGTTGTAGACCTCTTGCAGTTGCAAGCTCCTTTGGTAGCCTGTGGGCCAGCAGGGGTTGGTCACCGTGTCTTTGTAACCGTCAGCCTGTTGGACATGGAAAAGGCACCACATAAGCCTGCCTTGGTCTGCAGTTACCACAGCCAGGAGGCAGTCTGGGGACAGGCAGTAGCGGGTGGTGTAGCGGGTGGAGCTAAGCACTAGCATTCAGAAACACTGCCCCATGTTTACGCACCGCGTATCACAGTGAGCCAAGCATGTTGCTGCTGTGTGCCTCAGTTTCCCCAGCTGTAAAACCAGGGTCCGCCCTTCATGGGTTTCAGTAGGGATGGTGGTTTGAGAAGACAGGGCCCATCCCATGTGCCCACTACTGTCTCGCAGGGCAGGGAGGGGGCAGCTTAGCCCAGGAGGGGGAGTAACTCCTGACTCGCACAGCCTGTGGCAGCAGCAAAGGGAGAGGGGAGCGGGGACCAGGCATCCCTGAGGGTTCTGTTCAAAAGCAGCCAAGGAGTTAAACACACGTGGGCAGGGAACGGGCGCCCGGGTTTGCCTGAGCCCCGCTGGCTCTCCCGGGGCTGCTGCAGGCAGGTCTCAGCCCAGCAGGGATGCTTCGAAAGAGGGTCAAGTCGAGGTTTTGGGTTGTGCGCGGGGGCAAAGGCAGAGAACTCAAAGGGCTGGTAACTGTGAAATTCCCGGGGTTCAAACCCTGTTGTGGCAGCTCAGACCCCATCCCGGGGGGGGGGGGGGGGATGGGAGAGCCGCAGGCGTTTCCGGTCGCTCGAGGACGTGGCGCTCCCGTGGGGATGGGAAAGCCCGGCCGGTCGCTGTCGTACACACCTGTTATGGGGCGCCCTAGACGTGTCACTGCAGTGCCCCCAGCTGAGCCCCCACTGCCCAGTCGGGAATTCTAGGCCCCTTTGCGTGGGTTGTAACAGGCTGGGCTCACCCCGGTGCCCTGGCTCCCCAGAAACAAGCTGCCCTTCGCCACTGCCTCTCCAGGCTGGGACTGTGGGGGCAGGGGTGACCTGGAGCTGGAGCTGGGGACATGCCCTGGGGGCGGGGGAGGGAGGCAGGAGGAATGCTCCACGCAGAGTTAGGGCTCGGTACCTTCATGAGCTTGGAGAGCACCCTCCTGAGGACCTGGTCCCTGCCGTAGCACAGGTAGCTGTGGGTGTACACCTTGTACGTCTGCCCGTAGAGCCGCAGCGTCACCCCGGCCCCAGGGTCCTTCATCTCCGCCTGGGTCTCAAAGGTGATCTGGGTGGAGGCGCCTCCCAGGTCCATGGCTCCCAAGGTGGGTTTCTTTGGCCGGAACCACTGCCCGACCCAGCCGTACTGCGGGGGAGGGACAGAAGCGCAGCCAGAGACGTGACACTCGCCCTGCCCGGCTCAGAACCGAACGCCCGCCCGCCCGCTGCCGTCAGAACAACGTGCCCGACGACCCACGCGGGGCCCCGTCCTGCGCCCACAGGGCTGAGCTCGGCCTGCGCATTCCAAGGTCAAACCACCACAGAGAGCAGGAAACCCTCCAATTCTTCCTTCCCGGGGCTGCTGTCCTGGCTGGCCGTCTCCCTGGCCTTGGTCTCCCTTCCATTGGAACCCCCAACCCCTCGCGCTCACAGCTGAGGCAGGGCCCACTGCTCTCTTTGGGGCTGGCTGGAGATCAGGACTCTGGAAAGCCAGGCTGTGCTCTACGGTTTGAGATGGTTGGCCCTCACCATGGTATCTGACCGACACACAGATCCATGAGGCGCCTGTTGGCCAGTAGCATTAGCAGCTGCTGGCTCTCTCCGAGCCGGCTAACACACGGCTCTCCCGATGCGCTATGGAGAAGGGCCAGCGTCCCCCACGCCCACCCCAAGGGGCAGCGTTAACAGCACCAGTGTTTCAGGTGGTCTCGGTGGGGCTTTGGGGTGAGTGCAGGAGAAGGGGTACATTGAAATCTCTGGTTGAGTGGTCCCCACGAAGCAGATGTCCCTTGGCAGCACCTGCCTAAGCAAGGGACAAAGCAGCTGTTTCTAAAGAATCCTGGGCCCTAGAGGATGACGCAGCCCTGGAGAGATGGGCTGTGTCTCTGCCCCGCTAAGCCAGCTTCCTGGGTGGAGCAGGCTGGCTGGTCGGTGAGTGGCAGGGGAATCCACGTCCGGACGGGCACTGGGAGGGATGCTCCTAGGAAGCCAGGCCTGCCCTGCCTACCTTGATGAAAATGCAGGACTATGTAGCACCTTAAAGACTAACAAGATGGTTTATTAGATGATGAGCTCCTCACATCAAGGAAGTGGGTCTGGCCCAGGAAAGCTCATCACCTAATAAACCATCTTGTTAGTCTTTAAAGTGCTACATAGTCCTGCATTGTGTTTCAGCTACACCAGACTCACACGGCTCCATTTCTATCACTACCTTGATGAAGTTCTCCAGGAGATAGTTAGCCGTGACCCAGCCGAACACCCCCTCATCTTCCCCGGACAGGATTTTGGCTCCCCGGAAATCAAAGGGGTAGGACTTGAGCGTCGAGGTCACTGCGCTGAGGACGCGGTCGGAGGCCTGGGGGTCAGTCCGGCTACAGGACACACAAAGCCACGCTTCATTGCAGGAGAAAGGAGGCAAACAGCCGCCAGGGACGTCGGCTCCCCAACCACCCAGCACAGCGCACGGGCAGGAGACGGCTCTGCCCCTCCCTCCGAGGGCAATGGCCTGGCTCACGCATGGCACGGCGGTGGCCCCGAGGGACCCACGGGGGTGCCACTAATGCCAACGTGTGCCAGCGAGGGGGATTGAAGGAAGTACCCCTTCAGCAATCCCAGGCTTCCTGAGCCCCTCCCACAATGCAGGTGCCACTGCATGGGTGTACGGGGACTCCACGCAGGGCTGAGCTGGGCACACAACTCAGGGTCTCTACTTTCCACGCAGAGCCAGAGCCAGAAAATCTCATGTCTCCAGCCAGACCACAGCTGGCGCCAGGCACCAGCTCCCCCGCTGCCCACCTCAGACTGGCCCCAGCCTGGGTCTGCCCTGCTCGCCGGCCGGGTCTGAGCCCCTGGGCATTGCTGACTCGGACGCCCTGCCAGCCCTGGCCGGAGAAGAGCCTTCCCTTCCCTGCGCGGGTCTCGCTAGGGCAGGGACCCTGGGGAAGGGACACTGGCTGCTCCACCAGCTTCCCCTTGCAGCAGGAGAGGCGGCGGGCCGGGGCCAGTCTAGCCTGCTGTCCACGCCACCTGCCCGGCCAAGAAGGCAACAGATCTCCCCCTGCGGGGCTGGCCCGTACTGGCGCGGGGCGCGCACTGCGCAGGGTCTGAAAAGGATCCAGGGCCAGCTTGTAATTTTCCGGGTCAGGAAAAACATCTTCTTGGGCCAGGGATTCCCTCTGTGTCCAGGGGGGCTCCCTGCCCCCTGGGGCCCAGCAGGATGGTGGGTTGCAGACGGTGACAATTCCCGTTGCCCTGCCCAGCCCAGGGCTGCACAGCTGGGCGGGGAGCCCAAGAGCATCCAGGGACAGGGGTCGATGGTGAAACTCACTTCAGCAGCCGCATGCCGGCCGTGGCCCCCAGGTAGAGAGGGGTGAGCCGATGCCTCTCCCTGGGGACGTCGCTCGTGGCCTGCTGGAGGCACGGCTCCAGGCTCTTGCCGGCATCCGAGGGGTTCTCGACGTAGCTGGAGATCCCGCCCCCTGCGGGCGAGATGAAAACGAACATCGGTCCGTGGGTGGCAAGGAAGCGGGAGCCGCGCCGAGCGCCACAAGCGCTGGGCGGGGGAGGGAGCGGCAGGTGCGGAGCAACCATAGCTCTACCCAGAGCAGCCGGGGGGAGGGGCCCTTGCCTGTTCCCAAGCCTGCACCCATTCCTGTAGGGAGGGGACCCCGGGGCTCCCCCCACCAGAAGCAGCTGCGGTCCCTTCGGGCCAGTCACAGCCGGCGGGGGGGACGTGGCTGGGTGCGTGCGACTGTGCACACACACCGGAGCACACGAAGGGGAAACCCTCCACCTCACTGGAGTTCCTCTGCCCACCCCGGCCCGGCCGCAGGGCTGGGATTAGCCCGTTCTCGTGGCCCAACAATCCAGCGCCCGGCGGAGCCCACAGGTCTCCCTCTTGCTCCCGGAGCCCGGCCCCGCCCGACAGGGGTCACCCAGGCTGGCAATGACCCTGCTGAACGGCGCCGGCGCCCCGGACAAAACGTGTCCCGCCCAGTGGCTCCCCCCCATGCACGGGGCAGCCCCGGCGCAATGCATGCTGGGACAGCGCCGGAGAAAGGAGGCCCCGTTGCCAGGGTTACTGAGCAGGCAGGGACCCCATGGGCCATGCAGGGCGCACGGGGACAAGGGCAGCTGGGTCGTCGCACGGTTCCAGCCTCTAGGCCGTTCCCAGACGGGCCCTGCAGAGCCAGGGCAGCAGCGCGAGCCGCGAGCGGCCCCTACCCTTCACGTCGCACATGCTGTGCTGGCTGACGATCCCCGTGTCGTTCTCCTTGTCCGCAGGCCACTTGTAGACAAACATGGCCGTGTGGGAGGAGCCAGCGTCCAGGACGATGCCGTACTGTGGGCACAGGCAGAGAGAGGGAAAGGCTCAGGCCCAGGGGAGAACAGCCAATGGGCCCCGGGCCCCTCCCTTGGCCAGAGCCACAAGCCCCCACCCCCGCCAAGAGAGACCCCGAGCCCCCGTCCCTCGAGCAGGAGACCCCCTGGCCAGCCACCGCCCCACCCCCCCACCCATAGGAGCCCGGCTGCCGCTGGCCCAGGACTCCTCTGGCCTGGTTAGCGGTGGGGGCATTTGGGGTTCTCCAGAGGGGTGGGGCCGAGCGTGTGGCTCCGGCTGAGGGGACTGGCCAGGCCTTACGAAATCCACCTGATGCTGATTCGACAGTCGACACTGGCAGGTCCCTGCACAGCAGCTCAGCTCCCAGCGCTGTCCCCCCAGGCGCCCACCCCGGCAAGGCCAGGGCCGTCCCGAGCCCTTTTGGTGCCCCGGGCGCATGGCGCATGCACAGCCCAGCCCGGCCCGGCTAGTGCTGCTGGTCCATGCGCCAGGCCGTGCACGGCCCCGCAGCCCTGGGGGGAAGGGCGCTGCTGGCCGGCGCCGCGGGGCTGGCACTGCGGGAGCCGCGCACCCCTTACAGCTGCCATCAGGCGCCCCCCATCGGTTGGCACCCTGGGCAGCTGCCCGGCTCGCCCATGCCTCTGCCGGCCCTGCGCAAGGCACTGGGTAGCGCTTGCGTTGCTGCGCTCTAGGCAAACCCCCTCTGGTCGGTAGGGAGGGAGGTGGAGCTATTTACGGCAGCCTGGCAAACCCATTCATGGGCAGAGAGCAAATAGAGAGTCTGCCCTTCTTTGGAGCGCTTGTTCCAGGCCTGCACTCCCCAGCCTGCAGTCTCTCTCCATCCCTGCAGATGGGCAGCAAGCAGCCGGCTTGGCCCGGAGGAGGGAGCCCTTTGTGAGAAGTGCTGACTGGCCAGGCCAGTCCTGCTTCCCTGCAGTAGCCCTTTGCTCCCCGGGGGAAGGGCAGCCAGCAGGGTGTGCCTGTCTCAGCGGTAGGGAGAGAAGAGCAAAGGGAAGATCTCAGCCAGACGGCAGTGCTGAGACCCGGACAGGCAGGACAGGGCGATTGTCCCCCTGGGAGTAAGGCCCCACTCATGTCTCTACAGAGTCTCTGCTCGGCGTCTCCTTTGACGTGGGCTCCCTAGCACATGCCCGGTGATCCACCCACACTCCAGCCAGAGCAAGCAGTGGAGCTGCCGTTTGTTTTCTCAGCTTCACTCCCGGCCCATTCCTGGGCCGATTCTTCTGCCTCCCGGAGCTTGCAGGCCCCAAGACACGTGCAAAGCCTCCCCTCTGCTGGACCCGACACCCTGTGCAGAGCCGGCGAGAAACATGCAGGGAGCACTTCCAGCCGGGTAGAACGTAACGCGACGACCAAAGGAGGAACGGTCCCAGCCATGCACGAGAGAACACGGATAGTTCATTGTACTCCCCGTGTGGTCTCATCAGTCCTGTGCACACCCCCTTCTGTCTGTATCTGGCCCTTTTCCAGTCGTACGCCTGGGCGCTGTTGACACCTGCAGCGACGGGTGGTCAGAGCCCCAGCGCTGGAGAAAGGGAAACCCGCCCCGAGGGGTGCAGCTCCCAGCGCTGGAGAAAGGGAAACCCGCCCCGAGGGGTGCGGCTCCCAGCGCTGGAGAAAGGGAAACCCGCCCCGAGGGGTGCGGCTCCCAGCGCTGGAGAAAGGGAAACCCGCCCCGAGGGGGGCGGCTCCCAGCGCTGGAGAAAGGGAAACCCCGCCCCGAGGGGTGCAGCTCCCAGCGCTGGAGAAAGGGAAACCCCGCCCCGAGGGGGGCGGCTCCCAGCGCTGGAGAAAGGGAAACCCCGCCCCGAGGGGGGCGGCTCCCAGCGCTGGAGAAAGGGAAACCCCGCCCCGAGGGGTGCAGCTCCCAGCGCTGGAGAAAGGGAAACCCGCCCCGAGGGGTGCGGCTCCCAGTGCTGGAGAAAGGGAAACCCGCCCCGAGGGGTGCAGCTCCCAGCGCTGGAGAAAGGGAAACCCGCCCCGAGGGGTGCGGCTCCCAGCGCTGGAGAAAGGGAAACCCGCCCCGAGGGGTGCAGCTCCCAGCGCTGGAGAAAGGGAAACCCGCCCCGAGGGGTGCAGCTCCCAGCGCTGGAGAAAGGGAAACCCGCCCCGAGGGGTGCAGCTCCCAGCGCTGGAGAAAGGGAAACCCGCCCCGAGGGGTGCAGCTCCCAGCGCTGGAGAAAGGGAAACCCGCCCCGAGGGGTGCAGCTCCCAGCGCTGGAGAAAGGGAATCCCGCCCCGAGGGGTGCAGCTCCCAGCGCTGGAGAAAGGGAAACCCGCCCCGAGGGGTGCGGCTCCCAGCGCTGGAGAAAGGGAAACCCGCCCCAAGGGGTGCGGCTCCCAGCGCTGGAGAAAGGGAAACCCGCCCCAAGGGGTGCAGCTCCCAGCGCTGGAGAAAGGGAAACCCGCCCCGAGGGGTGCGGCTCCCAGCGCTGGAGAAAGGGAAACCCTCCCCGAGGGGTGCGGCTCCCAGCGCTGGAGAAAGGGAAACCCTCCCCGAGGGGTGCGGCTCCCAGCGCTGGAGAAAGGGAAACCCGCCCCGAGGGGTGCGGCTCCCAGCGCTGGAGAAAGGGAAACCCGCCCCGAGGGGTGCGGCTCCCAGCGCTGGAGAAAGGGAAACCCGCCCCGAGGGGTGCAGCTCCCAGCGCTGGAGAAAGGGAAACCCCGCCCCGAGGGGTGCAGCTCCCAGCGCTGGAGAAAGGGAAACCCGCCCCGAGGGGTGCAGCTCCCAGCGCTGGAGAAAGGGAAACCCGCCCCGAGGGGTGCAGCTCCCAGCGCTGGAGAAAGGGAAACCCGCCCCGAGGGGTGCGGCTCCCAGCGCTGGAGAAAGGGAAACCCGCCCCGAGGGGTGCAGCTCCCAGCGCTGGAGAAAGGGAAACCCGCCCCGAGGGGTGCAGCTCCCAGCGCTGGAGAAAGGGAAACCCGCCCCGAGGGGTGCAGCTCCCAGCGCTGGAGAAAGGGAAACCCGCCCCGAGGGGTGCGGCTCCCAGCGCTGGAGAAAGGGAAACCCGCCCCGAGGGGTGCAGCTCCCAGCGCTGGAGAAAGGGAAACCCGCCCCGAGGGGTGCAGCTCCCAGCGCTGGAGAAAGGGAAACCCGCCCCGAGGGGTGCGGCTCCCAGCGCTGGAGAAAGGGAAACCCGCCCCGAGGGGTGCGGCTCCCAGCGCTGGAGAAAGGGAAACCCGCCCCGAGGGGTGCAGCTCCCAGCGCTGGAGAAAGGGAAACCCGCCCCGAGGGGTGCGGCTCCCAGCGCTGGAGAAAGGGAAACCCGCCCCGAGGGGTGCGGCTCCCAGCGCTGGAGAAAGGGAAACCCGCCCCGAGGGGTGCGGCTCCCAGCGCTGGAGAAAGGGAATCCCGCCCCGAGGGGTGCGGCTCCCAGCGCTGGAGAAAGGGAAACCCGCCCCGAGGGGTGCAGCTCCCAGCGCTGGAGAAAGGGAATCCCGCCCCGAGGGGTGCAGCTCCCAGCGCTGGAGAAAGGGAAACCCGCCCCGAGGGGTGCAGCTCCCAGCGCTGGAGAAAGGGAAACCCGCCCCGAGGGGTGCGGCTCCCAGCACTGGAGAAAGGGAAACCCGCCCCGAGGGGTGCAGCTCCCAGCGCTGGAGAAAGGGAAACCCGCCCCGAGGGGTGCGGCTCCCAGCGCTGGAGAAAGGGAAACCCGCCCCGAGGGGTGCGGCTCCCAGCGCTGGAGAAAGGGAAACCCGCCCCGAGGGGTACGGCTCCCAGCGCTGGAGAAAGGGAAACCCGCCCCGAGGGGTGCGGCTCCCAGCGCTGGAGAAAGGGAAACCCGCCCCGAGGGGTGCGGCTCCCAGCGCTGGAGAAAGGGAAACCCGCCCCGAGGGGTGCGGCTCCCAGCGCTGGAGAAAGGGAAACCCGCCCCGAGGGGTGCAGCTCCCAGCGCTGGAGAAAGGGAAACCCGCCCCGAGGGGTGCGGCTCCCAGCGCTGGAGAAAGGGAAACCCGCCCCGAGGGGTGCGGCTCCCAGCGCTGGAGAAAGGGAAACCCGCCCCGAGGGGTAGAGCTCCCAGCGCTGGAGAAAGGGAAACCCGCCCCGAGGGGTGCGGCTCCCAGCGCTGGAGAAAGGGAAACCCGCCCCGAGGGGTGCGGCTCCCAGCGCTGGAGAAAGGGAAACCCGCCCCGAGGGGTGCAGCTCCCAGCGCTGGAGAAAGGGAAACCCGCCCCGAGGGGTGCGGCTCCCAGCGCTGGAGAAAGGGAAACCTGCCCCGAGGGGTGCAGCTCCCAGCGCTGGAGAAAGGGAATCCCGCCCCGAGGGGTGCAGCTCCCAGCGCTGGAGAAAGGGAAACCCACCCCGAGGGGTGCGGCTCCCAGCGCTGGAGAAAGGGAAACCCGCCCCGAGGGGTGCGGCTCCCAGCACTGGAGAAAGGGAAACCCGCCCCGAGGGGTGCGGCTCCCAGCGCTGGAGAAAGGGAAACCCGCCCCGAGGGGTGCGGCTCCCAGCGCTGGAGAAAGGGAAACCCGCCCCGAGGGGTGCGGCTCCCAGCGCTGGAGAAAGGGAAACCCCGCCCCGAGGGGTGCGGCTCCCAGCGCTGGGAGTGGCCTCACAGGACAGTTACTGCACTGTAGCTAGCTGTGCTGCAGGGGCAGATTTTTCACATCGCTGAGCACGAAGGTTGCGGCACCTGCCGTAACCTGCCGGTGCAGGCAAACCCTGAGACTGTCTGCGCCGTGCAGCAGGGGCTGGCTTTTGGTTCTGTCTGTAGCGTGCCCAGCCCCATGGGTCCTGCTCCGGGCCTGGGGCTGATCGGTCACTATGGTAACAAGGAATATACATGGGGCAGCAACCCACAGGCACAGACCTGTCAGCTGAGCTACCTCACGCCCAGAGGCAAACAGCCAGAATAGGTGACAGGCAAACACACGGGTGGCTCAGCCTTTCCAGGCTACTTTCAGGAGTCGGATTTCTCTTGCAGCTTGTACCGACTTCCCTAGCGCTTTTGCTGTAGCCGGCTGTAAAGCGAGGCAAATCTCTGGCTGAGTCATGATGCGGGAGACCTCCGCGTACCAGGCGGTGCACCCTCGCCGATGGAGAACCGCTGTGCCAGGCTGTCCTTCCAAAGCAGACTGCCCTGCATGGGTTTGCTTCCCTGCCCAGTAACTGGAAAGGGAGCTGGGCTTCAGCTGCAACACGGAGCCCGTTGCCTTTTCCCCTTATTTCAGCCTTCTGCGCTCCCCTGCAGGGACTTCCGGTTTGGAAGCAGTGTCACTGCCTGCTTTATGCAGCAGGAACTCAGCTCCCAAGCAAAAGCCCCTCTCCTGGGCCCTTGCAATGGGAAGGGGGAGGGAATTCTGCAGTCCTGAATCAGAGCAGGGCTGCCCTGTCCCGTCCAGACCGTGCAGTTCCTGGGCACCTCCTCTGCGAGGTTCGGGGCTACGAGCTCCCACCGGACAGGGGGTGCAGCAGCTGCCAAGCTATGGCTGTTTCTACGCAAGTTAGGGCCTGATTTCCCCGGTGGGTCCTGCTCCAGAAAATCCTCTGCCTGACAGGCACATGCTAGATAAGTAATTAACAGGCAATTAACCTGGCTGCCAAGGTCCTTCAGCAACCAGCAGCAACCACCCTTCCCCAGCATCTGCCATCTGAGCAGCTCCAGCCGCTGTACACCCACTGCTCGCCCGAGGGAGGTGACACCCACCCCCATTTCACAGATGGGGAAGCCGAGGCACGGTGCTGCAGCAATCTCCCCAGATTCACAGGGTAACTCAGTGGCAGGGCCAGGGCCAGCTCCATGCCCCGTGCCACTGCTTTGCCATGCGACACCCCTTAGCTGAGCGGGAAGTCTTGCTGTCCAGTGAGAGCGAGGCAGAGCGGCGAGGGGGAGAGCATGGCTGGCCTGTGGCTGCAGGCAGAGCACAAGGAAGCTGGGCCTCAGCTCCCTCGAGCAACAGAAACTGTTGCAAGCAGGGGTGTCAAATCCCATGTCAGTGGCTACACATATTGGTTAACTGATTAAGGGGGGGCAAGCGGGAGGCAGTTCCAGCCTGGCTAGAGCTGCCCCCCTCCGCCGCTGCAGGCAGGTGTAACCCCATCTGCGAGGGTGCCATGGAGCAGCCCCTGCCCACAGCAGGAGGGGAGCTCCTCCAGCCCCCACTGGTTAACCTTAACCGGTTAACCGTAAGGGTGAGGCTTTACCCGGGAACCATTCGCATCCCCAGCTACAAGTGCTTGGACGCCGAGGCTGCTGAGCGCCTGGACTTAGCTAGCTCTGGCCATTTGCTGGGCTCTCCGGGTACCTCTGGGCCCCTCCAGACACGGAGCACCACGATCTGCCCTGCCAAAACTACTTGCAGTTGAGAAACTAGGATTTCCAAATACATGTGTCAAAACCCACCTGGCTCCTCCCATCCCCACAGGCCCTTGGCTTCCCAGGAGACCCACGCTGAGTCTGTACCGTGGGGCCCAGCACTGCCCTGGGAGAGGTGTTTCACATGGCAGGAGCAGGCTGCTGAGATCTGCTCCTTGGCTGCGTTGATACAAGAGCCATGGTTGTTTCTGTGGACCTGCCTACAAAGCACCCGCAGGTCACCGCAGGTGTCGGCCTTTTGTTGGGTAACTGCATGCCGGGACGTTTCTTACCCCATCCTGACACTCTGCAGGCCCAAAGTGACTATGGGTCTGGGACCTGCCTGCATCTCACAAGCACCAGGAGAAAGCACCGGGCCAATCCAGTGGGCTCAAGAAGCATGTGAGCCCCGCATGTGACTCAAGCCATTTAGAAGAAGGCGGGCCAGCGGAACTCCCAGCCACTGGACCATCTTGGATCTGGAATCATCGCAAACGCTTCCCCAGGAGCCGCCTCTCAGTCGCCAGGCGACCGCTTTCCCAAGGCACGTGGAGGGAGACTCAGGGCAGGGTGCTCCCCAGGAGACGTCCCGTTGAACCCTTAGGGCAGCGGTTCTCAGTGTGGTCTGTGACTGTCTTCCAGGTGGGCCGCGGGCTCGAAGCTCACTCCCCCCTGCAGCAGGGAGCTTGTGCTGGTGCTCCAGCCCCCCGCCCCCCTGCCCTGACCCCTCATCTCCCTCTTGCCCAGACCCCACACCCATCCTCACATATAACTTCCTGCACCCCTCCTCCCAGCCAGACCCCTCCTGCACCCACTTTGTCATCATGGGTGGTTGGCTGGTTCTGTCCAGCAGAAAGGTCTGTGCTGAGCAGTCTGGGCCACAGGCCAAGAAGTTTGAGGACCGCTGCTCTAAGGGCTGGCCAGACCCAGCCGAGGCACACGTGGGGGCGAGGGTAGTGTCATGGTTAAACGGTGCTAGATGGCTACGGCATTATCAGTAGCCACTCCAGAAGCACACAGGTGCACACACAGGAGGGAGGCGCGGGGGTCAGAGCGCACATCCAACGGAGCTTCCTGCGAATCAGAGTCTGCCCTCATAACACACAGCACTGCTCAGTGTATGAGCCAGCAGCTCCAGCTCCCTCCCTGGGAAAAAGGCAGGGAAAACTTTCCCTTTAGCCGGCCAAGTCCCCAGACTCAGCTCTGCACACCCATGGGGAGCAAGTCAATGGAGTGAGTTTATTACCTAGGGCCAAATTCCATGGGCCTTAATCATGCAAATCTCTCTTAAGTGCTGGGAGATTTGCTCCACTAAAGACTCAGGAATTCAGCCCAGAGCAGAACTACATGTCAGATGGCTGAGTGGGGTGGGGGCACATAACAAAACAGCTCCTGATGCCCCATCAAAGCCACTGAGATTAGACAGACTTTAGACCTGCCCTAGAGCTCAGACTGTTTCCATTCCCATCAGCGAGGGGCACTCAAGAGATCTGTTTCCTTGGGCACAACGCGGCCAGCGCCTGTCTGCCCTGGGCCAGGATCTCGCCACCTGGGGCTTTGCTGCTTTACAAGAAAACCTGACTCTGGTTATTTTACAGGAACAATGCTCAGCGCTCATCAGATGGCCACAAAACCCCAGCGCGCTGACGGGGCTAGGGCAGGCGAGAGACGGCTTAGAGCTGGGTGACATTTTTCAGCCAAAACCTTTTTTTGGAGCAGGCATGTGTTCTCCCCATGTTCCAGATGGGGAAACTGAGGCACACGAAAAGGCACTGACTTGGAGTATGTGGCCGGGCCAGGTCTAGTTCCTAGTTTTGCTGATGTTCCATTCGGGGGGGGGGGGAGGATCGACTCCCTGGGGGAGCCAGGGTGGTGGCGAGAGATTCCTGCTCCCAAGGTCCAGGCTGAGATTCCCGCTCCCCAGCCACAAGCAGATTCACGCACAAACCCAACAAGGCTGGTCTACTAGGCCGCAGAGGGCAGCAGCCTTCAAGGCAATCCCTGGGTCCCAGGGCCACCAGAGAGCCCACCCTGCGGGAGGGGGCCGAGAGCCCAGCCAGGAGATGCCGCACGCTCCAAGCGGGGCAGTGACATGCATCAATCAGAGATAACGAGGCCGTGGCAGGCCCCACCTCGCCCGGGCAGAGCGAGAGGAAGTGGGAGCCAGCAGCTGATTTGACAGAGCTAAATTTAAACTTGCTCAGACCCAGGGCTGGAGTCTTTGCAGGACATAACTTGGTTTCCACCCAGAAACTTCCATATTTGGGGTGTAACGAGGCGCTTTCTGCAGCTGGCGTTCCGTTAACTCTTGGCGGAGCCGCTCCACTCCCAGGAGGTGGCCGGGTTTCCATGAATCCAGCAAGGAGCAGAGACAGCTAACAGAGACCAGCTGCCCACAGGACGGGGGGCTCGGAGCTCCCCAAGCCCACTTGTGATGTCAACAGGATTTGGACCCATCACACTGGAGCGCCAGAAGCGTCACCAGCCACACCCTTCGCCTTCCACCTCCTGTCATGGGGCAACGCTTGGCCACACAGGCACCAGCGGCTGCGCCCAGACCTTCGCCTCCCCACCAGCCTCTCCCAAGCACCTTTTTGGCTGGAGGTCTCCCCACAAGAGCGGGCCCCTCGGGGCACAGCCCATTGGAGGGCTGCCCTGAAGATCAGGCAGATCAGGCACTTGGATACCTAGGGCGGGGCACTCGGAAAGCGGCAGCGGGTGAGGGCCCAAATGTAGATGCAGCCTGTGGCACACACGTTATTTGGGCAGGAAACTGAAACGCCCCGGGATTCCCTCCCGCCGGGTAAGCCACTCCGGTGCCCTGCTGGCAGGACTGAAATCAGGCAGAGCAGCACCGAGAGCCACAGTTTGGAACAGGAATGGTGATTCGCCACGGCACGCTGGGACGTCCTGGACAGCCAGCCTGGCCAGCTAGCGCAGGGTTGCACTGCAGCGCAGACACAGCGGTCGGGGGCACGGTGGGGCACCAGCTGAGCCTGGGCCGTGGACGATCAGACAGGTCTCGCAGGCCCACGAATGATGAATCCTTCGCTGCTGCCGTGAGCAACCACCGACAGCGGATGGGCAGGGCCCCCTGCTCATGCGGGGCACTGGGAATTCGGGGGTCAAGCACGAGTCACATCCCTACTGAAGACATTTGGGAGACAGACTTGCAGCCTGATCCTCTGCTGGCTCGGGGGAGCTGGAGGCGACAGGCTGACGCTTAAGCTACGCACTTAGACTGTGATCCCGCCGGGCAGCAGGGCTGGACCAGTTTGTCCGGCGGGGGTGCTGAGAGCCCCGGCTCCAGCAGAATCCATTTCGAAACAGGGCTGTAGCAGCCCCCTACTTCGACTAGGTTCCCCTTCCCCCTCCCCAATGACGGGGGGAAGCTGAAGCAGAGAGAGTCCCACTTTCCCCTGGATGCTTCTCAGCTCTGCTGATGACTCGCCCCTCCTCCCCCCGCCCTCCCCGCGGCCTGTGTCACTCCAGGCAGTGGCAGCTGGAGGCGTTTCGGTTCCATGCTGAGGGCCAGACACGTGCGGACGAGCCCCCAGCTCCGAGGCTGGACCCAGCCCCCCCGGCACACAGCGATGGGCACCGAAGGCAGGTGGGCAGGGAGAGCGACCTCTCCCACCGCGGCACTGCTGGGGTGCGCTGCAGCCGTCCACACTGCACCGGCTCTGCCTCTGCCGGGCCCTGCCCCCGCCCCCGCCCACCCCTCTGCTTCGAGGGCTCTGTCGGCTGGAGCGGGGAAGTCTCACTCCGCCAGCGGGGCTCCCAGGGCAGAGCGCAAACCCAGCGGGGTCCCGGCTCAGCCCTGACCTCGTTCTGCTTCAATGAGCCGCTTCCTGCCAATGGCCCCTTTATTCCCTGCCCGGTCAGTGGGCCCAGCTCCAAGGCCGGCGCCCGGAGCATCCGCTCGAGCGTTTCCCTCCCCGCCCCGTCACGCCCGCCCCTTGCCAACCCTCACCCCGATTCCCTGCCACCTGGCTCTGCACCGTCCAGGATCTGCTGCTCTGACTGGGGAGCCCCTATGCTGCCAATGCACCAGCAATGTCCCCACCCACGCCACGCACGGAGGGTACGTCTACACTACAGCGCTAGTTCGAACTAACTTAGTTCGAATTAGTTAATTCGAACTAAGCTAGTTCGAACTAACGCATCTAGAACTAAAAACTAGTTCGAACTAGCGTTTTGCTAGTTCGAACTAGTAAGTCCACATTGAGTGGACTCTGAACAGGGCTTAATGATGGCCGGAAGCAGTGCCGGTAGGGCATAAAAGGAGGACTTAGAGCATGGAGATACTGTCTCAGGCTAGCCGAGGGCTGCGCTTAAAGGGTCCCGACCCCCACCCCGGACACACAGTTCTAAGGGGTGCCCCGCTTGCAAAGAAGTTCTGGCTTGGAGTGCCCTGAGTGCCCACACTGGGCACATCACACCACTCGGCCATCAGCCCGGCTGCACTTGCCGCAGGCTGCCATCTGGGGAGAGGGAGTAATTGGGGGGCTGCAGGAGAGCTTCCACCCCCAGAAGCCCGCAGAGCCAGCCCAGTCCTCCCCATCGGGGGCTCGTACCCCATTCCTCCCTCACCTCCTTCCACTTGCCCTTCCCTAGCCCCCCTTCTTATTGATGTACAAAATAAAGATAACGTTTCTTCCAACATTGACTCTGTCTTTATTGAAAAAAACTGGGGGAGACTGGGAAAAGGAGGTGGGAGAGGGGAAGAGAAAGGCTGGGAGAGGGGAGGGCAACTAACATGATCAGGGGTTGGGAACAGGTCCCAGATGAAGAGAGGCTACAGAGACTGGGACTGTTCAGCTTAGAAAAGAGGAGACGGAGGGGGGACAGGATAGAGGTCTCTAAAAGCAGGGGTTGGGTGGAGAGGGTGCATTCAGAAAAGTTCTTCATGAGTTCCC
This sequence comes from Pelodiscus sinensis, assembly GCF_052426305.1. Classification (NCBI taxonomy): domain Eukaryota; kingdom Metazoa; phylum Chordata; order Testudines; family Trionychidae; genus Pelodiscus; species Pelodiscus sinensis. The sequence goes on along the minus strand of NC_143074.1, from coordinate 2,193,098 downwards.
ATAAAGAAGGACTAGAGGACACCAAAGGAAAGGAATGGGTATCAGGCTTCAAACTAGTAAGAGAAAGTTGTTCTTCTTGCCAAAGCAAATAGTTAACCTGTGGAACTCCTTGCTGCAGGAGGCTGTGAAGGCTACAACTAGAACAGAGTTTAAAGGGAAGTGAGATCAAGTGATGGAGGTTGGGTCCATGGAGTCCTATTAGCCAGAGGGTAGGAGTGGTGTCCCTGCCCAAAGTTTGTGGAAGGCTGGAGAGGGATGGCACGAGACAAATGGCTTGGTCATTGTCTTCGGTCCATCCCCTCCAGGGTCCCTAGGGTTGGCCGCTGTTGGCAGACAGGCTACTGGGCTAGATGGACCTTTGGTCTGACCCAGTACGGCCATTGTAAGCTCAGGGCTCAGTGTCGGGGGTCTCAGTGGACCCCCTTGATTTTCATGCACACCTGGTCCTGGGTGGCCAGGCTGGCAGCTCTCCTGCCCTAGACGGCCACTTTCCTGTGCCTAGTGCGGAGATCGTGGACGAGGTCCACGATGTCCGCACTAGCCCAGGAAGGTGCCCGCCTCTTGCGGTCCAGGGCAAGCTCCCGGGAGCCGCCAGCCTGGTCCCGGCAAGAGGGGGTGGGCTGGGGGGCATCGGGTGGGTGGCTCTGTGCCGTGCCAGGTGCAGGGTCTGCTAGCTGGGTGCTGGCAGGCTTGCACCTGGCACGGGCACCGTAGCCAGCCCGTGCCCCTTTAAGGGGTCCGGGGCCGGGAGGGGGGCATAGAGTTTCCCTGGTGTTGGCCAGAGTGGCCACCAGGGAAACCTGGGGAGGGCTAGCCTCCCACTAGTTCGAACTAAAGGGCTACACAGCCCTTAGTTCGAACTAGCTAGTTCGAACTAGGCGTTAGTCCTCGTAAAATGAGGTTTACCTAGTTCGAACTAAGCGCTCCGCTAGTTCGATTCAAATTCGAACTAGCGGAGCGCTAGTGTAGCGCATAGGAAAGTTAGTTCGAACTAACGTCCGTTAGTTCGAACTAACTTTCTAGTGTAGACATACCCTGAGAGGCCAGGCAAGGCGAGTCCCCATCCCCCACCCCGCAAGGCAAGGCAAGCTCCCCATCCCCTGTGTCACATTTCTGGATTTTGGGGGGAGCAGCCATATCACTGCTGCACCCATGGGGGAGAGGGTTGCCCCAAAAGTTGGTACAAAGGGGGCCATGTGAGGTGTCAAACAAAAGCTTACTTTCTACTGATTCTGTATCTGCTCTTCATGTATCTGTATAATGTCTGTGTGACGTAGTGGGGGTACTTGCTGGGCTGTGGTGACCCCTGCTGTCTGGAGCAAGACCCAGCAGGGAAAACCTCATTATGCAAAGGTGACTCAAAAACCTGTCTGACCTGCGGCCCCCCATGGGGAGAAACAAAGGGAGGTGGAATGCTGCCCTGGCTGTGGGCAGGGCTGGAAGAGGGGAAGTGAGTTTCTGGATGGAAGGCAGGGAAGAAGGAGCTGGGGAGGGGGGCTGGGACTCCCCTATCTCAAGGGGGGCACTGAGGCCTCTTAGCCCTAGTTCCTGTAACCAGATTACATCTGTGCTGCGCTGTGCTGGAGGAACAATAAACAACCTCCATTCTAATGGCTGGTGAAGTCTGTTCATGCCATTTCGGGGTGCAGGAGATGGGAAAATCCCGACGCGTTGTCACAGTCTGTGTGTGGAGTTATGAGTAGGTACTCTGGATGGAGACTGGAAATTTCTCCATATGGGGTTGAGTAATGGGTCAGGAATGTTTGCCCATGGACATGCTAATGAGCAAAGCTCTGGAACAATAGCCCTCTATAGGCCAAGGACACACCTCAAGAATGGGGACTGATACCTAGGGGCTAGCAGCAGGGGACACAGCGATAGTCCACAGGCCAGGTGACCTACTGCAGCCAAGAAGAGACCAGGAAGGAGGTATAAATAGGCCATGTGGTCGACTCCATCTTGGTCTCCAGATCTGCTCCTGACCCCAGATGCAGCCTCGCAGGGAATCACGAGCCAGGAAGAACTGTGGACCCATCCTGGCATAGGATGTGCACCAAGGACTTTTAAGCCAGCAGCTATAACATCTCTGCTGCAAGCCTGCATCAAGAACTGGGAGATTCGATGCATGTAATGTATGATACTTTAACAACCTTACTCTCATGCTTTTCTGTCTTGTAGTAATAAACCTTTAGATGTTAGTTGCTAAAGGATTGGCTCAGCATGATTTGTGGGTAGGTCCAGAGGGTAAATTGACCTGGGATCTGTGGCTGGTTTCTTGGGACTGGACAGAACTTGTTTGGGGAAGGTGAGATGGGGCTCTAAAACCCCACACCTGTGTATGAGGCCTGAGGCCATCTGGGGCACGGATATTGCTGGGGTGTGGGAGGGGTTTTGCTCGGGAGGCTTCAGGCAGGCAGCTGAAGCGCTCTGTGGGACTGGTTTGTGGCCTGTTTGGGAAGGTCTCCAGTCTGGGGGCTGTAAGGAGCCCCAAATTTGAGCAATTCGTCCTGAGCAGACGCCCTCAGCTGTGCCCAGACCCGACTCGGTCAGTCACAGTGGCGTAGTCAGCAGGATCCACAGATCTTGGCCAATTGAGCTTTGGATCAGAACCCCATGCTGTCTGAATTTGATTTTTGGTGTAGAGAGTTTGGTTGGTTAAAGAGCCGCTGCAATGAGTCAGCTAGAGCATGAGAGTCTGGACAGAGAGGCTCTGGAAGCCTTGTGCCTGAACAGAGGCATTGCCTTTGCCTTTAGTGAGGGAGCTTCTAATCCAGAGCTGGCATCCTTGTTGATGGCCAGAAATGCTGCAGAAGAAATAAGAGTGCAGGGTCCAGAGAAGAGACTGCAACTTAGATGTAAATTAGAACTGGAGGAGCTTCGTCTGCAAGCAGAACAGAGAAAGCAGAGGGTAGATCGAGAACGTGTGGAGAAAATGGCAAAGTTGTACAGAGAAATCCGACAAGCTGAGGAAGAAGCTGCCGGATTTGAACTTCAACCTGAGAGAACAGAAGCACAAAAGGGACTGTAGCCTCCTGACAGTTCGATGTATAACCGTGTGGGTACGTGGTGTGATTATAATCGGTCTGATGTTGTAAACGAGCCCCAAAGCATGTACAGGGTCTGTGAGAGGGGTACAGGTGACTCTGGGAAGTTTTCTGGGGCTAGTCAATATTATTGTAAACGAAAAATAAGTGTCTCTAAATGTTTGCCTGTGGCAGATAGCGGTGTGTCTGCGAGTGAGGCTTCTAAGGGCCTGTCTAGCGCCTCAAAGGCGAGGCTGAAATCAAAAACAGGGGGGGAAAACCCAGAAATCAGGGAAGTGTTTCTCTGGGGCAGTCTAGAGTGGCTGGGCAGAGCGGAGTGTTAGCTAAGAAAAAGGATAAAGCTCTAGAGGGTGATGACTCATTGGTTGGTGATGCTCGTGAAGCTAGCTACACTGGCACAAGCTGGAAGTGGGTTGTGGGAAGAGGCACAGTGTGAGCAGCCACAGTGTGTGCAAGCTGGTGATTTGGCTGGTAAAAAGAGCAGTGGATCAATGAAGGAAGCTGTCTCAGTCAATAGCTGCGTGCCTCAGGTTAGCCAGGGGTGTTGGGACAAAGGAGAAACTGTCTCTGGTTTCGGTCTGTGTGTAGGGAAGGGTTTCTGCCTTTGTCTGAGGAAGGTGCCCCACAGCCTGTGTTGGCTGAGAGCAGGGCTGTTGTCCCAGAGTTGGGTCTGGATACAGAGAAGGCCCAGATAGGCGTTGGCTCTAAGTTTGTGTCTGCTGGGGAGATCCAGGCAGTGTTTTTCCAGAACCCCAGAGACCAGACAGTGGTGACTCTGATGTTGTGCCTGATGCTGCTGTGTTGCTGGAAAAGGGGGGAGCGACTCTGTGGGACCAGGGTGACCCCTTAGCCCGGGCACAAGGAGAGAATGAGGGCACGTTAACTCTGGTGACTAATGACCGTGTGGCAGTTTACAGCCATCTAGAGAGCTGCAAAGGGAGAGAAGGTGTCTCTGACCTTGTATCTTGTGAGTCTGTCTGTGTGCCTGAGAGGGGATTGTCTGTAGATACACCTGAGGGGCCAGAGATGACCCAAGGAGTGAAGGAATCGCAGGAGGAGTTGGTTGTGGCTCAGCAGATCAATGCTGCTGCAGAGCCAGAGAAGGGTGAACTGTTGCTTAAGGAAACTCATAGGGAAGAGAGTCCTGGCAGTGCTTGTAGCAAGCAGTTTGCTGTAACTGAGAGAGGGGACAATGCCTGGCTTGGAGAAGGCATTCAGGAGAAAGCTCTGCCTGTACAGGGCAGCAGTTTGTTGTGTGAGACACTTGTTTCAGTGCCTGATGGACAGAACTGTTCGTTTAACAGCGACTCCACTGACTTGGATATAGACAAATCCAGTGTGGCTGGTTGTGGAGAGGTCTCAGAGGAACTGAGGATTGTTCCAGATGAGGCAGGAACAGCCAGAGAATTGGAACAGTCTGATGACCAAGGGACTGACCAGCTTGCTGGGATGTCAGTATGTATGGGATAGGCTTACTCCCAGGTGGATGAGGAGAGTGGGAAGTTAGTGTCTCAGATTCGTGGGGAGAAGAACTGGGTAGACAAGTATGCAGGGCAGAACAGCTGTGTGGATACTCTCTCTAGGATGCAGGAGATGGCAGTTAAGCTCCCGTCTCTGGACACGGTGGACACTCATAATCAATCAGGGAGTTTATCTGGTTCTATGTGGAAACAGAGGTTGGAGGTGGAAGGAGGAGAAACTTGGGAGTCTACAGCTTACTGCTGTTACCCCACTGAGTGGGGGAAGGGGGAGAATTCCAGGGCCATTGTGAGCCAGGGAGTCACGCCCAGCCAGCCCTTTGTCTTGGTTAGGCCAGAAGTTTCAGATTTTGAGCCCACAGGACAAGGGGGAGGGGCAGGACTTGCTTTGGCAAAGAAGACTTGCAGTTTAAACCTGAAGGGCCAAAACTGCAATGGTGTGGGGCCAGAGAAGGGGCATGATGGAGAATGTCAATATACACCTGAGATAGGATTGTTCTTGTTACTGATGTTAATTCTTGTAACCAAGATGGGAAGCGACTGTCTAGGAAGGAGCATGGCAGAAAGGGATCTAGGGGTCATAGTGGACCACAAGTTGAATATGAGTCAACAGTGTGATGCTGTTGCAAAAAAAGCAAATATGATTCTAGGTTGTATCAACAGGTGTGTTGTAAGCAAAACTCGTGAAGTCAATCTGCCGCTCTACTCTGCACTAGTTAGGCCTCAGCTGGAGTACTGTGTCCAGTTCTGGGCGCCACATTTCAAGAAAGATGTGGAGAAATTGGAAAGGGTGCAGAGAAGAGCGACAAGGATGATTAAAGGTCTATAGAACATGACCTATGGAGCCAGGCTTCATGAACTGGGCTTGTTTAGTTTGGAAAAAAGAAGATTAAGGGGGGACATGATAGCGGTTTTCAAATATCTAAAAGGGTGTCACAAGGAGGAAGGAGAAAATTTGTTCCTCTTGGTTACTGAGGACAGGACAAGGAGTAATGGGCTTAAAGTGCAGCGGGGGAGGTTTAGATTGGACATTAGGAAAAAATTCCTAACTGTCAGGGTGGTCAAATATTGGAATAAATTGCCAAGGGAGGTGGTGGAAGCTCCCTCTCTGGAGATATTTAAGAACAGGTTAGATAGACATCTGTCAGGGATGGTGTAGACGGAGCTTGGTCCTGCCTTGAGGGCGGGGGGCTGGACTCGATGACCTCTTGAGGTCCCTTCCAGTCCTATTATTCTATGATTATTCTATGATTGTTGCAGAGAGATGTAAAGGTATACAATGTGCATGATCTTATGGAAATACCATGTAATCTGTCCGGAGATGTACCGAATGACAGACGGGATGTAAAAGGACATTGTGATGTTGCTATTTCATGGTTAATGCTTGTAACTGATCTTGGAACCTCTTACAGGACAAAAAAGGTTCCAGCCAGAAGGTGCTGTGTGAAAAGGGAAACTGAGGCATGCCACCATTTTGTTTTCGTGGCAAAGTGCAAAAATACCTACACTAACACGATGTTAATTGGAATTCAGACTGTTGCCCGAGCAGGCCTGGATAGATTCACTGTTTTCTTCATCTCTGGGCAAAGTCATTTAGGGATCTTTGAGCAATTCGCCCTGAGCAGACGCCCTCGGCTGTGCCCAGACCCAACCCAGTCCGCCACACCCTGCCCCCCCCCCAGGCAAGTCAACAAGCTGCTAAGTAATTCGATGCCCATTTACCTTCCAATCAGCTGGGGTTGTGAAAGGGGTTTTATCTCCTTCCCACAGCCTGCAGGCCACACATCTGTGCCCTCACCCTACACACCCGATAGGCAGCTCCCCCACCCCAGACTCAAGCTCCGCCTTGCTACCGGCTCCTTGCAAGTGACAACGTGGGGCTTCCAGCCAAGGATCTCAAAGCATTCTCAGAGAGCAGCTGCACCTTTGCTACACAGGGGAAACTGAGGCATAGAGTGAGGAAGTGACTATCCAAGGTCACATGCTCACAGCAGAGAGGTGTCCTGCCTCCCAGGGCTGTATTCTAACTACTAGACTGCACTGCCACCTGCGAACATATGCTGAAGACTGACCTGCCAACACAACAATACGGGGGGTTCTCCCATCGGCACAAGGAACCACCTCCCCCAGGATTTCACACCCCTGAGCAGCTCAGTGATACCAACTGAATGTCCTAGCACGGAGCAGGCCGAGGAGACGGAGCCAGGCCGACGGGATCTCCTAGCACGGAGCAGGCCGAGGAGACGGAGCCAGGCCGATTCGATCTCCTAGCACGGAGCAGGCAGAGGAGACAGAGCCAGGCCGATTCAATCTCCTAGCACGGAGCAGGCCGAGGAGACGAAACCAGGCCGATTCAATCTCCTAGCACGGAGCAGGCCGAGGAGACGAAACCAGGCCGATTCAATCTCCTAGCACGGAGCAGGCCGAGGAGACGAAACCAGGCCGATTCAATCTCCTAGCACGGAGCAGGCCGAGGAGACGGAGCCAGGCCGATTCGATCTCCTAGCACGGAGCAGGCCGAGGAGACGGAGCCAGGCCGACGGGATCTCCTAGAATGGAGCAGGCCGAGGAGACGGAGCCAGGCCAATGCAATCTCCTAGCACGGAGCAGGCCGAGGAGACGGAGCCAGGCCGACGGGATCTCCTAGCACGGAGCAGGCCGAGGAGACGGAGCCAGGCCGATTCGATCTCCTAGCACGGAGCAGGCCGAGGAGACGGAGCCAGGCCGACGGGATCTCCTAGAATGGAGCAGGCCGAGGAGACGGAGCCAGGCCAATGCAATCTCCTAGCACGGAGCAGGCCGAGGAGACGGAGCCAGGCCGACGGGATCTCCTAGCACGGAGCAGGCCGAGGAGACGGAGCCAGGCCGACGGGATCTCCTAGCACGGGGCAGGCCGAGGAGACGGAGCCAGGCCGACGGGATCTCCTAGTACGGAGCAGGCCGAGGAGACGGAGCCAGGCCGACGGGATCTCCTAGCACGGAGCAGGCTGAGGAGACGGAGCCAGGCCGACGGGATCTCCTAGCACGGAGCAGCCGAGGAGACGGTACCAGGCCGACGGGATCTCCTAGCACGGAGCAGGCTGAGGAGACGGAGCCAGGCCGACGGGATCTCCTAGCACGGAGCAGGCTGAGGAGACGGAGCCAGGCCGACGGGATCTCCTAGCACGGAGCAGGCCGAGGAGACGGAGCCAGGCCGACGGGATCTCCTAGCACGGAGCAGCCGAGGAGACGGAGCCAGGCCGACGGGATCTCCTAGCACGGAGCAGGCTGAGGAGACGGAGCCAGGCCGACGGGATCTCCTAGCACGGAGCAGCCGAGGAGACGGTACCAGGCCGACGGGATCTCCTAGCACGGAGCAGGCTGAGGAGACGGAGCCAGGCCGACGGGATCTCCTAGCACGGAGCAGCCGAGGAGACGGAGCCAGGCCGACGGGATCTCCTAGCATGGAGCAGCCGAGGAGACAGAGCCAGGCCGACGGGATCTCCTAGCACGGAGCAGGCTGAGGAGACGGAGCCAGGCCGACGGGATCTCCTAGCATGGAGCAGCCGAGGAGACGGAGCCAGGCCGACGGGATCTCCTAGCACGGAGCAGCCGAGGAGACGGAGCCAGGCCGACGGGATCTCCTAGCACGGAGCAGGCCGAGGAGACGGAGCCAGGCCGATGGGATCTCCTAGCACGGAGCAGCCGAGGAGACGGTACCAGGCCGACGGGATCTCCTAGCACGGAGCAGGCTGAGGAGACGGAGCCAGGCCGACGGGATCTCCTAGCACGGAGCAGCCGAGGAGACGGAGCCAGGCCGACGGGATCTCCTAGCACGGAGCAGCCGAGGAGACGGAGCCAGGCCGACGGGATCTCCTAGCACGGAGCAGGCTGAGGAGACGGAGCCAGGCCGACGGGATCTCCTAGCACGGAGCAGCCGAGGAGACGGAGCCAGGCCGACGGGATCTCCTAGCACGGAGCAGCCGAGGAGACGGAGCCAGGCCGACGGGATCTCCTAGCACGGAGCAGCCGAGGAGACGGAGCCAGGCCGACGGGATCTCCTAGTACGGAGCAGGCCGAGGAGACGGAGCCAGGCCGACGGGATCTCCTAGTACGGAGCAGGCCGAGGAGACGGAGCCAGGCCGACGGGATCTCCTAGCACGGAGCAGGCTGAGGAGACGGAGCCAGGCCGACGGGATCTCCTAGCACGGAGCAGCCGAGGAGACGGTACCAGGCCGACGGGATCTCCTAGCACGGAGCAGGCTGAGGAGACGGAGCCAGGCCGACGGGATCTCCTAGCACGGAGCAGCCGAGGAGACGGAGCCAGGCCGACGGGATCTCCTAGCATGGAGCAGCCGAGGAGACAGAGCCAGGCCGACGGGATCTCCTAGCACGGAGCAGGCTGAGGAGACGGAGCCAGGCCGACGGGATCTCCTAGCACGGAGCAGCCGAGGAGACGGAGCCAGGCCGACGGGATCTCCTAGCACGGAGCAGCCGAGGAGACGGAGCGTAGCCCAAGCCTTGGGCTACGAACACATGTACCACATTGGAACACTTGACCTCAGCTGGGTTTCTCCATGACACAGGTGTGACGTAGTGGGGGTACCTGGCTGGTTTCTATGCTGCTGGCTCTGGGGGAACCCCCACTGGCTGCCGTGGGTACCAGGACCCAGCAAAACAGGATGAGTCACTATGCAAACCAGTGGCCAGACACCCCCCATGGAGAGGAACAAAGGAAGGTGGAATGCTGCCTTGGCTGGGGGGCAGGGCTGGAAGTTAGTGAGTTGGTTGCTGGCTGTCGGAGGGCATGGATGAGAGCCTAGGAGAAGGGGCTGGGGTTTAGGGGCCCAGTCGCCCCCATCTCAAGGGGGCCTGAGGCATCCTAGCCCAGTTACTGTGACCAGATTACATCTGTGCTGCGCTGTGCTGGAGGAGCAATAAACCACCCTCAATTCCACTGGCTGGTGCAGTCTGTTTGTGCCATTTCGGGGTGCAGGAGACGGGGAACCCCCAACGTGCCGTCACACTGGTGTCAGGAGCGGGATGCACTGCACCCCGTGGATGAAGCTCCCAGCGGCAAGCGACAAGGCGCAGTAGAAGCAAGAGCCCTGGAGCCAGGCGTACTGGAGACAGAGCGAAGCGGTTCCTGGGAATCGTGGGGCGCTGCAGCACTAGACTGGTGAGTCTGCACCGAGGGGCCCAGCGGGCAGATGACCTACGCCCGACTCTTGAAGGCAGAGCTGGTGGGGCTGTGCAGAGAGAGGGGCTTGCCTGTGCGGAAAGCAACCAAGGCCCAGCTGATTACCCAGCTGGAAGAGAATGACCAGCCACAGGGCCAGGATCTTGTCCCCAGGGGAAGCAGCCAGACCCCCCCTGAGAGTGTGTCAGGCTCAGAGAGGGGGAGGAGCGCTGGAACCCAACGGAGAGATGAGACAGCGTCTCCCGGGAGGCCTGCAAGCCGTAGCCCACCTAGGGCAGGGGCCAGCCCAGCGGAGCTGCGGCGGCTGGAGATCCAGCTGCGGATCAGGGAATTGGAAGTAGAGGACCGAGAGAAGGAGCGCCAAGATCGAGAGAGGCAGCGACAGCATGAGCTGGCCATGGCAGAGCGGAGAACCGGCGGGGCACCGGCTGCGCCAAGTGCGGATGGGCCCCAAGGTCCCAGGGCTGCCAGCCACTTGGAGAGGCTCGTGGTGGCCCAATTGAAGGACATGGGTGACATAGACGGGTTCCTCAGCTCCTTTGAGAGGGCCTGTGGACTGCAACGGGTTCCCCCAGCTGACTGGCTGCAGGAGCTCATCCCCGCACTGAGCCAGGAGGCGGCCGGAGTGCTCAGTCAGCTGGAGGACCTACAGCCAGGGGATTACAACCGAGTCAAGGAGGCCCTGCTGCACAAGTTCGGGCTGACCCCCGAGATGTACAGGAAGAAGTTCCGGGGGGTACAGAAAGGGCCACGGGAGACCTATGTGGATCTGGCCTCCCGCCTGGCGCAATACGGCCGCAAGTGGGTGTCTGGAGTCGGAGCCCAGACCGCAGAGGAGCTGCTCAAGCTGGTCATGATGGAGCAGTTCTATGAAGCGTGCCCACCCAAACTGAGGCTGTGGCTCAAGGACCGGAGACCAGAGAACCCCCAGGAGGCCGGGAGACTGGCGGACGAGTTCACGGAGAGCCGGTCCGGGTGTGAACGGGAGTCCCGGAGAGAGAGGGAACCGCGCAGAGACCGGATCTCGGCTGAGCGACGGAGGGAGTCAACTACGGGGCGAGACCAAGGAACAGGTCGTCTGCGCCCCAAAGAACCAGCCAGGGCCTGGACAGAGACAGCCCAAAGCCTAACTTGCCAGCGCTGTGGGCAAAAAGGCCACAAGAGGGCTCAGTGCACCAGGTCCCAGGACCGGGGACTTTCCAGGGTTAACTGGCTGGGGCGGGAGGAAGGGCAGGCTGCCCCAGAGGCAGGGGCTGGCAGGCAAACCTCAGCTCAGAGAGAGGGGAAGGATGCTCAGTGCACCTCCCCTGGGAGGTCTGATTCTCAGGAGGCGGATTTCTCCGTGTACCGGGTGGGGGCAGGACAGCCCCTGCGGAGCGAGTGCCTCATACCCCTGGAGGTGGATGGTAGGAAGGTGACGGGCTTCTGGGACACGGGGGCGGAGGTGACTCTGGCCCGATCTGACATAGTGGCCCAGGAGCGGATACTACCCCACGCGCAGCTGACCCTGAAGGGCATAGACGGGTCCCCGTTTAAGGTGCCTGTAGCCAGGGTGCATCTGAAATGGGGGGCGAAGGAAGGCCTCAAGGAAGTGGGGGTGCACCCGCACTTGCCCACCGAGGTGCTGATGGGGAACGACCTAGAGGAGTGGCCCCATGAATCCCAGCGGGCTCTAGTCACTACCCGGAGCCAGAGCCAGCGGGGGGCTGACAACGTGGGTCCAGGGAAGGACTCCTGGCAGCGTCCTCAGGGTCCCATCCCAGTGGACACGGGGTCCAGCCAGGCTGGGACTCCGGACCTAGGCAGAGGTGGGGGACAGGTCCCGATCCCTGCCTCAGCAGCTGAATTCCAGGCTGAGGTGCAGGCAGACCCCTCCTTGCAGAGGCTGAGGGACCAGGCTGGCCTCCGTGCAGCTCAGCCCCGGGGGAGAGGTGGCCAGGAGAGATTCCTGCGGGAGCGTGGGCTCCTGTTCCGTGAGTGGCTCCCCCCCAGGAAGGTGAGGGCATGGAGGGTAGAGCGGCAGCTGGTCGTCCCCCGAAAGTATCGCCTCAAGCTGCTGTATTTGGCCCACGATTCCCCCGTTGGGGGCCACCGGGGGATCCGGAGCACCCGGCTGACGCTGCTCCAGCACTTCTATTGGCCGGGAATCTTTACAGCCGTGCAGCGGTACTGCCGGTCCTGTGACTCCTGCCAGAGGGGCGGGAAGGCCCAAGACAGTAGGAAAGCGGCTTGGGGGTCTCTACCCCAGATCGAGGACCCTCTGGGCTTGCTGAGAGAGTTATGGGAGGGGAAGTCCTCCCTGGATGGAGCATCGGGGGTGGAAGCCGCCCTGGCTGTCCAGAGAAGGCTCGCTGGGCTCATGGCCCCGGCCCGAGAGACCCCGGCCAGAGATCAAGGCCAGCGGAAGGGTGGGTGTGACCCCCGAGGACAGGCCTGGGCCAGTCACCCTGGAGCGGGGCGGCGAATGGACAGAGGGAAGCCAATTCATGTGGGGCCTCGCCACGGCCGGCCCGAGTCAAGGGGAGCACCCATGTCCCCAGGGCGGGTTCCCACGCAGAGGACCCGAACTTCCCTAGGTCACGAGCGGAGTGACCCTGCTCAGTTCGCTCTCGGAGGGGGGAGAACTGTGACGTAGTGGGGGTACCTGGCTGGTTTCTATGCTGCTGGCTCTGGGGGAACCCCCACTGGCTGCCGTGGGTACCACGACCCAGCAAAACAGGATGAGTCACTATGCAAACCAGTGGCCAGACACCCCCCATGGAGAGGAACAAAGGAAGGTGGAATGCTGCCTTGGCTGGGGGGCAGGGCTGGAAGTTAGTGAGTTGGTTGCTGGCTGTCGGAGGGCATGGATGAGAGCCTAGGAGAAGGGGCTGGGGTTTAGGGGCCCAGTCGCCCCCATCTCAAGGGGGCCTGAGGCATCCTAGCCCAGTTACTGTGACCAGATTACATCTGTGCTGCGCTGTGCTGGAGGAGCAATAAACCACCCTCAATTCCACTGGCTGGTGCAGTCTGTTTGTGCCATTTCGGGGTGCAGGAGACGGGGAACCCCCAACGTGCCGTCACAACAGGCAGTTTGACAACTTCTCCTGTCACTTGGCAGCCTCCCCGTGGATCAGCGCAGCCCAGCCCAGCTGTGGCAGCGCAGACATTTGCAGACTGGCTGCCGGCTTCCCTTCCCGCTGGCAGGCAGCAGCCGGAGGGAGCAGACAGGAGCAGGTTCCATGGAGGAAGGGGCCGGCCCGTGCTGTTTGCGGCAGATGGAATCTCCCCGTCACAGACCCGGCCAGAGCTGGCGCTGCGTTTGGGGCCATTCTCCTAGTGCCACGGAGCAGCCCTGGGGACGCCCGGAGAGATGCGGGCCTGTGGTCGCGGCTTCTCCCGCAGCCTCGCTGCAGAGGTGGCAGATGCTAACGCGGCTCGCGGTTCCTGTCAGAGGGGCTGCAGTTTCTGGTTGGGATGGGCAGCAGGGGCTCTGAGCATGGAGGCTTGGGGCTGCCGGCAGCTCGGTGCGGGAGGCAGAGGGAGGGACACAGAGCCCGAGGCGCCGTCAAGGAGCTGAAGTCATTAGTGGAGGGGCTGCAGCCTCTGAAGCAGCTTGTACTATGAAGGGTGAAAGCTGAAGGCCAAGGAAACGCTGCGGGACAGTGGAGCCAGGACGCGAGGCTACGTCCCTGCGGACAGCGGGAGAGCGGCCCTGCACGGCACATTCCCCAGCGCGGCCCCGGCGTGACAGGAGCAGATGTGCAAAGCCCCGGCCCCCTGATTTCCCCAGGTCAGGCTGCGTTTCCTGGCACTGTCTCCTAGCGCTCCCCGGCCAGCCGCCCGCGCAGTCTGAGCATGGGTGGGCCGGCCGGCCGCAAAGCGCATCTCCAGGCTCCCCTCCGCCTGGCTCACAGCAGGGACTATAAGAGACACGGCCCCTTCCGCCAATGCGGGGCCCAATCCTGAACCTTTGCCTGCCAGGGAAGCAGGGTCCAGCCAGGCACGCCCTGCCTCTCTGCTCAAGAGCCAAGGCAGCGTCACTGCCCCAAGCCAAGCCTCTGCGCCCTTCCATTCCCACCGCTCCCGGCACAGCGCAGCCCAGGGAGACCAGCCCAGAGCCGGACCCCGAGCGGTGAAACGGGTTAAGGGTGTTCGTTGCTTAGGGGGCAATCGGTTACCGAGCGATGCCTCCGGGTAACTGGTTAACAGGTGGCCCACCACGCCACGGGCTGCTCCAAGGTTACCCGGTTAAACCCACCACTTAACTGGCTAGCGTCTGAAGCGTTCATCGACATCCCCCGCTCCCGGGACTCCTCACATCCACGGATGGTGACCCTGGCTCCGGGCCTCCCCCCCCCCCCGAGCGCCGCACAGGCTCCTCCCTGCCCACCATCACAGGCCCATGCCAAGGGACCCCTCGGGAGCTGCTCAGGCCGGATGAGCCAGGCGAGGTTTTTAGGTCGCTCCGAGAAGACCTACAGCAGGGGCGGGAACCCTCCAGTCCAGGGGCATCCAGCCCCTGAGTAAGTTGATCCGGCCCTCGGTAGGTCTCTGTGCCATGGGCCAGAAACGGAGGCTTGGCACCCCCACGCGGAGCTGGAGCGTGAGTGCTGGGGACCCAAACCCTCTCCAGGCAGAGCACCCCCCCCCCGCCCGGAACCCCTCGTTGTTGGGTTTCCCTCCATTCGCTACATCTGGGGCAAGCAGCCTGGCCAGGGCACCAGAGCAGAGGCAAGGGGCTGCCATCCAGAGCCCCCAGCTTTGTGGGGGAATCATCCAGCTTCCACAGGGGGGGGGAGGCAAAGCTGCTCGCTGCCACTCACCGTCCTGCTCCTCTCCAGGCAGGGAGCAGGCCGCCAACGTGCCCCGCAGCCTTGCCTCGGCCAGAGCCATCAGGGATGGGACGCGAACGGATGGATCTAGCGAGCGTCACACTCGAGGCTTCCCTGCGCTGGAACGAGCCAGGTTCCTGGGGCCCGAGTCCCCCTCCCTCCATCTGACCTCAGTGCGGTCCAGCTTGCATGGGGTAAGCGAGACCAGAGTTTGCAGCTCATGGAAAGTCAATGGGAATCTGGTGCCCAAGCACCTTGGAGCAGGTGACCCTAAGTGCCCAGGTCACTTCTAAAAATGAGACTCAGGAGCCTAAGGACTCTGGCGGTTTTGAAAATCTCCCTTCGGCTGCAGCTACACTCTGAGCTAGGGGTGTAACAGCACAGTCGATTAACCAATTACCCCACAAGCAAAAGCTTAGCGGTTAATGCTCTAGACGACGCACATCCCCCCTCCCCTCCCCCGTCCGTAAATCTGTTAGCAGGCTGGCATTTACAGTGTAGTAGAAGCCAGGCAGCCTGGCTCAGTTCCAGCTTGCGCCGGATCCAGGAGCACAGATTCCCCTGGACAGGGGCTGCTGCCACCCCGCACTGAACCTGGGGTGGATGTACGGTGCCAGCAGTGCACCCGGGGGCAGCAGCGTGAGTGGAGCCGGACCAGCTCCTGCCTGGCACCCTGCACCGCTGCCTCTGATACAGACGCAGCAGCACAGAGGGGCAGGGGACTCCTCGGGAGCGGTGCCGGAGCGCACTGGCTGCCAGCCCCGCCCCCGTGGACTACAGAATAGTCAAGTAACGGATAAGAATTCATGGTTAATCAACTATCCAATTTACCGATATTTAACATCCCTACTCTAGGCCAGCAGTGGGATTCTCCGGCTCCTGTGCAGATACCCGGGCTCGTGCGCTGAAAGCCAACGCGGGTATAAACAGCAGCGCAGGCCTGGCATCGTGGGGTAGCGGCAGGAGAGGCCCGGCTCAGCTGTGCCAAGTACAAACCTGCCTGACACCGGGGGGGGAGGGGGGAATGTACGGGGCCGGCAATGCACCCGCAGCTTCACGGCTGTTTCTACTCCAGCCAAGGCGAGACGGTGCACAGTGGCCTGGAACCCAGCCCCTAGCCCAGTGTTTCTCAACCAGTGCTACGAGTCCCCTTAGGGTACTTGGGAGAAGTCAACACAACTGACATTTGGAGAAAACTGAATGTTTGCTGTAAGTTTTCCAGCGCTTTATTGTTTTCGTACTTTTCATACCCAAAAACGTCATCGCCCGCCCGGCTACGATTAAGTTGTTTAAACAAACGGGTTGCGATGATAGAAGAAAATTCGGTGTGTCTGACGATTGGGGGTACTTCTCGTTTTATTGTTTTAAAGGGGGCACTTTCTAAAAAAAGGTTGAGAAACACTGCCCTAGGCCACGAGTGTGTCACCAGTCCGCCCACCCCTCAGGGTCCCACACACACCTGCTCCGGCACAGCCCAACCTCTGGACTCGGAGTCTGGTCTTCTGAAGCCCTGCTCCTGCCACCACGCGGGACAGAAAGTGGGGCCCTTCCTAGCACCCGCCTGGCCGGGCAGCAAGGCGCTATCTGTGGACTGGTCCTGTGCTCCCCAGGCACGCCAATGCCCTTTGGCTTTGAGAGTGCACAAGGAAGTCGGAGCAGGTCTGGAAAGCAGACAGGTCCCCCCGCCACTCCAAAGCCACGGCCGTGCTCAGAAACTGAACTGGCATTCACAGACGGGAACCGAGGGAAAACGTCCCCTCAGGCTTAGCTCCAAAACAAAACAGTTATTCTTCCTCCTGCACTTTGTTAAAGAGAAAAGGCCCAGGGAGGAACCAGCTGCAGAGACTTGTCTCTCAAAACCACATGCAGTACAGCGACTATGCCAGGATCTCGTCATTCATGGGGGGCCTTAGTAAGACTTACTCAGTTGAGAAACTGGTCCATTATGTGTTTGCCTGTGTCTGATGGGAGGCCAGATCCACAGACACAAGCAGAAAGTTGTCAAACTATAATAGTTGCAAATAAGTTCCTAAGGCTCAGCAGGGCAGCCCTGTGAGTCTCTAACTGGAAAATCAGCCAGCAGGCTTGGGGCACCTTAGAGACAACATGGAATGAGTTTTCCTGGTAACAGGACTTCATCCTCCTAGCTCATACACGCTGGCAGCCTGCTACCTCTGCCTAGCTCAGCAGCGGCACTGCAGAAGGGAACTTGGTTCTCTCCAACATGTTCTCGGAACAGGCAATAAGCCGCTGACTTCATTCTCGGATGGGGAAAAGTTTTCAAAGAAAACTGATATTGATGGAAAATTGGGTTTTCGACTAATAAACATTTGTCGCTAAAAGGATCCGTTTTCTGCAGAAAATTTGGGTTTTCCACGAAGAAACTCAAAGGCCCTTTAACCCAAAGGCTTCTGGCCAAAACCCAAATGATTTTCGATGGGGACCAAGGGGGGGGGGGGTCAGCTGAAATGTTTCAATTTTTGAATTGTTGGCGGGGGGGGGGGGGATCTATTTTTTTCTGCAAGGAAACATTCACCCCGCGTTTCTTGGCCAGGGCTGCTCCCCAGCGAGTCGCTGGAGGGCTCCTAGCGCGGGGCGCTCGTCGGCTGGTTTTCTAGCGAGGAAATAAAAGTCTTTGCAAGCAGCAGCTAGCGGGGCTGCCCCACGACCCCGGGGCTCTGCGACCCAGGGGGACTCGCCGGCCCGCCAGGGGCTCGGAGCAGAGCCACCGAGGTCACTTGGCTCCTGTGCCCTGGACATCCCCGAGCCGGCATCTGCCGGGCCCGGGCTGCGGGCGCCCCGGGCTCCCCGCGCGGCCCCGCTCACCTTGAAGCCCGGCGGGTCTCGCAGGTCCTTGGCGGGCAGGCAGAGCAGCAGGATGCCCACGAGGCCGAGGAGGCAGAGCAGCAGCAGCGCCGCGATCACCTTCCTGGCCATGGTGCCGGGTGCCGGGTCCCCGCCGCGCCGGGCTGCACGGAGCCGGGGCTGCCTCCTCCTTCCTGGCGCGCTGCCTGGGGCTGAGACGGGTCCGGAGCCCGGAGGCTGCGGGAGGGGGCGCAGGTGAGAGGCCCATGGCTCCTCCCCCGCTCGGGGCTGAGTCACGGCGCTGCCGGCTGGGGCTGGGGCCGGGGCAGTGCCGGGCTGTGCGCGCTCTTTGCGCCGCGCGCGGGGCTGGGGCTGGGGCCGTGCCGGGCTGTGCGCGCTCTTTGCGCCGCGCGCGGGGCCGTGCCGGGCTGTGCGCGCTCTTTGCGCCGCGCGCGGGGCTGGGGCTGGGGCTGGGGCTGCGGCCGGGGCCGTGCCGGGCTGTGCGCGCTCTTTGCGCCGCGCGCGGGGCCGTGCCGGGCTGTGCGCGCTCTTTGCGCCGCGCGCGGGGCTGGGGCTGGGGCTGGGGCTGCGGCCGGGGCCGTGCCGGGCTGTGCGCGCTCTTTGCGCTGCGCCCCCTTCTGGACTTTGCGCGCAGCCGCTCTTGGCTCCCTCGCCTCCGCCGGGCTGAACCCCCCCGCGCTGTGGGGCAGCCGGGCGCTGGCCGGAGCTCTAGCCCAAGTTGCAGACCGGGAGGAGCGGCCCGGCCGGTGCAGAGATGGGAGGGGGGCGGCAGCGCTGCGGATCGGGATCGGGATCGGGGCCCCAGGGCGAGCCCGGTCCCGGTTAAAGGGCCAGTCCCGCTCCGGCACGTGACCCGTCAGTTCTGCCTCTTCCCGCCCATCGGTACCGGTGGGATGTGGGGGGGTCAGGGCAGGGGTTAGGTGTGGGGAGGCTGGGGGCAGGGCACTGGGAATGGGGGGCTCAGTACACAGGGGGTTAGGTGTGGGGAGGCTGGGGGCAGGGCACTGGGTATGTGGGGGGCAGGGCATGGGGAATGGGGGGCTCAGGACACAGGAGGTTAGGTGTGGGGAGGATGGGGCAGGGCATGGGAGATGTGGGGGGCTCAGGACATAGGGGTTAGGTGTGGGGAGGGTAGGGGCAGGGCACTGGGGATGTGGGGGGCTCAGGGCGGGGGTTAGGTGTTTGGAGGCTGGGGGCAGGGCACTGGGGATGGGGGGCTCAGGGCAGGGGTTAGGTGTGGGGAGGCTGGGGGCAGGGCACTGAGGATGGGGGGGCTCAGGGCAGGGGTTAGGTGTGGGGAAGCTGGGGGCAGGGCACTGGGGGTGTGGGGGGCTCAGGGCAGGGGTTAGGTGTGGGGAGGCTGGGGGCAGGGCACTGGGGATGTGGGGGGCTCAGGGCAGGGGTTAGGTGTGGGGAGGCTGGGGGCAGAGCACTGGGGATGTGGGGGGCTCAGGACATAGGGGGTTAGGTGTGGGGAGGCTGGGGGCAGGGCACTGGGGATGTGGGGGGTCAGGGCAGGGGTTAGGTGTGGGGAGGCTGGGGCAGGGCACTGGGGGTGGGGGGGGCTCAGGGCAGGGGTTAGGTGTGGGGAGGCTGGGGGCAGGGCACTGGGGATGTGGGGGGCTCAGGGCAGGGGTTAGGTGTGGGGAGGCTGGGGGCTGGGCACTGGGGATGGGGGGCTCAGGGCAGGGGTTAGGTGTGGGGAGGCTGGGGGCAGGGCACTGGGGATGTGGGGGGCTCAGGGCAGGGGTTAGGTGTGGGGAGGCTGGGGGCAGGGCACTGGGGATGGGGGGCTCAGGGCAGGGGTTAGGTGTGGGGAGGCTGGGGCAGGGCACTGGGGATGTGGGGGGCTCAGGGCAGGGGTTAGGTATGGGGAGGCTGGGGGCAGGGCACTGGGGATGTGGGGGGCTCAGGGCAGGGGTTAGGTGTTTGGAGGCTGGGGGCAGGGCACTGGGGATGGGGGGCTCAGGGCAGGGGTTAGGTGTGGGGAGGCTGGGGGCAGGGCACTGGGGATGGGGGGCTCAGGGCAGGGGTTAGGTGTGGGGAGGCTGGGGGCAGGGCACTGGGGATGTGGGGGGCTCAGGGCAGGGGTTAGGTGTGGGGAGGCTGGGGGCAGGGCACTGGGGATGGGGGGCTCAGGGCAGGGGTTAGGTATGGGGAGGCTGGGGGCAGGGCACTGGGGATGGGGGGGCAGGGCAGGGGTTAGGTGTGGGGAGGGTAGGGGCAGGGCACTGGGGATGGGGGGCTCAGGGCAGGGGTTAGGTGTGGGGAGGCTGGGGGCAGGGCACTGGGGATGGGGGGCTCAGGGCAGGGGTTAGGTGTGGGGAGGCTGGGGGCTGGGCACTGGGGATGGGGGGCTCAGGGCAGAGGTTAGGTGTGGGGAGGCTGGGGGCAGGGCACTGGGGATGGGGGGCTCAGGGCAGGGGTTAGGTGTGGGGAGGCTGGGGCAGGGCACTGGGGGCGTGGGGGGCTCAGGGCAGGGGTTAGGTGTGGGGAGGCTGGGGGCAGGGCACTGGGGGTGGGGGGGGTCAGGGCAGGGGTTAGGTGTGGGGAGGCTGGGGGCAGGGCACTGGGGGCGTGGGGGGCTCAGGGCAGGGGTTAGGTGTGGGGAGGCTGGGGCAGGGCACTGGCGATGGGGGGGCTCAGGGCAGGGGTTAGGTGTGGGGAGGCTGGGGGCAGGGCACTGGGGATGGGGGGCTCAGGGCAGGGGTTAGGTGTGGGGAGGCTGGGGGCAGGGCACTGGGGGTGGGGGGAGCTCAGGGCAGGGGTTAGGTGTGGGGAGGCTGGAGGCAGGGCACTGGGGATGGGGGGCTCAGGGCAGGGGTTAGGTGTGGGGAGGCTGGGGGCAGGGCACTGGGGGTGGGGGGCTCAGGGCAGGGGTTAGGTGTGGGGAGGCTGGGGGCAGGGCACTGGGGATGGGGGGCTCAGGGCAGGGGTTAGGTGTGGGGAGGCTGGGGGCAGGGCACTGGGGATGTGGGGGGCTCAGGGCAGGGGTTAGGTGTGGGGAGGCTGGGGGCAGGGCACTGGCGATGGGGGGGCTCAGGGCAGGAGTTAGGTGTGGGGAGGCTGGGGGCAGGGCACTGAGGATGTGGGGAGCTCAGGGCAGGGGTTAGGTGTGGGGAGGCTGGGGGCAGGGCACTGGGGATGTGGGGGGTCAGGGCAGGGGTTAGGTGTGGGGAAGCTGGGGGCAGGGCACTGGGGATGGGGGGCTCAGGGCAGGGGTTAGGTGTGGGGAGGCTGGGGGCAGGGCACTGGGAGTGGGGGGGGTCAGGGCAGGGGTTAGGTGTGGGGAGGCTGGGGGCAGGGCACTGGGGATGGGGGGGCTCAGGGCAGGGGTTAGGTGTGGGGAGGCTGGGGGCTGGGCACTGGGGATGGGGGGGCTCAGGGCAGAGGTTAGGTGTGGGGAGGCTGGGGGCAGGGCACTGGGGATGGGGGGCTCAGGGCAGGGGTTAGGTGTGGGGAGGCTGGGGCAGGGCACTGGGGGCGTGGGGGGCTCAGGGCAGGGGTTAGGTGTGGGGAGGCTGGGGGCAGGGCACTGGGGGTGGGGGGGGTCAGGGCAGGGGTTAGGTGTGGGGAGGCTGGGGGCAGGGCACTGGGGGCGTGGGGGGCTCAGGGCAGGGGTTAGGTGTGGGGAGGCTGGGGCAGGGCACTGGCGATGGGGGGGCTCAGGGCAGGGGTTAGGTGTGGGGAGGCTGGAGGCAGGGCACTGGGGATGGGGGGGCTCAGGGCAGGGGTTAGGTGTGGGGAGGCTGGGGGCAGGGCACTGGGGGTGGGGGGAGCTCAGGGCAGGGGTTAGGTGTGGGGAGGCTGGGGGCAGGGCACTGGGGATGGGGGGGCTCAGGGCAGGGGTTAGGTGTGGGGAGGCTGGGGGCAGGGCACTGGGGGTGGGGGGCTCAGGGCAGGGGTTAGGTGTGGGGAGGCTGGGGGCAGGGCACTGGGGATGGGGGGCTCAGGGCAGGGGTTAGGTGTGGGGAGGCTGGGGGCAGGGCACTGGGGATGTGGGGGGCTCAGGGCAGGGGTTAGGTGTGGGGAGGCTGGGGGCAGGGCACTGGGGATGTGGGGGGCTCAGGGCAGGGGTTAGGTGTGGGGAGGCTGGGGGCAGGGCACTGGGGATGTGGGGGGCTCAGGGCAGGGGTTAGGTGTGGGGAGGCTGGGGGCAGGGCACTGGCGATGGGGGGGCTCAGGGCAGGGATGTGGGGAGCTCAGGGCAGGGGTTAGGTGTGGGGAGGCTGGGGGCAGGGCACTGGGGATGTGGGGGGTCAGGGCAGGGGTTAGGTGTGGGGAGGCTGGGGGCAGGGCACTGGGGATGTGGGGGGTCAGGGCAGGGGTTAGGTGTGGGGAAGCTGGGGGCAGGGCACTGGGGATGGGGGGGCTCAGGGCAGGGGTTAGGTGTGGGGAGGCTGGGGGCAGGGCACTGGAGTGGGGGGGGTCAGGGCAGGGGTTAGGTGTGGGGAGGCTGGGGCAGGGCACTGGGGATGGGGGGCTCAGGGCAGGGGTTAGGTGTGGGGAGGCTGGGGGCAGGGCACTGGGGATGGGGGGCTCAGGGCAGGGGTTAGGTGTGGGGAGGCTGGGGCAGGGCACTGGGGATGTGGGGGGTCAGGGCAGGGGTTAGGTGTGGGGAGGCTGGGGCAGGGCACTGGGGATGTGGGGGGGCTCAGGGCAGGGGTTAGGTGTGGGGAGGCTGGGGGCAGGGCACTGGGGATGGGGGGGCTCAGTACACAGGGGGTTAGGTGTGGGGAGGCTGGGGGCAGGGCACTGGGGATGTGGGGGGTCAGGGCAGGGGTTAGGTGTGGGGAGGCTGGGGGCAGGGCACTGGGGATGTGGGGGGCTCAGGGCAGGGGTTAGGTGTGGGGAGGCTGGGGCAGGGCACTGGGGGTGGGGGGGGCTCAGGGCAGGGGTTAGGTGTGGGGAGGCTGGGGGCAGGGCACTGGGGATGGGGGGCTCAGTACACAGGGGGTTAGGTGTGGGGAGGCTGGGGCAGGGCACTGGGGGTGGGGGGGGTCAGGGCAGGGGTTAGGTGTGGGGAGGCTGGGGGCAGGGCACTGGGGGTGGGGGGCTCAGGGCAGGGGTTAGGTGTGGGGAGGCTGGGGGCAGGGCACTGGGGATGGGGGGCTCAGGGCAGGGGTTAGGTGTGGGGAGGCTGGGGCAGGGCACTGGGGGTGGGGGGGGTCAGGGCAGGGGTTAGGTGTGGGGAGGCTGGGGGCAGGGCACTGGGGGTGGGGGGCTCAGGGCAGGGGTTAGGTGTGGGGAGGCTGGGGGCAGGGCACTGGGGGTGGGGGGCTCAGGGCAGGGGTTAGGTGTGGGGAGGTTGGGGGCAGGGCACTGGGGATGGGGGGCAGGGCAGGGAGCTGGTTGTTGTGTGTTTCTAGGGGGGTGGGCAGGGCAGAGGGGCCTGAACCCCCCCCCAGTTTCACACCAGGAAGCTCCGTGCTCTCCCACTCCCTGTCCCGCCAGGGAGCGAGGGCCAAGTGCCCAGCCAGAGGGGGAAGCAGCGATCGGGCCCTTTCCCCTCGCTCCCTGGCAGTGACAGGGGGGGGGGGCCTCTTCGGACTCTGGGGGGGCCTTCAGCCCCCTCCTGAAATGGCAGCTGGGAGGGGTGGGGGCTCGGAAGTGCCGGTCAGTGGGGGGCCCAGCCCGCCCGTCACCTACCTGCCACTTAGCACCCAGGCGGCAGGGAGCCCCAGGGGCCGGGGCGGCGCCTTGCCTGGGTGCACAGGCGTCCGTGCGCCGTGGCCGGCGGGCCCCACCGTTGCCCCAGGGCCTGGTGATTCTAAGGGGGGGGGCGCCTAGGGCCCTGGCCCCTTTAATCGCTGCTGGGGCCGGGCGCCTCGCGGGGTCCCTGGGGACCACACCCCACGGTCTGGACAACGCCGAGGACCAACTGTCCCTGGCCCCGCCCCTTCCACCTCAAGCCCCGCCCCTTCCAACTGCGCAGCGCTGGTCCCACACACACACACTTTGCCCTGGGCCCTGCTGGTGGCTGGTTAAGCCTCACCCCTGCTGCTCACCTTTCGGCCCTTTCACCTTCCCCTTTCCGTGTCCTCTCCCTGCTGCCCGTCCCCTCTCTCCCAAGCCGCACTGCTCCTCCCATAGGCAGCGTTGTCCCCCCAGGTGCGCAGGCACCGGGAATATTCGGGGCCTGGTCCTGGGAAGCTGGAAGCAGCCCAGCCCTTGCAGCAGGGAGTTTGTTTCTAAAGCAGGGGGATTAAGGTAACCCCTGCACTCCACCTCACATTTACATTTCAGGTGCTGTCATATCAGACACCCCCCCTCCACCTCCTGCCTGGAGCGTTATAGGGTCCCCAAGGCAGTGTGGGGCTCTCCAGCCGAAGGGAGGGACAGCGGGCGGGCGCACAGGGCACTTCGGAGCCATCTGAGGGGCGAGATGCACTTCACGTTTCATTTCTTTAAACTTCTTTAACCCCAAAGCCACCTCATTCAGACGAACAGCCACCGAGACACGACAAGCTCTCAGAGCACAGGGAGGAGGCAGAAGCCCAGCAGCAGAGTGGGGGCTGGCCAGTTTAGTGCACCCAATGTAGCATGTCTGATCATCTGCCCCATGGGGCAAGGAGCTCCTGGCCCTCAGGGACCGTGTAGGGGCCCCGGAGACCAGGGTGGAGTGGAGGAGCTAAGGGAGGCCGGGAGGTGCGTAGATGAGACTTTCCGGGTCAGGCAGCCCTGGTGCTATTGAGGGTGAAAGGCTCAGGGAAGGAGAACACCCAACGGCAGCAGAGGGAAATGCTCCCACAGTCAGGACCCTCCGTCCAGAGGATGTTGTGGGACCTCTCTCCCTGAGGACACCTCTAGGGAAGGGGGGGTGGAAGGTCCAGTCATTAGGAAGAGATGGTGTCAGTACGGGGGGATTCAATCAGACATACAGCTGGGTTTGTGATGGCTGGAAAAACCCCATGGTGACTTGCCTGCCTGGTGTGAGCATTGCGGATATTTCGAGACACCTAGATAGACTTATGTGCAGTGCTGGGGAGAAGCCAGTGGCTGTGGTACATGTAGGTACCAGTGCCGTAGGGAAAGATGGGAGAATGGTCCTGGAGGCCAAATTTAGGCTGTTAGGAAAGAGATTGAAACCCAGGATCTCCATGGCGGCATTCTCTGAGATGCTTCCAGCTCCATGTGCAGGGACAGATAGACAGGCCTGCAGGATCTCAATGAATGGCTGAGACTGCTGATTTATAGAGGGGGGGTTTAGGGGACACTCTTGAGACAGGGGAGCCCATAGGCTGGGCTCCACCTAAACCAAAATGGAACCAGGTTGCTGGCACTTAAAAAGGTCGTAGAGCTGTTTTAAACTATGGGCTGGGGGAAAGCTGACGGGTGCAGAGGGGCACATGGATCGGCCAGAGACATCCCTCGGGGGAGGGCCAATGAATGGAGATTGTGTCCTGGTGAGGAGGAGAGGATGGAAGATGCTAAAATACAGGTAAGAGCTGATGAGAAACAGTGAAATGAGAAACTTCAGAGGGGGAGCTGAGTTAGTCTGTTACCGGAAAACCTTAAAAAACAACCAATAGTCGGGTAGCACCATAAAGACCCACAAAACATGTCGATGGTGTCATGAGCTTTCGTGGGTGCAGTGGGTTGTGCCCACGAAAGCTCAAGATCCCATCAATAGGTTTTGTTGGCCTTTAAGGTGCTTCAAGACCATTCATTGTTTTTTAAGTTTTTCCAGTGAAAGGAAAGTGCCATCCAATCCCAGCAGGGAATGGCAGACAAGCCCCCAGAGATGGCCCAGGGCATTAGCAGAAGGCCTAGTGCCCCAGCCCTCTGTACTCCCTGGCTCCCAGCCCTGTCACTCAGGGGAGGGGACCTGGGGGAAGAGCGGAGATTGCTCCCTCCCTCCCCCACAGTCACCGGTGGCAGGAAGTGGAGTGATGCGACTGGGAGCCAGGGATCAGGGTGGACTGATGCTGGGTTACTCTGCTTCCTGCCTCTACCGCCAGTGGGGGGACCCCTGTTGCTGGCACGAACCCCCACTAGTGCCTTGGGCTGCATGGCTCGGGGGAGGGGGAGAGTGCAGAACAGGGAAGGGGAGAGGCAGAGCAGGGGCAGATGTTTGGGGAAAGGAGTGGAGGGGTGGGAAGAGGCAGAGCCCTCCCTCCGGCTAGGGGTGCCCCTTGTGTCCCACCACAGCAGTCGCCACTGTCCATGTGTAAGGTCAGGGGCCCTTTTCTCCAGCCACAGTCGAACAGCAGCAGGCACGAGCCAAGGAGCAGAAAATCACACGTGATCTCAGTCACATCAAACCAAGGAAATACTGAGCTGCTTAAAAGCTGCTCCTGGCTTAAGAGTGTCCCCCCCCCCCCCCCCCCCGCCACACAAAGAAACCAGAGACGATCTTATGAAGTTTAAAGGAAGTTTTGTTTGGTTGCCTCCAAACTGGCAAGAAACCACTTCCCAACGCATGACTGTGAAATTGGCACTTCTCTATTGCTCTGCCTTTGTGGGCCTTAGTTCTCTCTTGTAGGATCTGTTTGGCTCTTTGATTGTTTCTGTCTGTTGCGTAATTCATTTTGCAAGGAGGTCGGGTAATCGATTGGTTGGCAGTGTGCTAGGGCAGGTCAGAGATTTATTTTATTGCACCTTAGTTTTGAATGGTGGATTCAGGTCCAGCTGAGCAGGCCTCAAGTTTCAAACCTTGTGCCAAAGCTCCAAGTGCCCCAGACGACTGGATCCCAAGAAAAGTGTCTTGCCTCATTGGGAGCAGAGAGCACTGTGTGCGTGAGAACAGAACAGAGAGCAGCCAGACTGGGTCCAACCAATGGTCCATCTAGCTCAGTGTCCTGTCTACCCACAGCGACCAGCGCCAGGTGCCCCAGAGGGAGGGAAGCGTCTGTGTTCTGGTTTAGTAATTGTTCATAAATAGGGGCTAAGGATATTACTGTGCAAGGCTCTTTCGTTAGTAAAAGGCCCCACCAAACCGCAGAAGATTATGCCCTAAGCCCTAGGAATTGGGTGTGGGTGGCCCTGAGCCTTAGGGACTGGGAACGGGTTGGGGATGCCACCAGATTACACCTTGAGCCCACAGAAGGGCTACAGGGAGGTGCCATGGAGCGTGCAGGTAACACGAGCAAAGGGGCCTGTGTCAAGGAATGCTGGAATCAGCTACATGGAAGGAGGAAACGAGATACAAGCCACAAGGACAAAGTCCGTGCCTCTGAAAACCCGCCCACTCCGGTGGAGGAGTGAAAGGAAGCGATGGAAAAATGTTTTTAAAAATGAGACCCCTAACGGAAGAAAGGAGAATTTGCTAGTAACAGACGTACAGCTAAAGCTTGAGAGACAGGAGATGATCAACTCCTCATACGTGACGGTAATGACACTCTGCCCAGGAGGACAACCACCCCGACCCAGCATGGATGCGGCAGCTCTGGTTGGGGTTGATTCTCTGACACTGTCAACTTTAAAAACAAGACTGGACGTTTTTCTAACAGATCTGCTTTGGAAATTCTTGCAGGGTGGGTCTCTGGCCTGTGAGCTTCAGGGGGATGATCGCAGTGGTCCCTTCTGGCTTTGGAACCCTAGCACTTCTGGGTAAAAATGGCTGGAAGCGGTCAGTGCCATGAGCGCTTTTGCCAAGGGTGGAAGCTTTGGCTGGCTGGGGGCTCCTCATCTACTCTAGAGAGGTGGGTTTGGGGGCCGCAGAACAGGCATGTCATGAGCAACACGCAAAAGCCCAATGAACCATCCCCACAAGGAAAAGGAGATGAAAGGTTTAGAAAGTTTCATCTTGGTATTCCTGGAGGGGCTTGTAACAGCTGAAAACCCTGCTCTAAAATACTTCCTGCTGGACACTGCCCTTTAATTCCTCCTTAATAGAGCGGAAGGCAGGAGGAGGTTGCTTGCAAAAGAGGCATTCTGTATCTCTTGTGAATATCTTTATCAGACTCACAAGGGCATAATCTTGCGTGTTTTCACTAAGCACATTACAAGCCAAGACAAAGGTTAAGATACCTGGCTCCAGCTCAGGCCATTTTGAACGCTTCCATGAGCCAAAAGAGGAACTCCAGCCAAATAGTAAATTATAAAACGTCAACAGGAAGCGTCTCTCTTCACTTTCAGAAGGCTCAAGCAGTATCCAAGGTCTTGAAGAATGGATTGGGTTTTAGGCCAATTAGTTTTTCCATTGCTAAAACGTCCCATATTTTTCTGGGCTACTTGCCCTCTGCATTAAATATCTCTACCAAGGTTCCTGCAGCAGGTTCGTCATTGTGCCATCTATGCACTTAGGTTCCAGCTTAGCAAAACACTTCAGCATATATCTTATTGGCATGCTTAAGTGCATTTCTTCTATTTTCTACAGCTCTCCCAGAGTTGTGCAAATAATTTATTTTGTTGTTCCCTGACACTTCCAAAACATTGAAAACAATTACTTCACATTGACCCAAAAGCAAACATTTTAAAACATTTTAACAAATCAAAAAGGGGGGGGGGGATATTTTGGGCTGAATGAAAAGTTTGTTTGCCCCACAGTTAAATGTTTCATTTCAATTCACAATGGTTTTTAATAATAAAATGGAAGATTTTGCAACAAAAAGTGGTTTCAAACGGAACTGAAATGTTTTGGAAAATGTCAGAATTTGGTTTAGTTTGCCAGCACAAATGCAGTGAAACGGACACACATTTTCCAAATGCTTTGGTGTCACCAAAGCTGGATTTTTCCCCATAATATTTGTTGCTCAGGCCATGCATCGGAGAAGCCTGCTGAATCCTTGTCCTATTAGCTCCTCCATGGCAGTCCTGTTGCTAAGGAAACGTATCCTGGTCAGTTCAAGAGCCAACATCAAGACCGCGGCTCTTTCCTTGTCTCCAACAGATCTTCCCCGTCGGACCCCCATGCCCAGCACTCGGCTCCCTAATTAACCACAAATGCTGGCTTCCGCCTTTGGCCAGGCCCTCACTGCTTGCACACAAGGGGATTTCTCCCCCAGGGCCTCATTTTCTGCCAGAGCAAAGTCCCTGGGCAGAACAAGTGGGGCTCTGGTTTGGTGGCCTCCGAGTCCACCTCGTAGCAACCAACCAAGGTTGCATGCGTGTAGCTGGGAGCGCGTCTCCCGAGAGTGCTGGAGGAGGCTGAATGTGGGGGGAGAAAGAGCCCAGCGTGAAACAGAGCACGCTCGGCACTGCACGTGCCATGAAGCACAGTGGTGCTGTGCTCTAGCTCAGTCCCCGCCGGGGGGATTCTCCCAATGCAGAGGAGCCAACGTAAGACATGCACCATATTGGACCCCCGCAACCTAGTCACCACTTAAATCCACTTACCCCAGGCACATGCAACCCAGGGTCCGGGGCACTGTTGCTAGGTGGATTTAGCCCTCCACACCCAGAAGCTTCCAGAGTTGGGGGTGGTAGTTTGGGGTCTGCTCCAACAGGGTCTGATTCTGTTGCTGGGGTCAGACTCCTTGAGGGCAGCTGCTTTTCTAGGGGCCCTGGGTGAGCTGGAAGAAGCTGAGCAAGGAGCAGAGGGCAGGCATGTTGCAGCAGGTAGTAATGGTGCTAGCCCTGTAAGAGGGCAAGTACGTGGGCCATGTGAATTGCAGCCAGGGAAACTGGAAGGGAAAATAAGGTCTTCTGGTTTAGCTGTCTGCTTGGAATGTTGTTTTGATTTTAGCCAAACTGTTCTAGTCACTGTCTCAAGGCGCGTGAGTCACCAGCTTTCCTTTGAATACAGCAAAGGGGAAAGAGGCATTTCTGTTTGGTTAGTCTCAGTTTGGGTATTTTCTTGTAACCAAGGTTTCCTTTAAATCGGTGTTTCCCAACCAGGGTTCCGTGGACCCCTGGGGTTCCGCAGACCATCGTCGGGGGTTCCACGAGAAATCGTGGAATAAATAATTATTTTTTTCTTACAGTGTAAGCTGACATATATATGTAACCAGGGGTCAACAATCTATTGAATCTACTCACCCGTGGCGAGTAGATTTCAGCCCGGCGCCCCGTTCACCGGTGGCGCACTCATGCACAATGCGGCTCTTGCACATGCGCCGTGCGGGGCTGGCGAGCGGCTTTCGCCGCGGTTCGTCAAGCCCTGTATATAACAGCTAATTACAAATTAATTTTCTTGACAATAATTTAGCAGTAATTGAATTGCGCTCCCTGCTGTCAACTTTTTTTGGCCAAGCAAACGTTTTCATAGGTAGGGGTTCCTCGGGATATGAAAAATTATTTTAGGGGTTCCTCCATGGGAAAAAGATTGGGAATCACTGCTTTAAAGTATGCCCTTGTGCCTTAACCGAGTGACTGGTTAACCAGTGAGTAGCTGGCTCACAGGATCCGCAGAAGCGGAAGAGTCAGCCTGGATTCCAACTGAGGATCCCTACAAGCAAGTGGTAGGAAGATGGTTCAGACTCAGCAAATGGTGCAGTTCTGGTGATCAGAGACGCTCCCAGAGACTTGGGTGAACTAACCCTAAGCTTTTGGGGTCTCTCAGTTTCTTCTTACTGTGTTCAGTGTGGACCAAACTCTTCCTGTTTTGCTGTTGGTTTCTCTTTAGAACTGTGGAGACAATGTCGGGGGGTTATCAAATAGCTCGGTTATGTTGTAAAACTAGATTATTCATTTCTTCATCATAAGTCATTGAATTCGTTTCTTTGGTTCCTTTTGGGACTTGAAGGTGGGGAGGCAGACCTGGATAGTCCGTGCTGAGAATCTGTGGAGACTGAACTCTGGGGCCAGGGCTACACTACACCTGGAAGGTCGGGTTAAGGTTCGCAGCTCCACTACATAGAATTCATAGCTGGCGTCGGCTTACCTTAAACCAACCTTGCACCGTCTTCACGCTCCCATCAGTTTCTCTTACTCCTCCCGACTGCCAAGAGTAAAGGCGCTGGCCAGAGCTGACCTCAGCGTTTGATTTACGGGTCTTAACTAGAATAGTGATAGAAATGTCGCCGTGTTAGTCTGGGGTAGCTGAAGCAAAATGCAGGACAATGTAGCACTTTAAAGACTAACAAAATGGTTTATTAGAAGATGAGCTTCACGAAAGCTCCACAAAAGCTCATCATCTAATAAACCATCTTGTTAGTCTTTAAGTGCTACATTGTCCTGCATTTTGCTTCAGGTCTTAACTAGACCAGCTAAAACAAACACCAGAAGAGCGATCTCTAGCACTGAAGTAAAGATACGCCCTGGGTTTTCAGCTACTTTTCTATGGGATTTGGGTTTTTAAGGCACAGGAGAAAGGCAATGAAGTGGAGTCTAGTCCATGCAAGATTGCACACAGGCATTGTGCTGCACCCCTGCAAAGGGTGAACTGCATCTCAAAACCAGCACTGGCATCCCTGTTTGGAACCTGTGCCCTGAGAGAACAGGAAAGTCACAAGTTTGCCTTCCGTTCTGAATTACAGAGACAGAAGTTGCTGAAATGGTGAACTCTGCGCCCAGCTTTGAAACCGGCCGGGAGTAGCCTTGCCAGTAGCAGAAAGCCGGACACTGGGCAAATGCCTGATTCGTAGATTTCCAGGCCAGACGGCACCACTGTGGTCATCCAGCCTCACCTCTGAGCAGGAACGTCCCCAAAATAATTCCTAGAGCAGATCAGTTTATAAGAGCATCCAGCCTCGACTTTTCCATTGTCAGCGATGGGAATCCACTCGGGGAAATTGTCCGAGGGTTCGTTACTCTCACCGTTAAAGCCCGTGCCTTATTTCGGGAGTGAAATTCTCCAGCTTCAGTTCAGCTGGATGGTGTTAAGCTCTTTTCTGCGAGGCTGGAGAACCCATTATCCAGCACTGATTACCCACGTGGTACTTAGAGACGGGTCAAGTCTCCTTCTCACCTTCTCTTTGTTACACGAAGCAGAGGGAGCTCTTTGTGTGTATCACTACGAGGCAGGTTTTAATCCTTTACTCATTTTCAAGGCTCTCATCTGGATTGTCTCCAAGG
This sequence comes from Pelodiscus sinensis, assembly GCF_052426305.1. NCBI lineage: Eukaryota > Metazoa > Chordata > Testudines > Trionychidae > Pelodiscus > Pelodiscus sinensis. The sequence continues at coordinate 2,161,858 of NC_143074.1, read as the reverse complement.
GTATCTACACCCGTCTTGAGTAGTGGACCTCAGAACTGGACCCGGGATCTAGCAGCACCAAACACAGAGGTAAAATTACCTCTCTTTCTACTCCAACTTGAGACTCCCCTGGTTTTGTAGCCCATGTTCCCATTAGCCACAGCTCTGCATTGAGAGATCATGTGCAGCTGTCTAGTCACCAAGCCCTCCAAAGCCTTTTCAGAGTCAGTGCCCCCACCAGAGGCAGCTCTTCTGAAACTCTTGGATGCAAAATATCCAGACCGGCTATTGCAAAAGTTTCTGACTTTAGTAGCTGCTGTACCGTCCCCAGAGACAGTGCTGGAATAGGAGGAGTGCCGTCACCATCAGCCTTCTCTCCCCCCAAATACGGAACTGTGTCCCCACAGGGCTCCCTTTGCAATCTCCAGTCCAGCAGCTGCTTCTCCTTCAAGCTCTGCACATGATTCCTGGAGCTGGGGGCTCAGACAGACCCCCGCTAGCATGCCAGTTCTCACCCTGCAGCTCAGTGTCCCAAGACAGACAGGCGCGAGGAAACGGGATTTTCTGAGCCCCTAGAAAATTAAGCCGCAGAGGGGGCGGTACACAGGTCCACACCCACAAAGGGCCAACCCCCCACGTAAATCCGTCTTACTCTAGGTAAACATTTGACACAGAGAAAGCTCATAAAGTTCACTCTCTTTAGCCGGGAAGGAGAGCTACGCACAGCTGTGCGCCCATTGTCCCTGGCAGCACTTATTTACACTGGGTTTGCTAATAAACAGAAGGGATGTTATGATGTATAGGAAGCCGGATGTCAGTGGTTGCGAGCGATGACAGATGGACCCAACTAAGTCACGGAGCCAAAATAAAACAAAACCGGCCAGGCAAGCCTCATACACAAAGAGAAATTGTACAAATCGGAATTTCTGACCTTAGCCCTTCCTGCAGGCACAGTTCTTCTCGGGCCAGAGCCGATCTTTCCCCGGCCCCGGGTCTCGCAGCTTCGCCCCTCCTTAGAGTTCTTGGCTTTCCAGCTCCTTGCCTGTGTCCCGGCGGGTGGAGCAGTCTGTGACGCCAGCTGAGGACCGTTATTGTTTGCTTCCCGGTTCTTACATCGCATTTCCCAGGGCGGGCAGTCTGCTTCGTTCCCTACCCCCCGTGGAAAAAGAGAGCATTCCAGGTGGGCTCCAGCCCCAGGGGCCGGCTGCGTGCTCCCAGATGGGGCATAGCCTCAGGTGGAAGGGTTGGGGCAGGAACACCAGCCCCTCCCCCGCAGCCCTCAGCACTGCCTGGAGCGTGCCACTCCCGTGGTGATTTAAAGGGCCCAGGGCTCCGAGCACCACAGTAACCATGGCCAGGAAGCCTGGGCCCTTTTGAATCCCTGGGGCAGTTACCCTCTTTGCCCCCCCCCACCCCCCGCACCCGCGGTCAATAGGCCAGAATGCACCAGCAGACCTAGATTCATAAACTGGTTTCCACTTCGTATTTCTAACGTCACGTAGAGGAATGATACACGCACACACATTGCGCAGCCACATTCAGGGGATTACACGCGCTTCAATGATAGATCACTTGTCCCAATTTGCATAAAGCCTATTTGAGTTATGTATATTTATATAAAAAAACACACTTCCGTAAAACGACAGGGCACCATGTCACCCTGCCTGCCTGCTCCCAGGAGTCTGGAACGGTTGCTCTATGTCTGAAAGCATTTTCTGCTTCCTTATCTGCCACAAAACAGACCTAAGGCTCTCTCACAGAGAGAAAGCTGTTGCTTGCCATTTCAGCCAGACTGATCATTCCCTCAATGACCTTAAAACATGCATATTGCTTCATTTTATAGTATATAGTTTTAGTATATAGTTCATTTTTTTTGATTGTATCTCTTTGGTATATATGGTTGTGCCGATTTTCTTCCACATATTGTTCTGAGGAAGTGGGTCTGGCCCACAAATAAACCTAATAAACCATCTTGTTAGTCTTTAAAGAGCTCCATAGTCCTGTCTTTTGTTTCAACTATGGATAAGCAGTTTCGTGCCAGACAGGATGGTGTGACTTCAGTTTTCTCTACCCATCTTGAGATCTGTTTCTTTATCTGGTGACAGTGGAGGAGCTATCAGAGCAAAATCCCCTTCTCACAACCTGGTGTGACACTATTTTAATACAACTTAGATGGAATGTGAGTATGGGTGTGTCTAGACTACAGGGTTTTGTCAACAAAACTATACCTGCGCCTACACTACCGCTGCGTTCTGTCGACAGAACACGGCAGTTTTGTCGACAGCGGTAAACCTCATTCTGCGAGGAATAACGCCTTTTGTCGACAGAGTTCTGTCCCCAAAAGGCGCTATTGCATCCACACTGCGCTTTTTCAAAAGAGCATCCACACTCTCTGTCGAAAAAGCGGCTTGCTTTGTCGCCAGAACTGGCTGTCGTCTAGACGCTCTTTTTCGACAGAGGCTTTGTCGACAGTATCTGTCGAGAAACCCTCTGCTGACAACAGCCTGTAGTCTAGACGTCCTCTATTATGTGACTCTAGCCCTTACAGCTAATGGCTGCTGCTCTTCAGTCTGGCTGCAGAGGGAAGCTTTGGTTCAGGCCGACCACAGGCCTTCCAGCATGGCTACAGAACAACCACACTGTTACAAGGAAACCAAACAGTGAGCACTACTTGGGCCAGGGCCTGGGTGCAGAGCTGGCAAGTCCCTTCCTCCCCCCCCCCACCCCGCTGCCCCACCAGGCCTCCCGGGACCAGGCAACGGGGGCAGGCCCTTGGCTGCTGCCTGGCCGAGGACAAAGGACCCACTGAGGGAAACCAAAGCCCTTGTGAGGCCTCTCTGCAGCGCGCTGGGCAGAGTCCCCTGGGAGCTGGGCCAAGGGGGGGGGGCGGCTTCCTTGGGCTGTCTCCGATCACAGCGGGTCCAGGACGCCCAGCCTTGGCTCAGGGGGCCGACCAGACCCCTGCCAGGGGCTAGGCCAGCGAAGTCTGAGCGCAGCCAGAGATGCTGCTGCCTTGTGCGCGGAGCACTCCCAGGTTGGCTCATTCAGAGGTGCCGCGAGGGCTGCGTCTGGCCCGACCCCCCAGCACCATTCGCTGTCGGCCGCAGGGCAGTGGGCCCAGCACACACGGTGCCACCCGCAGCTTCCTCCAGCCCGGGGCAGGCGCTCCAGAGCAGGGCTGGCGACTCGGGAGGGGGTGCCCCTGACACCGCGGTCCGGCAGTGCCACTAGCCCATTGCACAGACGGGAAACTGAGGCCCAGAGCGGCTCAGGGACAGGCCCAGCGGCACAGAGGAGGTTCCATAGAAAGTTGGGCTGCAAGAGACCTTGAGAGGCTGCATCCAGCCCCCTGCCCTGAGCCGGGACCAAGTAACCCTGGAGCATCCCTGCCAGTGTCTGTCCATCTGTTCTGAACCCCCCCCCCCCCCCCCCCGCCGGTCGGCAGCCCCCCTCGGGAGCCGTTTCCAGAGCTTCGCTGCCCTTCCTGTCTCTGCTGCGCTCCAGCTACATCGCCCCGGCTGCCCATCCAGCCCCTCCTTGTCGGCGGCAGGACGCTGACAGTCCCAGCACTGCGCCCTGGACGAACCTCTTCCCCTGCCTCTGCAAACGCCTGCCCTGTGCAACAACCGCCAGCCGGGCCACTGCTGGGGGGTGGCGCAGCAGCTCCAGAGCAGAAAGTGTCTCCATCCTGAGCCAGGGCCGGGCGGGTTCGACTTGCTTCTGTGCAGCAGCTCAGTCCTGGGGCACGAGGGTACGTGTGTGAGAGCCTGCAGGGCCAGGGGACTCTGCCCCCCACCCTGCCTGCCGGCCCCCTGCCCCACGGAGGCCCAGTAGTGACCCAGCCCCGCTGGCTTCCTGTGGCACATGCTCTAAAGCAGCCGAGTTCTCCCGCTCCGGCTGGAGTTCGCTCCTTTCCCGTCCGGCCGGCAGCCACGCAAACACCCCCCGCAAGTGGCCACACAGGTCCCAGGCCCTGCTCAGGCTGGTTCGTACTCGCCCGGCGCAGTGTGTGGGAACTGCTGGGATCCCAGGATGTCTGACCCAGAAACCCACAGGCTTTCTGGGGGGCGGGAGACCCCTGTGGAGCAGGCCTGGGCCCCTGCTGTCCAATGGGGTGTCATTTTCACTCGGGAGCGAGCAGCCCTGGGGTCAAGTCTCAGCCCTTCGTTGCCAGGCTCAGCTTCGGTGCCAGGGACACGGGCGGAAACCCAGAGTCGCTTCTGTCAAGTGTGGGCACAGCCCCTGCTCCCCGCTGGGGTCAGAAGCAGCAAGGGCCCCATGCAGAGTCGGCGTCGGTCGCTGCAGGGCCACGGAGGTCCCTGGGCACAGCACCGGGTCTGACATTCACCCCGGCCGTGCGGGGGGCCGGGACGGGGCACAGCTGGGAGCGAGATGAATGTCCCTCTGTTACTGGCATCCACACCCCAGGGCTCCCCGGACAGCCACACTCAGTCTCCATGTGGCCGGCTGCCATCTGGCCAGAGGCCCAGCAGTGCGAGACAGCCACCGGCTCGGGCCGCACGGCGCATGTCTCCGTGCGAGCGTGCGGCGGACGTGAGCGCCAAACCAAGGGAGCCATTGTCTCCCGAACAATGACGGGCCCAAGCAGCCCGGTGGCTTGCACGGCGCCAACGCAGTTAAAGAGCCCGCTCCGAGAGGGCTGCGCTTGCTGGGCGCGGATGCGCCTTCGCCACGGAATTCCGTGACACTGGGCTGTGCCCGTAGCGGGGCAGGGGATGGTTTGGGAGCAGGTTGAATCCCACGGGCAAAGGAAGGGAATGGCCATAATTAGCGGTTTCATTAGCTGAGGCCAAGGCAGAAACAGGTTGGTGGGAGAGAGAGAGAGAGAGAGAGAGAGAGTGTGTGTGTGTGTGTGTGCGTGTGCGCGTGTGCGTGTGTATGTGTGTGTGTGTGCGTGTGTGCGTGTGTATGTGTGTGTGTGTGCGTGTGCGCGTGTGCGTGTGTCTGTGTGCGTGTGTGTGTGTGCGCGTGTGTGTGTGTATGTGTGCGTGTGTGTGTGTGTGTGTGTGTGCGCGTGTGCATCCTCCCCTTCCTTGCTCTCTCCCCACAGGACATGTTACGCTCTCACACACACGTGTGCAACTCTCACCGACGTCGGGCGGCCGAGGGCGTCAGCCGCTAGGAGGCTGGGGATGACTCTGGCCCCGCGTTCAGGGGGGCCCAACTGGCAGGAGCTGAGCAAGGCGGGGGTACCTGTCCAGTTTTGCTCCATCCCCAAGATCCATTTCTCCCAGGCCACTTGCACTTCCACCCCAAGGGCTTTCTCCAGCGCTGGGGGATGGGATCAACCCCCCCACAGGCCAGCGCTAGGGTCTGAGTGTGGCCGGCAGGCTGGGCCTTACACGTCCTCCCAGCAATTCCTTCCCTCTGCAGGGCAGCAGCACACGGCTCCCTCTGGCCCCTGGAGCAATGGGAGCTGCGGAGCTGGTGCTCAGGGCAGGGGTGGTGCGTGGAGCCCCCAGGCTGCCCTGGCGGCCTAGGTTCCCGGATAGGTTGGCTGCTGCTGGGAGCAGTGTGGGGCCAGCCTGCCTCAGCCCTGGGCGCCTGCTCGCCAGAGACTGGACTTTTCACAGCCCGGTCAGTGGTGTTGCCTGGACCAACAGGGCCCCTTTCTGGCCAGGTGTCCAGCGGAAACCCGGATGCCTGACAGCCCTCGTTTTAATAGAGGCTGTCCTTGTCCCCGCTGGCCGGCTGGCATCCCTGGCAGTGTAACAGTGTGGTTGTTCTGTAGCCGTGCTGGAAGGCCTGTGGTCGGCCTGAACCAAAGCTTCCCTCTGCAGCCAGACTGAAGAGCAGCAGCCATTAGCTGTAAGGGCTAGAGTCACAGTGTCACAGCAGGTTGTGAGAAGGGGATTTTGCCCTGATAGCTCCCCCACTGTCACCAGATAAAGAAACAGATCTCAAGATGGGTAGAGAAAACTGAAGTCACACCATCCTGTCTGGCCCGAAAGTGCTTACCCATAGTTGAGGTTGTGGATTCCTCATTCTATGATCCTTGTCTCTACACGTTCCTATTGTTACGCTGTGCGATCTCTGACTGGTTTGTAACTGTTTCTGTCTGCTGGATAATTAATGTTGCTAGGTGTAAATCAATGAAGGTGGTGGGGTATGACTGGTTAGGTAATTTTGTTGTGATTGGTTAGTAAAATTATACTAAACTAATTGGTTACGGTCTAGCGAAGCAGGACTCAGGTTTCATTATATAAACTGGGGTCCAAAAAGTAATAGAAGCAGAAGGAAAGAAGCAAAAGGCTGGAAGACCAAAGGGAAACAAGGAACCCTAAGAAGAAAGGGGAAGACCTGGGAGGACTATTCACCTCCAAGACAGCCTGAGAGCAGAGCTGCCAGGATTCTCCTGTCCGACCGTGACGTGCAGCAGCCAGGACCCAGAGAGACTGCTCTTGCCTGGCCGGCAGGGAAGTCTGCCTGTACCAGGGTTGGTGAGCATGACACCGTGTGCTTGGCATGTGTATTCTGCTTGCTTGGGAATTGTCAATCAATAGAGGATCAGGATATTACTGTGTGAGGCTCCTTCAGTGGCTAAAGACCCTGCCAACCCGCAGGATGTTCCGCCCTGAGCCCCAGGATTTGGGTGAGGGGGTGCGTGTAAATTCGCAAGGTTGCACCGTGAGCCCTAGGAACTGGGGAAAGGTGTGTGTCCCTGCAGTGCGGAAGGAGAGAGACATTTGTGCAGGTGACATCCTGGGGTTCTTCCCTTTTAGGATCAGAGGGGAAGCCGTGTTAGTCTGAATCTGCATATACAGTGAGAAGTCCCGTGGCACCTAATTGACCAATAGATTTATTGGATCATAAGCTTTGGTGGGCAAAGACCCACTTCGTCGGATGCACGTCATTCCTATAGGACTCCCCTTTGGAGCCCAATCCCGGTCACTAAGGGAAACGGGCCTGCTGGGGGGGGAGGGCGGCGGGAATCAGCTTTTTCCCGCCAAATCTGAAACTCCACCCGCCGCAGCTTTGGCTCCCATGGGCCATGCAGCAGGGGTGGGGGTGGAGCCCCGGGAACGCTGCGGACGGGGTGCGGGGGGGCTGCCCATCCCCTGCAGGAGAGAACGCCGCAGCACGCAGCCATCGCTGCAGAGCTCCTTGGCCGTTTCAGCAGCCTGGCTGCAAGTCAATCCAGCCACTGGCCTGGGCTCAGCAAGCCCCTGCCTGACTCCGGCTGTCCTGGGACCCCAGCCAAGAGCACAAAGGCAGCGAGCCAGCGGGGGCGCCGGCTTTTCCAACAAGCTCTAGGTGGGGCAGCGAGTTCTGTGCCCGGGAACTCCTGCCCCGCCTCCCGCAGCTGGCTGCCTGGCATCATGCCTCTTGCTTTCATGTATTTGAACCGGGACAGCCAAAGAGCAACTGCCCCTGGGCGATGCCTTTGGCGCTGGAGGCATCGCCCGGCTCCCTTGCGTCTGGGCGTGAACGGACGGAGCTTTGTCCCAGTCGGCGGGAAATCCCACCGCTCACACCACGGCACTTTTGCTACTAACTAGACAACAAGCAGGCCCATGAGTCACCTGCGGCTCCTCAGTAGGATGAATGGAACAAAACAATCCCTCTTTTCAACCCGGCAAGCGAGAGCCGTGGTGCACGGCAGGAGCTGCGCTTTGGAAACGTGTGGGTAAATCGCCGGCACAGTACAAACGCTCATTGATGGTTTATTTCCTTCTGCTAGATTGTTCCCACAGGCAGACACTGCCCCGGGACAAAGGAGGGAGGTTGCTGTGACCGCCGAGTTCGTCTTTCCTTCCAACTGCTGCTGTGGCCGGGCCGAGCCCTGCCCGATGGAGCTGTGCTGTGCGAGGGGGACAGCGGAAAGCAAGAGACCGCGCTCACCAGGGGGCGAACAGGGCAGGACCGCTCCCTGCCAGGAGGCTGACACGGTGTCACTGCTAGTCGGGGGGACAGGTTTACGGCAGGGCTATGTCTAGACTGCAGGCTTCTTTCGAAAGAGCCTCTTTCAAAAGATCGCGTCTAGACTGCAGGCGGATCTTTCGAAAGAGAAATCCGCTTTTTCGAAAGAAAGCACCCAGCGAGTCTGGATGCTCTCTTTCGAAGACGGCCTCTTTACATTGAAGAACGCCTTCTTTCGAAAGAGGAACTTTCGAAAGAAGGCGTTCTTCCTCGTAAATTGAGGTTTACCGCCATCGAAAGAAAAGCCGCGTTCTTTCGAAATAATTTCGAAAGAACGCGGCTTGAGTCTGGACGCAGGGGAAGTTTTTTCGGGAAAAGGCTACTTTTCCCGAAAAAACCCCTGAGTCTGGACACGGCCCAGGTGTGAACGGGAAGGCTGCCGGGGCCCAGAGGCGGGAAAGCCAGGGAAGGGAAGGGAAGGGAAGGGAAGGGAAGGGAAGGGAAGGGAAGGGAAGGGAAGGGAAGGGGGCGGGCGTCCATAGTGCGAGAGCCTGCAAAATGCGCTTCCAGTACCTCAAGCTGGGGGCAGAGAGACAGGTGGGGGGGGGGGGTCCCTGGCCCGGGGTCTCTGGGCCCAGCCCCGGCGTTATCCCCTGCTCACAAGGGGCTGGCTGCACTTCCCTGCCCTGTGGGGCTCTCTCAGGGGCGCGGCGATTGGGTTGCCAGATGGTTTCACAGAAATGCCGGACTCACTTGACATGACCTCGGACAGGCAGCTCCAATACCGGACTGTCTGGTCCAAAACCGGACCCCTGGCACCCCTAGCGGCGAGGGCGTGTCTCTGGGTTTGTCCTGAGAGGGGGCCCCTCGCCCTAGGGTTGCCAGGTGTCCGGTTTTCTACTGGACAGTCCAGTATTTGCACCCTTTGTCCGGTAGAAAAATTCAGAAAATACCAGACAGGTGCAATGTGCAGCGTTCGGTATTTTCTGAATTCCCGGCTGGGCGCCGGATTTGGCCCACAATGCATTGCACATGGCTTCAGCTCTTGCTCCAGAGGGATAGGAGGAGGCATTTGCAGAAATCCATATGGGCCGAGCTTGCCCGACCCCTGCTCTGCCCTGGCCCAGGGCAAGGCTCTGCCCAGAGAGGGGCCCAGGACGTGGCTTTGGATCGTCCTGGGGGGGTTCTGCCTCTTCCAGGATTCCACCCTCCTGGCAGAAGCTGCTGCCTGTGGGCTGGGCTGCAGCGAGGGTCTCAGCCCCACAGCTCCGCTTCTGGCTCCCTAGTTCTGAGGAGACACTGTCCTGTCCCAGGTCCCTCCTGTTCGCAGCGCTGGAGCCGTGCTGGGCCCAGGATGGCAGAGGACAAGGGGGCGAGGTCGAGTCCTTTGCTGGGACAAGCCCAGAGCTATTCTTCTGGCAGAGCCCTGTGCTCTCGGGAGTGTCTCTGTCACCACCCAGGGACCGTGCCTCCACCAGCTTGTCTCTGCAGCCACCCTGGCCGTCAGTTGCAAAAGGGAGGCGCATTTTGCAGGCCCGCACGCCGCAGCCACATTCCCTGCTGACTCCCCCTTCCCTTTCCTGGGTCCCCTGCCTCCATTCTGAGCTGACCTCCAGCAGCCTCTCTGCTCGGCACGTCACTCCCCTGGGCCCTGCCAGCAGCACCGGGTGCACAGAAAGTTTAACACGAACTCTGACAAACCACAGTTGCCAAGGTTACCCAGGGAGTACGACTCTGTGCCAGCCCTGCCCTGCTGCAGCTCTGTGTGCTCGGCAGACAGCCCCATAGAACTCGCGCCGGCTGGCACGCTGGTACGTTCTCAGGGCGGGGTAGGGAATAGGCCCCTCGCGATGCCTGCACCACAAACCCTGCCAAGCGCAGCATGCAGGATAGCGCCACACTCCACCGCACCCCAGCACCCTGCGGCCGTTCCAGAAAGTCAGGGCCACACATGCTGGAATACCAGGGGGACTGGCAGCAAAGCCGGTTATTAGAAAGGCAACTTCCTCAGCCTTGGGTCTTTAGTATGAGGTGCTCAGATAAGTAGCAAATTTTGACACGTGCTATTGCAGCATATGGGACCTTTGCACAAATCTCACCTCTGAAAATGCAGTCACTGATCTACAATCCTAGAACTGGAAGGGACCTCAAGAAGCCATCGAGTCCAGTCCCCTGCACACACGGCAGGACCAAGCACCATCCAGACCATCCCTGACAGGTGTGTGTCCAACCTGCTCTTCAATATCTCCGCCCCAGGCAATTCATTCTAGTGTTTAACGACCGACAGGCAGGGTGTCTGTCCAACCTAAACCTCCCTTGCTGCAATCTAAGCCCATTGCTCCTTGTCCGGTCCTCGGAGGCCAAGGGGAACAATTTTTCTCCCTCCTCCTTGTGATAACCTTTTAGTTACTTGAAAGCTATTGTCATGTTCTCCCTCAGTCTTCTCTTTTCCAAACTGGACAAGCCCAATTCTTTCAGTCTTCTCTCCTAGCTCATGTTCTCTAGACCTTTCGTCATTGTCTTTGGACTTTCCCCAATTTGTCCACAACTTTTCTGAAATGTGCCCAGAATTGGACACAATACTCCAGGGCTGTTTCTAGACTGGCCAGTTTTTCCAGAAAATCAGCCGCTTTTCTGGAAAAACTTGCCAGCTGTCTACACTGGCCGCTTGAATTTCCACAAAAGCACTGACGATCTCATGTAAGAAATCAGTGCTTCTTGCGGAAATACTGTGCTGCTCCCGTTCAGGCAAAAGTCCTTTTGCGCCAAAGGGCCAGTGTAGACAGCTCAGATTTGTTTTCCGCAAAAAAGCCCCGATCGCGAAAATGGCCATCAGGGCTTTTTTGCGGAAAAGCGCGTCTAGATTGGCCATGGATGCTTTTCCGCAAAAAGTGCTTTTGCAGAAAAGTGTCCTGCCAATCTAGACGCTCTGTTCCGAAAATGCTTTTAATGGAAAACTTTTCCGTTAAAAGCATTTCCAGAAAATCCTGCCAGTCTAGACGCAGCCCAGTCGAAGCCGAATCAGCACAGAGCCGAAGAATGACGTCTTGTGACTTCCTTACAACACTGTTTATTGCAGCTCAGGAGGGTGTTTGCTTTTTTGCAAGTGTTACACTGTTGACTCATGCTTAGCTTGTGGTTCATGATGCCCCCTAGATCCCTTTCTGCAGGACTCCTCCCCAGAGTGTCGCTTCCCATTCTGTGTGTGGGATACTGATGGTTCCCCCATACGTGCAGCACTTTGCATGTGTCCTTATTGAACTTTGTCCAGTTTACCTCCGACCATTTCTCCAGTTTGTCCAGATCATTTTGAATTTGACCCTGTCCTCCAAGGCACTTGCCACCCCTCCCAGCTTGGGATCATCTGAAACTTAATATGCGGACTCTGTGCCGTGACCTAAATCTGAAGCTATTGAACAGAACCGGTCCCAAAACAGACCCTGCGGAGCCCCACTTGCTCTGCCTTCCAGCATGACCGTGATCTATGGATAACTGCTCTGAGAACGGTTCTCCAGCCAGGTCTGCATCCATCGTACGGCAGACCCGGCGAGGTCGCATTTCCCCAGTGCATGGACAAGAAGGTCGTGTGAGGCCGTGACCAATGCTTTACAGCGCTGGCCTGTCTGCTCCCTGCTTCCCACCCAGCTCTCTCACGCGCGCCTCTGCACTCATTTGGCATCGTGTGATTGGCTGGTGGTCCGAGGCGAGGTCTGCGTAGCGTGGGGAGGGCCACAGGCTGAATGTTGGGAACCGCTGCTCTAGCCCATAAACGCTGGAGCCTCCTTCCTCTCTGTAATTTTTCCATTGGGAGGCACGAGGCAGCCCGTGTGCTCATGCTGACGGACCTTGGTAAGCCAGCAGTGCCAGGGGCTCGTCCTTGTCCTGCCTGCCCTCCTGGGACAGCCGCTGCCGGCTCAGCACCCGAAACTCCTTCCGGGATCACCCCCTGGGGTGGCCTCAGCTGTGGGAACCAAACCTAGACCTGCTGGCTCTAAACACATGAGCCTCTGTCACCCCAGCTAACAGGCCCTGCAGGGCATGGCCACGAGGGAGGGGGTGACCAGCACAGAGACCCCCCGCCCCCGGGCCAAGCTCAGGGACGAGGCTTTGTCTCTGCACAGAGAGTGGGAGACGGAGGCTGGCGAGCACCCGGCGCAGCCGTGGGGTGCAGGGGAGAGGTGCCAGGGCTCCACGAAGGGTGGCATCCACAGGGACTGGAGAGACCATCCCCCGCCCCGGAGAGCTGCACTGCTGGTGGGCAGGCTGGCACGCATTGCCCCCAGGAGCTCTCCGCGGCACATGGGAAGGGCGGACAGGACACCTCCCTGCAGAAAGTCCCCCAGAGGCAGGCAGGGGCGCTATGAGGCGGCTGGCCAAGCCGTTCTGGAGGCGGGCGTGGGAGGGAAGGCTGGTTTTCAGCTCAGTGATGTTTTTGCATGAAGGGTTCTTGCTTCCCACAGAAAATTTGGTTTTTTTCCAATGAACTGTCCTACCACCCGAAAACCCAGACCTGGTGATGGGACTGTGGCACTTCAGGCCTTCGGGGCAGTTGTACTCTAGTTCCCTCACAAGCCCATTCCCCTCTGTGGGCCAGGCTCCTCAGACTACACCTCCCACAACGCATCATCCCAGGGGCTCCCATACTGCAGCCCTCTCCCTTCACCGGGGCCCTGGTCGGGGGAGGATGTGCAGTGTGTGCCGTGCCGGCTGCTCTCTCGGTGGGGGCGGTAGGGTCTGCAGGGTGCAGGGCAGATGGGCACATGAGACAGGTGCCAGACCTGCTCCCTCTGCCGTGAGTGGGAAGAAGCTGTTTCCACACCGTGGACTGCGCCCTGCTTCTCGCCCCCCGTGCGGGAGCATGGTCTTTTGCCCCAGACTGCTCCCCTCTCCACCGTGGGCTGGTCCAATGGGAACAGAGTATAAACGTGTCCCCTCGCCGATGGGCTGGCCCAGTTCTGATCTAACAGCTGTTTTGCTCACTGTAGCTCTGGTGGTCTTAGCAGGGTGACGGGAAGAGTCAGGCCCAGGCTGCATGCTTCCGGACAGCGGAGAAGCGTCCTGGCTCCTTGGGAAGCAGCCTGGGGTTAGCTCAGGGCACCGGAAAGTATAATGGGCTCAAGGATTCCCCAAGGGCAGTTTGGGAAGTAGCCAAGTGTGAAATGTTCCTCCTATATGCTGTTTGCATCGCCCCAGGCTTGTTCTGGAAACTCCAGGTGCAATGTAGAAATGCAGAAGGAATCTCGGATGATTGCAAACACATGGCTTAGAAGGAACAAAATCACACACGCTGGACACATGCAAAATGCCTCTCCTGCCCTGGACTGGGACGGGCCCCCTTGGCTCCCTAAAGAGAGTGGGTGAGCAATAAAACAAACAAACAAGTCCCACGGTCCTCAGAGGCTGCAATACTTAACCCGTCCGACTCCTGCTCCCAGCTAAGCTCACAGGTCCCTATACAACGGGCCCTCGCACGGGCCCAGCGTGCACTGAAAGCAGGGGCTGAGCTAGCTGGACATGTAGACACAGCTGAGCTAGTTTGATGTGCAGGCCGAGCTAGCCAGACGTGCAGGGGCTGAGCTAGCTGGACATGCAGGGGCCGAGCTAGCCAGACACACGGGCCGAGCTAGCCGGATGTGCAGGGGCTGAGCTAGCTGGACACACAGACACAGCTGAGCTAGCTGGACACGCAGGGGCCGAGCTAGCCAGACGTGCAGGTATAGCTGAGTTAGCCGGATGTGCAGGGGCTGAGCTAGCTGGACATGCAGGGGCCGAGCTAGCCAGACACACGGGCCGAGCTAGCCGGATGTGCAGGGGCTGAGCTAGCTGGACATGCAGGGGCCGAGCTAGCCAGATGTACAGGGGCTGAGCTAGCCGGACGTGCAGGGACCGAGCTAGCTGGACATGCAGGGGCCGAGCTAGCCAGACACACGGGCCGAGCTAGTCGGATGTGCAGGGGCTGAGCTAGCCGGACACACAGACACAGCTGAGCTAGCTGGATACGCAGGGGCCGAGCTAGCCAGACGTGCAGGTATAGCTGAGTTAGCCGGATGTGCAGGGGCTGAGCTAGCTGGACACACGGGCCGAGCTAGCCGGATGTGCAGGGGTTGAACTAGCCGGACGTGCAGGGACCGAGCTAGCCGGACGTGCAGGCACAGCCGAGCTAGCCGGATGTGAAGGGGCTGAGCTAGCCGGACACGCAGACACAGCTGAGCTAGCTGGACACGCAGGGGCCGAGCTAGCCAGACGTGCAGGTATAGCTGAGTTAGCCGGATGTGCAGGGGCTGAGCTAGCTGGACATGCAGGGGCCGAGCTAGCCGGATGTACAGGGGCTGAGCTAGCCGGACGTGCAGACACAGCTGAGCTAGCTGGACACACAGGGGCTGAGCTAGCTGGACACGCAGGCACAGCTGAGCTAGCTGGGTACTGGGGCAGGACAGTCTTCAGCACCAGCTTTGGAAGCACCACCTGGGAGCCTGGTTGGCTGCACTGACACACCCCTTGCCCCAGGACCTGTTCAAATTGCCCTGGCAAGCTGCCTGCAGCCAGCCAGCAGCGTGCCACCCTCAGGGCAGACTGCTCCAAGCCAGGGCATGTCCCTGCAACTGGCTGTGAGTCTGGGGCTTAGATTTCACCAGCCGAGCAAAGTGCGAACTCCTCCGGCACAACAAGCTGATCGTGAACTCACCGACAGGCCCTGTGAGCACTCCAGGCTAGTGGGCCACCCACGAGTGTGCAAAAATATCACAACTATATTCAGGTGCCTCCCGGTCCAAAAGGAACAGTCACTTCCCCCAGGTCAAATCCTACACCAATGACAACATGTGTAGCCAGCCTTATCCACTATCCATTTGAGAGCTTGTCTGCCTGTCCAAGGACTCCTCCTAAATGGTAAGAGCTTGGACCAGATACTCTAGGCAGCTTCCTCTTCTCAGAACTTAAAGCAAGGCCAGGGTTTGGCTGTTGGGCCAGAAGCTCTGGTCTTCCCCAGCCAAGACACAGATTTGGGGTAATAACCCCCCAAACAGCAACACAGACTCTGGGAGGGCTCAGCTAGCTATACGGCCACTGCGAGCACAGAGGGACACAGCCCCAAAGAGGACCAAACCCTAAACAAATCCATCTCACTCCGCATAAAAGTTGAACAGGGAGAAAGCTCATAAGGCAGGTCAGCCCCTTTTATCAATGCAAGAGAGATGTGCACAGTGGTTGCTCCCTCGCCTCTCTCCAGTCACAGCTATTTACACTGGGCTTGATGATGCACCAAATGTTTGTAATAAGTATAACGAGTAGGATCTGAGAGATGGCAAATGGAAACAGCCGATCAAAGTAAATTACTAAACCAGAATAAACAACCTTAATCCACTAATAAACTTGTTTTGCAAATTCTTGCCTTGACCATTGTTCCAGTCATCCCTTTCACAAGCCTCCTCGCTCTGGCCCCGCCTTCGCTGCTCAGTCTGAGATGTTCCCAGCAGGCATCTTGGGTGGTAAGTGGGGGTCTCCTGGCATCTGGCCGCTCCGACTGGTATTTCATTTTCCTCCTGTTATTTCCCTTTTGCCCAACATAAGAATTCTTTGTGCTCAGCTCAAATTTTTCTCACCTTGAGTAGAAAAGTACCAGACCCAAAATGGGCTCCAGCATCAGATGGCCTGGCCACATGCCCTGCCAGGACCACCCAGAATCCAGACTTACAGGAAAAGCAAAACCATTTAGAGATTGTTTCCTTGAGCACCAGGTCATTACGTTTCTGGAGTATCAGTCCTGGCCTCGTTAGCACATCTCCAACGATAAACAAATCCACGCTTCATGTTTCTAACTTCACAGACGAAAATAGGACGTACGCTTTTGGCAGATTGTAACTTGAGAAATGATCCTCGCCAGAGGATGTGGTGAAGGCCAGGACTTTAGCAGGGTTCAAAGAAGGGCTAGATAGAGTCACGGAGGTTAGGGCCATCAATGGCTATTAGCCAGGAGGGGTAGGGACAAACCTGGCCTCTGTTTGTCTGGAAATGGGGACAGGGGAAGGATCACGTGAGGATTCCCTGTTGTGATCCCTCCCTCTGGGGCACCTGGCGCTGGCCACTGTGGGCAGACCGGACGCTGGGCTGGATGGACCGTTGGTCTGACCCAGCCTGGCCGCTCTTATGTTCTTACACGTTACATGATGCATTTTGCCTAAAAGCATCTTTGAGTTATGCACGTTCATAGTCATAAGCCCATTTTGATGAAGCTTGAGGAGGCTGATCCCCCCTCCCCCGAGATCAGTGTTAGCGTGTCTGATGTGGAGGCAGTTGTGTTCAGAAATTCTGTCTGGCTTTGGTTACCCAAACACCCAGTGTCATCAGACCCGGTGGTGTCCCGTCACCGCGTGTTTTAATCATGCTGACACGCAGGTGAGCCGGCCAGGTGTCCAGCCACGGATGTGTCTGTGTTCGGCTGGGGCCTGGGAGTGAGCTGCACCTGATCTGCCAGCCTCGCATACCCCACACCCCGCCGCAGAGTAGCTGTACCCAGCGGGGTCTTCAGAAGCCAGCAGGGAGCCCCTTCCCACAGGAGGAGTGAAATACAAAGGGAGGGGGCTTAAGGACAAGACTCACAAAGTACAGCCAATAGCCATGGGGTCAGAGCACTTGGGATAGGGGAGCCCACATGCTGCCCCATGTGCAGCAGGGACCTGACCTCCAGGTCTCTCTCCCCCATGCGAGTGCCCTTGCTCCCAGCCCATCCGCCCCTCCTGGAGCAGCTCCACATGGGGTAAGTGGTTGTTGATTGGAGCAGGGACCTGAACTGGGTCTATCACAGCCCAGGTGAGTGCCCCTAGAACCAGGACACAGACACCCAGCTTAGCCCCTGAACCACTAGAGCAGGGCTACTCAGCTTCAGAAGCCCCAGGGGGCACAATGATACTCTCAGCACATGCCAAGGGCCGCAACTTGAGCGAGGTTGCATAGACATGCAAATATATGCAAATAGATTATCTCACACTGACGGGCATGAATACAAAGATTAAGGCAAGACTGCAGAACACACTGGCCCCATTTAAGTCGGTTCTGCTGATATCAATAAAATGAAACATTTACCCGATTTCCGCCAATATGACAGCGCTTGTAATGAGCAGTGGCAGCCAGGAATTGAAATGCTAAAACGCATCTCAGCAGAAGACCGTTCTATTGGCTACATTGTTGCTTTGGCTCCCGCCCGTGGGCCGCATGCTGAGCCAAACCGCACCACGGGCTGCAAACTAACGGGCTGTGGGCTGCATGTGGCCACGTGCTGAGTAGCCCTGCGCTAGACCATCCTTCCCCAGACAAGTTCATGGGAATCCCCTTCCCCTCCATTGCAAAGTAAGGGCAGAGGAAAGGCCAATCCACAGTCGAGTTCCTGAGATCTGCTCCCTATGGAGGTGGGGTGGAGCATGGAGATGAACCAAGAATAGCTAGATCTTTAGGTAATGGGAGAGATACGTGAATGTCCCCAGCTGCAAATGAATCTGGCATTCCGGTACATCCGGCCCCCTGCATCACCCCAGGGCTCCCTTGTGGAAGGAACATCTGGCTTCAATATCCTCAGCTAAGGTTAATTTAACAGGGCAGCAGCAGCTTTATGCATACTAGGCTGGGATTCATGGCATGTCATGAGTCTCCCCTCCCCCATGATTTATTAAATTTGGCTTGTGGCTCTGCATGTGCATAATGCAATGTTGGCAAAGTCCAGCCTGTGACCCGCCATTGCACAATCTGCGGGCTGTGTCCAACCTAGTCCTGCGCACGTGCCGCTCATGTATGTGAAGTTAGAGTTTCGAAGGGTGGATCTCTTTACAGTTCCACATGGGCTAAGGAGGCCCGTGCCCAATACTCCGGAGGCAGAATGGCCCAGTGCTCAAGACAACGATCTGTACATGGGTTTGTCTTGGGAGCCCAAACTGTGGTTGGTCCTAGAAAGGCAGGTGGCCAGGACACCTCATACTGGAGCCCATTCTGGACCTGGCACTTTTCCACTTAAGGCAAGAAAACTCTGAACGGCGCACAAAGAATTCCAGCCTCGGGCAAAAGAGAAGCGAAAGCGAGAAACCAAACAATAGTGAGTGGCCACCCAAGATGCCTGCTGGATACATCTAAGACTGAACAGGCAGAAACACTGTGCCCAAGCCAGGAGCCTGCCTAGCTTGTCAAAGAGAGATGATCAGCACAGCGGTTAGGGGAAGAATTTGCAGAAAACACGTTTCTTAGTGGATTAGGGTTAGCTGGTGTTGTTTATTTTGGCTTAGTAACTGACTTTGATCGCAGCATGGGCTAGTGGATACGGTTAAACGGTTAACCTTCACACTTACACGCAAGATTCCCCCCAGCACCGCTGCCTCTCTATCAGAAGTGGTGGGAGGATGAGCAGGCGGGAGCCAGTACATGCAGGGAACCAGCTGAGACAGAGTTTGCAGCACAACCGCCAGGCCATCCAGCCAGGTCCAGCAGGACCCAGAGAAGTTCTGTTCCAAAAGTACTGATGTTTATTATAACACGACAAAGACCATCACATCAGCCTCTGCACCTTCTCTGCCCTCTCATCCCATAACTCTGCTCCCTGACTCTTGCTTTGCCTTTATTTTTTCTCTTTTCTATGGCAACAGCTGCCACCAATTGTAATTCTCAGCACTTAACAGTTTATTTCCTCTCTCTGCCATGTCTCCTGGGGAGTGTAACAAAGACCTGCCCCTTTCTCTCCCCACCCTGGTATTTTATCAACAACAATGGGATTTTTCTTACCTTAAAATGGTTGAATTCCTTAGAAAGCTCTTCTCTTCCCTGGGCATGGCCTTCCTAGGCACACGAAAGGGGATCTGGTGTTTCTTCCACCTTAGTGAGCACACGGGCTCCATCTCCACGGCTTTTTACTTGGAAAAGGCTTTTTGTTTAAACCACTGTGACCAGTTAGTTCACTGAAGGAAAGCCCGTCGGCGGCCCTGAGCAGGCCCTGAAGCACGCAGGCATCTGCAGCTCTAGGGCACCAGTCAAACAACTTTCATTGAGCCGATTCTGGTGGGTTTAACAGGTTTTTCTGTACGGTTTGTACTGTCAGTGATTTTTTTCAAACGTTTGCTCGCGGATATTTCTGTCGTTTGTTCCACTTCTTACCTTGCTTGTTCACCCTTTCTGTCCATGGTTTCCCAGGATGCACTGGGCTCCAAGCTAATGCTGAAAGCATCCCCAGCTGTGCTAGGTCTGTTAGTAGCAACAGCGCTTCCTTGATCAAGTCACTTCTACACTCCCAGCCCCCCCCCCCCTTTAGTGCCAGGGGCTTTCGAGTGAGGCTGAAGGAAGTGAACCCAGCTGCCAGGCTCACAGCCCAAACACAGGACATACCACACTAATACCAACCCTGGTACCTTCCCTTGCAACAAACCCCGTTGCCAGCTTTGTCCACATATTCATTCTGCTGATACCATTATTGGACCTAACCAAGTGAGTTATAAGATCAAGAACACATATTCCTGCGCATCCAGAAATATAATCTACGCTATCATGTGCCGAAAGTGTCCGTCTGCTATGTACATTGGACAAACATCTCAGACACTTCGCCAAAGGATTAATGCCCACAAAACAGATATCAGACAAGATCACAAAGAGAAAACAGTTTCTTGCCACTTTAACCAGAAAGGACACTCTCTCACTGACTTAACCACCTGCATTCTGCTACAAAGACCTTTTACATCTGCACTTGAAAGGGAATCCTCTGAACTGTCATTCATGTTAAAATTCGACACTTGCCAACAAGGACTTAACAAGTCTTTGAACTTTCTCACCCATTACCAAGACAGTTTCCCCAATTATCACCTGTAATACCATTAACTCACAAACATCCCACTCTCCCTACCTTTAATATCAGCAATTCACAGACACTTACCTTCCTTCCTCCCCCTTCCCACCCCCCCGCATCCCCCTTCTGTTCTGCAATGTGATTTGTCCTTTTCATATTTGTTCATTTTTTTTAATTGTATCCTTTGGTATATATGGTTGTGACAATTTTCTTCCACTATTTGATCTGAGGAAGTGGATCTGGCCCACGAAAGCTCATCATCTAATAAACCATCTTGTTAGTCTTTAAAGTGCTACATTGTCCTGCATTTAGCCCAAACCCAGGGCAGCCCCTGCCTCGCTGCTAGTCATATAGCTGCCAGGAGAACTCCAGGGGGGAAGAAAATTCCCCGGAGCGGCTGGGGGAGACCCTGGCCAGGCCTGGGCTGTGTTGGAGGCCACTGCTGTGAAGGTGGGCGCAGGGCGCAGGGGCCAAGTGGAGAGAGGGCGGAGTGTTGGTGCAAATGCCACTTCAGTCAATGGGAGCATGTTATGCACCAAGCAGGGAGGCGACGCAGAGCAGGTAACGGGGGACCGGCACTCCCCTGCCTGTTCTTTGCTTCCCCTCCCCAGAAGGTCCCTCAGATGCTGCTGCTGCCCACAACCCAGCCCCGGGGAACGTTCCCCTCCATTCTGGGCTGCAGGCAGGCCTGCTCCCCCGCCGCAAGCTGCCAGCGAGACGTGGGCTTGTAGGCACTTGGGCGCCGTCTAGACTGCAAGCCTCTTTCGAAAGAGCGTCTAGACCACAAGCAGCTTTTGAAGAAGCGAGCCGCAGTCTGGACGCTCTCTTTCGAAAAAGCAGTTTGCATCACATAGCGGCTTTTCTCGGAAGAGCACGTTGGAAACAAGGCGTTCTTCCTCGTAAAACGAGGGTTTCCACGGTCGAAAAAACTGCCATGTTCTTTTGATTTACTGTCGGCAGAATGCGGCAGCAGTCTAGACTCAGGTAAAGATTTTTAGAAAAAAGGCCACTTTTTTCGAAAAATCTCTGTAGTCTAGACACACCCTTGAAAGCTACAGCAGCACCGGCGCAGCAGCCTGCGCGGCCTGGCGGGGTCCCCCGTGGCACAGCTGATCCCCGTCCCCTCCCCACCCAGCGCTGGCGGCCCCACTGGGGCTGTGGAGGTTTCACCCCCTGAACACAGCAGGTCGCACTCGACTTTTCAGGGAGACCAGGCCTAGGGTGCGAGCTTCTCAAAGCCCCTTCTGCCCCTCAAAGCCACCACTGCGCCCAGGGGCAAAGGGCTGGGGGACTTCGGCTGCTCCCCGGTCTCCCGAGAGCAGCGAGGGGCAGACGTGCAGCCCAGCACCGCCCCTTGGCTGAGCGCCGGCTCTCGATGCTGCCGCGGGCCAAAGCCCTGCGCCCGCGTCCGTCTTGCACAAGTTGTGACCAGGGTCTCCCTTTGGCCAGGCCCCCGCCCCGATGGCACAAGCAATGCAAGCCCCCCGCTGCCGCCCGGGTCCCCGCAACCCCTGCCAGCCCCACCCCCTTCGCTCCAGCAGCACCACCAGAGAGCAAACCCCACGGCCAGCCCCCCACCCACAAAGGCCCCATTTCCAGGCTTCGCCTGCGCCAAGCGGCTTTGACCCTGCAGCTGCAGCACAGGGCCCACCCTGCAGCACCAGCTCCCTAGGGCAGGGCTCCCTCCTCTGGCCACAGCTGGAAGCTGAGGCCAGCTCCCCCAGCAGTCACCCCACTGGCACCGCAGAGAACACAAGCCCCAGCCCTTCCGTTTGCTGTTTATTTGAAAAGGCCCGGGGAGGGGCAGCAACTCCCGAGCCTCACACACCCGCCTGGCAGCCGTCTCCAGAGGCCAGGCTGTAAACGTTCCGGGGATGTCGGGCTGCCCGGAGCCGCAGAGGGGGGCAGGGCCGGCTCAGGGACCAGAGCAGGGCAGCCGCTTTAGCCCAGGTGGGAGGAGAAGCGAGTGGGGCTGGGGGCACAGATCTCAAGGGGGCGGCTGGAGGAAACAGCCCCGCCAAAGGGCCCCAGGGAAGCTGTTGTGTGAACACACCCGCCTCGGGCTCCACGCGCGCAAGCACAGAGCCAGCGGCTGATCTCCGAGCACAGCCCCCCACTCTGTTCTGTTCCTCCTAGGACAGGAAGGGGCGAGGGAAAGGGCAGGTGGATGTAAGTGACCTTCCCAGTTCCGCTGCGGCTGGCGCGGGGGAGCAAGCGCCCTGCCTGCTCGAGGCCCCATGCTGGGCCGCTCCTCGCCACGGGAGCATGAAAAGAAACTTGGGGCAGAGCCTCAGAGCAGCACCTGCCACTCGTGTCTTGTGCATCCAGAACCCCCCACCCTGCGAAAGGGCCACGCCCGGGGAGGGGGGCTGCAGCATTTAGGGCAGCAAACAGGCGTTTCTTCCCCACGCAGGGGAGTGGGGCGGGGAACAGTCCATCTGCAGCCTGCCCTCCGGCGGAGCTTCTTGGGAGGGATTCTTGGTCTGAACCGGGGTTCGGTGGGGGAGGGAGGCTGGCTCCGGAGGCCTGCTAGCTGCTTCCTTGGGCTGCAGAACGGAACCCTGCATCTCCCCCGGGCCGGCCACAGGGGCCACAAGGGAACCTGTCCCACGGTCACCGGTGGAACCGAGACAGGGAGCCCTGCCGGGGCTGCAGGCCGCCTGGAGCATGGCTCAGTGCTGGGAACTGCCCTGTTCAGCGCACAGGGGGGTTAACCCTGAAACCGACCTGGGTCAGTAGAATGTAAACATGAGTGACGATGGCCCTGCTCCTCCCCACGCCACAAAGGGGCTGCTGGGCCGTGAGGCTCCGCACCAGCTACTGCAAGTAGCATCCTGGGACAGGCCCATCACGGACGCGAGCTAGCCCTGTGCCGGAGAGCGGGGTCGGGCAGGTGGGGGACGAGCTGGGCGCACGGAAGCTCTCCGCCCCTGCGCTGCCAGCAGGAGTGTTCAACGACGGGACACGGCCCCCTTCACACAGCAGCAGGCACCGGCCCGGGCAGGCGAGGGCTGAGGCTGGAGCAGCCCCCCACGTGCAGGGGGAGAAAACCTTTGGAGTGTGGTGCTCCCGGCCTGGAGTCGGGCAGACGGGCCTGGTGCCTGGGGCCGGTTGCCAAGGCAGCCTCGCCACGGAGACACCGTGGGTCCCAACCCAGCGCCCAGATGGGGGCGTCGCAGCTCTGCCGGGAAGGCCTGGGGCTGGCTTTGGTACCAGACAGGGACGGGTTCAGGTGCTTTGCCAGCGCCTCCATCCCTACCATAAACGAGATGCGGCACCTCCCAGGAGCAGGGAGTCCCAGCCCCCTAGAAACCCACAGTGAGCCCAGGGCCCTTGGGGGCTCAGGTCTCGTGTCTGAGATAGGCCAGCTGGGGGCTGTTTCTGCAGCCAGGTCCCTGCCCGTCCCTTCCCCAGAGCCCTGGCCGGGGCGTGGGAGAGCAGCTGGGAGCCTAGATGAAGGTGGAGTCCAGCTGGCTCGTTTCATGGTTATTTCGGGCCCGAGCCTCAAAAAGCTGCTTGATGAGGGCGGATTTCTCCTGCTCCAGCTGGGTGATCCGCTCGCTCTTCTCCGTCACCTCCTGCAGAGAGAGGAGCAGAGCCCGGGTTAGGGTGGGCAGCAAGCTCTTCCCAGGGTCCTGCCTCGCCCAGACACCACGGCCACCGGCTGGATCTCCACTCTCAGCAGCTCCATTGGGCCAGGGCAAACTCTGTGCTGGCAAGAGGGCCAGGGTCCCCCCAGCTGCCCTTTGTGGCTGGTCTCCACTCCTCCCTCAGCCTGTCTTCAGGGTCAGGATGTGAGCCCCCTCCCCAGCTGGCCCAGCCCATTTCAGAAAGCAGAGCAGCCGGCTGGCACCAGGGCCCCCCCGCCCTGCCCGAGCGAGGCACAGTCCAGGGGCCTCCAGCTGAAATGTCAACCCCTGAGCCATCCAGGCCCCAGGTGCCATGTGGTGGGACCGGAAGACCACACCACTCAGGTGGGGGGCTCCGAGTATCTGCTGGGCAGGGTTCCCCTCTCATCCATGCTCTTCTCTTGGGCCTGGGTCCCACTCCCCCAGCCAGCCCCGCCACCCCCTAAAGGTCCCTTCCCCCCGGCTCTGCCTGACGGGGGGCTGGCTCCTGGCTCCCCTCCGCCTCCTTGGGCCCTGGTGCCAAGCCCCTGGCCCCTCCGCTCACCTTGGTGAGAAGCCGGTTTTGCTCCTTCAGCATAGTGATGGCTTGCTGCCCCGCCAGGGCTGGAGGCGCAGTGGGAGCAGCGGGGATCTGCCGGGGCAGAGCCAACGAGGCGTTCGGAGGCTGGGAAGAAGAGGGAGTTCAGATGTCCCTTTGGTGGCCTGCCCCAGCCTGTCCCCACCCTAGCTTTCCGCTTCCCCAGCCGGGGCTGAGCTCTGCACAGATCCCCCAGCTCAGCCCGGCCTCCTCCTGCCTCCTCCCGCCTACCCCCGGGACACTGGCTGAGCAGGAAATGCACATGGGCCTGGTCTGTCAATACTCAGCTCAGCCTGCAGAGGGCACCGCACGCCCACTGCTTAACCCACAGCCGGGGGGGGGGAGGGGGTTACCCCAAGCCTTGTGGGCCGATCCAGACACACCGGGCCCGGAATGGGCCCATGGGCTCTGCCCGGCAGGAGGGAGGAAACGGCTCCTGCACAGGCACTGGCCTCCCACCACTCCCATTGGCCGGGAATCGCAGCCAATGGGAGCAGCAGACGGTGGTGCCTGCAGACAAGGGATGCACAGAGCCCCAATCCCCTGCCTGCTCCTGCACCACTCCTCCCTCCCCCCAGGCCCCGCACCCCATAGACCAGGTGGGGAATTGCTGCTCTAAACCCTGGAGGTCCTGGATACCTGCTCCCAGCTCTCAGCTGCGGGGCCAGACATCCCTGCAGGGCTGTATTGATTCTGTGTCTGGTCTGGCGGCCCCCTTGCTATGCTGCTCCCGTGGATCTACTGGAGCGCGATCCAAACGAGAGCCCCCGGAGCAGGGGCTCCGCTGCTACCCGGACTGCGCTCTCACCTTCCCCCCCAGCAGCTCTGCCAGGCAGCGGTTCACCTCCTGCAGCTTGGGCAGGAGGCGGCCCAGGTGGCTTTGGCTCCCCTCCGGGAAGAAGTCCTGGAAGAAGCAAGGGAGAGAAGGTAGAAAGAGGCTCCAGGTCTCCATGCTGCTGCGTGGCACAAGCAGAGAGAGCCCAAGAGCTCTCTGGCCTTCCTCGTAACTCCACGGGATTCGTCTGCCAGGGGCCGCCTGGCTGGAAAGGTGGCGGGCGGGTGGAAATGCCCCGGCCGATCCAAGGTTAGGCTGTGGTGGGACGTGCAGCGAGCCCGGTCGGGCACAGGCCAAGGCCTCTCGTCTCGATTTACAAACCATCCCTCCTGGCCACGTCCCTGCCCTTGCTCCGGAAGGCGGCCTCAGGCCACGGCCAATGCCGCATGCGTCGGAGGAGCGGCAGGATAAGCACACGGCCTAGCCAGCGGGTGGGGAGGGAGGAATCCTTCCTGCATGTCACACACGTGCTCCCTTCACTAGCTCCCATCTGGGTGATTAACGATCATTAAAGCTCAGATCCTCAGAGCTATTTAGGCTCCTAACACCCACAGAAATGAATGAAGTTAGGCACCTAAATCCCTTTGCAGAGCTGGGCCTAAGAGCTTTGGACTCTTCTCCAAAGAAAATAACCCAGTGCGCAGCCGACTGCCTTGGGGGAAAAGCTTTGCCTGGGTGGAAGCAGCAGGCATGTGGCCGAGGCAATGGAGTGACCCCTGCTGGCACAAGGGGTGAACTGAGCAAGCCCCACGGGTGAGCTCCTCGCGGGACGAAGCAGGGCTCCCTGGGGTGCGCTGGACGGCTCCCCGGCTCCATTGCGGAACAGGGAAGAAAGGAGCAGGAGACGTGACCGGCTGAACGTCCCTCCCTCTCCGATGCCAGCTGCCCTGCTCCCGCACACGGGCAAGTCCCGCACGTAGCCACGCCCCTTCAAGCCCTGCCAGCAACGGAGCGGAGCCAGACAGCGCCCGGGCGGCTGGACAGCTCGGCCCCTGGCCCAGGGGTTCTTTATGGGAAGTGGTTAGAACCGGGGGGCTCCCCAGTCTGCGGGTGCAACCGGCCCTTTGCCCAGCCCCGCGGCAGGGCCCTCCAGGCCCCGTGGGTCCCTGGTGCGAGTCCTGCACTCACGTGGGTGGTTTTGTTCTTCCCCAGGCGGCTCTGGCGCTCCTGCACGGCCTGGATTTGCTGGTGGTACCATTCCCGGGCGTGCTCCACCAGCTCCAGCCCCTGCAGCAGGAAGTCCTTCTCCTGCTCCAGCTCCTTCATTTGCTTCAGCTGCAAGACACAAGCCCCAGGGACATTAGTGCCCCTCGACCACCCTACGGCATGGGAGTCGCGCCTCCAGACGTCCTGCGAACGGCTTCCCCACGGCGCCGCCCCCGGCCCTGAGCCCAGGGCTGCCGTATCCTGGCCTCTACCCACCGGCTACGGAAGCCGCCTGGAGTGGGACGCGCTGGAGGAACCCAACGGGAAGGCTGCTCTGGAACCCGCTGGTCACGGCAGCCACACGATGAGCCACCAAGCAGCAAGGAGGGGGTGAAATTCCACCCCCGCTGCGGCAAGCGCCGGTCTCCATGGGGTGGGCTCTGCCCGCTGGGCTTGGAGGGCGCTGCTCTCAGCCACCCACTGTCAGCGGGCAGGACTGCAGACCCTGCCGGGGCCTCCGACTTCAGAGCAGACGCGGCACCCGCCTCGAGGCTAACGACGGTGCACACGGGACGCTTGTTTCCCAGCGTCTGCAGGAGACGGGCACGCCCCTGAGCCGAGAGACAGGGGCCTGGGTACAAAGAGACCTGATCAACCAAACTGAGCGCAGCTCTCCCTGGCCAACCGGAACTTGGTGCTTTCATTGCGGGAGCACCTACCACCTGGGGGGCAACGTAAGGCTTCAGAAGTGTGGGCGGGAGGCTGTCCCTGGTTCTGTCACTGACCTGACTTCCGACCCTAGGAAATCCCTTTGCCTCCCTGTGCCTCAGTTTCCCCATTTGTAAAATGGGGCAATGATACTTATCTCCCTGCCTAAAGATCCTGGAGCTCTACGGATGGGAAGTGCTGTTATTTTCTGTTTAGACGGTCAGGTCTTTGGGACAATGACTGTCTCTCACTACATGTACGCACAGCACCTAACACAATGGGAGCTGGAGCCAAGCTGGAGCAATGTGCACTCGCCAAATGCAAATAATAAGTGTGAAGCACTTGGAGGTGCTGGGAAGGAGCCTCGATAGCCGTCCAAAGCAGCCCTCATACAAACAAGAGAGATGCAACACAAATGCCATACGAAGAGAGATGAAAGCGACTGGGACTTTTCAGTTTAGAAAAGAGGAGGCTGAGGGGGATATGACAGAGGTCTATGAAATCATGACCAGGGTGGAGAAAGGGAATAAAGAAAAATTATTTACTTGTTCCCATAACACAAGAACTAGGGGTCACCAAATGAAATTAATAGGTAGCAGAAGGCAGTATTTCTTCGCACAACACACAGTCAACCTGTGGAACTCCTTGCCAGAGGATGCTGTGAAGACCAGGATGAGCTAGATACATTCATGGAGGATACGTCTATCAATGGCTATTAGCCAGGATGGGCAGGAAGGGTGTCCCTAGCCTCTGTCAGAAGCTGGGAACAGGCGACAGGGGATCGGTCACCTGAGGATTCCTTGTTCTGCTCACTCCCGCTAGGGCACCTGACATGGGCTGCTGTGGGCAGACAGGACCCTGGACTGGATGGACCTTTGGTCTGACCCAGCCTGGCCGCTCGGATGTTCTTATGTACATGCAAGTGCGTGT
The DNA here is from genome assembly GCF_052426305.1 of Pelodiscus sinensis. NCBI lineage: Eukaryota > Metazoa > Chordata > Testudines > Trionychidae > Pelodiscus > Pelodiscus sinensis. Next base: position 2,134,361 of record NC_143074.1, on the reverse strand, counting down.
TTAAATGACCACAGGAAGTGAGCAAGTCCAGCCCAAGAATTAGCAGCATTCCAGGAAAACCCTTTGCAAAGGGCTACATCCCTCGCACGCTGAGACACGCAATCCCCTACCCCCGGCTACACCTGCCGGCAGACCCAGCTCAAAGCCCCCCCCCCCCCCTTCTCAGGGCTCAGCTGCGGCAAACACAAGAGGCACTTGCAATTCAACCCTTCGAACCTGGAGCTGCCAAGCCCAGCAGAACGGCTGCCAGGAGCCAGGGATCTCAATAGCACCGAGGGGCGAAGGCGAGTTCAGACCCCACTTGAGGGTCGCTCACGCGTCCCAGACGGGCCTGAAAAGGGCTGCGGGTGCCCAGCAAGCTCGGATCACGAGGGACTCGGCTCCAAAGCCCCAGAGGCCACTCACGAGCATTTCCCTTCGTTAGCAGAGGGACAAACGGGTTTATCAGCCTGCCAGGCGCCCGCAGCCACCGCAACCCCTCGCTGTCCACGCCCTCCGAAGCGGCAGGGTCTCCTCCCTCCCCCTTTCCGGGCACAGACGGACGGACAGCCCCGGACGTACCCACAGGAAGAACCGCAGGGCCTTGGAGCTGCCCAGGCTGCTGCTCAGCGGGACGAAGAGGGTGCTGTATGTCGCCAGGACGCCCATCCAGCTGTGTCCGCAGCCTGGCACCGCGTGCCCTGCCCTGGTCCCGGCCCTGCCCGTTACCATGGAGCCGGGGGGACAGGACAACGCCCCGGTCGCCGGTGGGGTGACCTCTCTGCTCGGCGAGCGGGGGGGAGGCATGGAGTGCGCGGGCAGGGCTCCTTCCATGCGAGTGGGGCTGGCAGGGCCAGGGCAGCGCTCAACCCGGCCTGCTCCCGAGTGACGGAGCGCGCCCCCGCCGCGGCGCAGCCACAGGGGACGAGGCCAATCAATGGGCTCAGTGAACAGCAAGCCAGCCGAGACGCGCTGTCCTGGGGCACAGCCACTGCCAGCACACGCGGGGCGGGGGGACCCACACGCTCCACTCGCCCATGGGCACAGCACGGCTGTGGGCTCCGAGGGCTCTGCTGTGCAGCACCTTCCACCCCGGGAGTCACTCGTCGGGGAAGGGGCTGGTGTGTTTGTAGGCTAATCCGGGTAAAAGCCAAAGCACCAGACAGGGCTGCTAAGGAAGGCTGGGCTAATGGTTAGAGCACTAGTCCAGGCCACAGGAGAGCTGTGTTCAGATCCTGCTCGACCACAAGCGTGATGCTGATCAGGAGAGCGGAGAGCAGAGGCAGACGGTGCAAGGGGGGATGCCTCATTTAGCAACTAAAATATTGGCAGGGTCACAGGGCCCCTCCCAGCTGCTGCCACAAGTCACCCGTTCAGAGGGAGGTGCTCAGCCTTTCCGGCACTGGTGGCGTGGGGAGGACCCAGACAGACAGAACGCCCCAGGCAGGCAATCGGTGCCATCGTCACCATGCTCCAGCGAGGGAAACTGAGGCCCAGGGAAGGGCCTGGCCCGCAATCCTGCAGACAGGAATCGAACCCGATCTGCAGAGTCCCAGGCCAGGCCCCGACCCAGCTGCCTCACTCTCCAGCTGTGCCTGTTAGCAAAGGTTGGCTGGTACGGGCGCTCCACTAACCCCCTTCCGATCTGCCCGTCTCCAAAGCAGCGAGCTGGAGGGTCCGGTCTGGCTGAACGGAGGCAGAGCGCCGCTGGGCACAGCTTTCCTGAGACCCCCTTGGTCCCCTGCAAGGACTGCACGGCGGCCCCGCTCCAGCTCTCCACCCTGAGCAAAGCGGGTTAAGTCGCAGCCCTGCTGCCACATAGCAACTGAGCTCCCAAGTCGTGTGCGACGCCCCCGGGGAGGGCCAGGCGGGAATCAGAGCGTGTTATGTGGCCGGAAGCAGCTGTGCCGACAATCGATGCTGCACAACGGCCGCCCGTGTCCCCGCCAGCGCCACTCAGATCAGGGAGGGGGAGGGATACTGGCGCCCGAGAGAGGACAGAAGCGGTGCAGCAGGGCTTGGGATACAATACTGCACATGCCAAGGCAGGCGCTTCTGTTTCCACGACTGAGTCCAGCCACCCAGGGCAGGAGTTTGGCTCACGAGCTGCACGGGGGAGCGGAAACTCGCACGAGCACTTTGCCATCTGTCTGCACCAGGTCCTTCTACTGCCCACCACAGCTCTCCAGCGGGCGATTCTCCACCCTGCTCTGGGGCCATGGGGCCAGGCTCCGAGGCCCTGAAGCAAGTCAGACCTGCCAGGGAGTGTAGCCACCCTGCACCAGGAAAAAAAGGGTTAAAACAGCCTTGGGAGAGGGCTGACCCAGGAGCCAATTGGAGGTGAGCTAGAGTCAGCCAATCAGGGCTCGGCTAGGCCATATAAGAAGGGCTCCTGGCAGACTGCAGCAGACAGTCTCACTCCAGCCCTGGAGGGAGAGGGACCTTGCTGCCTGCTAGCTTAGGTACCATGGACAGAGCAGTGCTGGGAAAGGCAGGGTGAGCCAGTCTAAGCGGTCTCCACTGAGACCCAGCCACAGGGACCCGAGGGGACTAGGGTAGCAGGGAGGCAGGAGAAGGCAGCAGGGCCACACCCCCTCACCTATGATGAGTGATCTTGTCAGATTGCAGTTTGCCCCTGAGCCAAGGGTTAGGTGATGATTGGGGCAGGAGAAGGCAGAGGAAGAATTCTCCACCTGCCATCTCTGGAAGGTGCACAGGGGACTTAATGCATTAGCAGATCCGGCCCCTGGAGTTTAAAGCCCGGACCGATCCCTGCATCAGCACAGAGCTCAATGGAGCCTGTAACAGGCAACATACGTCTCTGCAATTCAATTCTCTAGTACGTTTGCAACGACAAACACCAGAACTTTAATCTCTGCTCTAAACACTGCAGCAGAGCATGGGGCTTCAGATGTCAAAGGCACACTTAACTCTGCAGAGACACGGCCGTGAAACTAGGGATGTCAGCGTGTACCCGGTTACAAGGTTAACGGATAAGCCGGGGGTCACTGATTAATCTTTATGGTCACACGTACCGCCTTCCCTGCCCATTGCTGCCTCTGTATCAGAGGCAGCAGGGGGAGGGGGCAGGCGGGAGCCAGTGCTTGGGGAGAGATGGCTTATTGCAAGCACTGGCTCCCACCTGCTCCCCTGCATGTAAACATGTAGCTGCTAAAAATTCTCTGGTTACACAGCTACTGAAAACACTTTGTTGATATCCCCCCTGCAACCGCGCCCGTTTGAGTATCTCATCACACTGTTAGGCTGGCATGATTTTGCAGAAATACTTTTAACGGAAAAGTTTTTCCGTTAAAAGTATTTCCGCAAAAGTGCATCTAGATTGGCACGGATGCTTTTGCGCAAAAGCATCTGTGGCCAGTCTAGATGCGATTTTGTGCAAGAAAGCCCCGATTGCGCAAGTAGACTTGAGGGCCAGTGTAGACAGGGAAGAACTATTTTGTGCAAAAAAGCCCAGATGGCTAAAATGGCAATCGGGGCTTTCTTGCACAAAATAGTTCTTCCCTGTCTACACTGGCCCTCAAGTCTACTTGCACAAGAGGGCCAGTGTAGACAGGCACCTTAATTTTTTGCTCAAGAAATCCCAATGGCTAAAATGGCCATCGGCGCTTTCTTGCACAAAAGCGCGTCTATACTGGGCATGGATGCTTTTGCACAAAAGCACTTTTTGCACAAACGCATCCGTGCCAATCTAGACGCTCTTTTGTGGAAATACTTTTAATGGAAAAACTTTTCAGTTAAAAGTATTTCTGCAAAATCATGCCAGTCTAGACGCAGCCAGAGTGTTTACAAGCTGCCTACCACCCCCGGCTTTCCTTTCGCGCATGTTACGAGACGGGATGACTGGTAAGAGACTGACACAACACACATTTCAGAAGAATCTCTCCCCAGTACCCCACAAACCCCAAGTCCCATAGGATGAACGGAAGCATGAAACCCCAGCGTGGACCGAGAGGGAGACTGGGAACCTGTCATTTCAATTACATAAACCAGGCAGCAAACTGCATGTGAGAGAACAGAGCCCCTAGTGGTTGCAGCTTCCACGGGCAGGAATAACTGCAGCTGGGTGACCAAGACAGAGCTGCTCCCCTACCATGCCATAGTCCACCCCGCTGGTGATGGTGTGTCTCCGGTGTTCACTGTGACGTCTCTCCTGCCGCCGAGCGTCTGCCGTCCCCGGGGAGCTACCCTCGTCGTGGGACTGTCCTGGCGGCTTCCCGTCAGCTCCTTCATGGGAGGAAGGACACATATTTTGAAGAGGGCACCGTGCAGGAACATACGCCCAGCACAAGGGGATCAGAGGGCGCCAGGCCAGGACGCACGCCCAGCCCCAAAGGGTCTGAGCGCCAGGCTGGGACGCATGCCCAGCCCCAGAGGGCACCAGGCTGGAACAGACCCCCAGCCTCACAGGGTCGGAGGATTTCTCCATATATTCTGAGCGCCAAGATGAGTCTGCAGATGGGGATTTCAGCCTCGTTCCAGTAGGCACTCCCCTGGCCAGGCCTGGGCATTGCAGAGGTCTCATGAATCAGGATCTTCCGCCCACATGAGCTGCAATGCAGCACGTGTCTGACACTCCCGTTACTCCGAAGGGGCAGGACCCTGAGTTTCGAGCCAGTGAAAGTGGAGGGCTGGGCCCACCAGCAAGTGTAACTGTGTGACCTGAAAATCTCAGCAGCCCTGTACCTTGTGCCCAGCCCCAGATGCTGCTGGGTAGTTTCACGCTGTCCCTACCAGGCAGTTGTGCCATAAATGCCCAAGGGGGAAGTTTCTTCTTTCTCCGCGGAGGGTTTGTGTTTGGCTTGTGCAATAAAGTGAGAACGAGACCCACCCATATAACCGTCCCGTTTCCGTTTTCCTGCCTCTGCTCATAGACTCATAGACTCATAGACTTTAAGGTCAGAAGGGACCATTATGATCATCTAGTCTGACCCCCTGCACAGTGCAGGCCACAGAATCTCACCCACCCCTCTTAGAATAATCCTCTCACCTATGTCTCAGATATTGAAGCCTTCCAATACTTTGAAGGCCCCAACATGCAGAGAGTCCTTCAGCTGTGATCTGTGCCCAATGCTACAGAGGAAGGCGAAAAACCTCCAGGGCCTCTGCCAATCTACCCTGGAGGAAAATTCCTTCCTGACCCCAAATATGGCGATCAGTTAAACCCTGAGCATGTGGGCAAGACTCACCAGCCAGACACCCAGAAAGTTCCCTATAGCAACTCCTATCATCCCTCCATTGACCTATTTCCAACTGGAAATGAATGGTCAATTAGTTACCAAGATCATGTTATTTCATCCAACCATCCCCTTATCATAGAATCAGAACTGGAAGAGACCTCAGAAGGTCGTCAAGTCCAGCCCTCCGCTCTAGGCAGGACCAATCCCATCTAAATCAACCCGGCCAGGGCTTTGTCAAGCCGAGACTTAAACACCTCTAGGGATGGAGACTCCACTACTTCCCTAGGTAACCCATTCCAATGCTTCACTACCCTCCTAGTAAAATAGTTTTTCCTAATATCCAATCTGGACCTCTCCCACCACAACTTGAGCCCATTGCTCCTTGTTCTGCCATCTGTCACTACTGAGAACAGCCTCTCTCCATCCTCTTTGGAACCTCCCTTCAGGAAGTTGAAGGCTGCTATCAAGTCCCCCCTCACTCTTCGCTTCTGCAGACTAAACAGACCCAAGTCCCTCAGCCTCTCCTCGTAGGTCATATGCTCCAGACCCCTAATCATTTTGGTTGCCCTCCGCTGGACCCTCTCCAATGCGTCCGCATCCTTTTTGTAGTGGGGGGCCCAGAACTGGACACAGTACTCCAGATGTGGCCTCACCAAAGCCGAATAAAGGGGAATGATGACATCTCTGGATCTGCTGGCAATGCTCCTCTTAATGCAACCTAATATGCCATTAGCCTTCTTGGCTACAAGGGCACACTGTTGACTCATATCTAGCTTCTCATCCACTGTAACCCCCAGGTCCTTTTCTGCAGAACTACTATTTAACTGATTGGTCCCCAGCCTGTAACTATGCTTGGGATTCTTCCGTCCCAAGTGCAGGACTCTACACTTGTCTTTGTTGAATCTCATGAGATTTCTAGTGGCCCAATCCTCCAATTTGTCTAAGTCACTCTGGACCCTATCTCTGCCCTTAAGCATATCTACCTCTCCCCCTAGCTTAGTGTCATCTGCAAACTTGCTGAGGGTGCAATCCATCCCCTCATCCAGGTCATTAATAAAGATATTGAACAAAACCGGTCCTAGAACCGAACCTTGGGGCACTCCACTAGAAACCGACCGCCATCCTGACATCGAGCCATTGATCACTACCCGCTGGGCCCGGCCTTCTAGCCATCTTTCTATCCATCTTACCGTCCATTTATCCAATCCGCATTCCCTTAACTTGCTGGCAAGAATATTGTGGGAGACCGTATCAAAAGCCTTGCTAAAGTCAAGGTATATAACATCCACTGACTTTCCCATGTCCACTGAGCCAGTTACCTCATCATAGAAGCTAATCAGATTGGTCAAGCACGACTTGCCCTTTGTGAATCCATGCTGACTATTCCTGATCACTTTCCTCTCATTCAAGTGTCTCAAAATGGATTCCTTTAGGATCCCTTCCATGATTTTTCCAGGAACCGAGGTAAGACTGACCGGCCTATAGTTCCCTGGATCATCCTTCTTCCCTTTTTTGAAGATGGGCACTACATTTGCCTTTTTCCAATCATCCGGGATTTCGCCCGATCTCCACGACTTTTCAAAGATAATGGCCAAAGGCTCCTCAATGACATTTGCCAACTCCCTCAGTACCCTTGGGTGCATTAAGTCTGGACCCATGGATTTGTGTACTCGGACAGGAACTGCAGCACGGCAAGGGCAAATCCCAGGCGAGCTCTGAGCTCGGGAGGGATGAAGCCTGCACTATGGGCCCAAGCACTAGCCTAGCGCTCAGCAGAGCTGGGTTCTGCCTCCCACCCAGCCACACGCTCCCTGGGCAAGCCCTTTGAGTGCATCTGCCCTGCAGTTCACAACCTGGGGCTGGCCTGTGGCCCAGGGCTCAGGCGAATGCAGCCACTGACAGCAATCCGTGGCCCCAGAACAGTCAATGGGCCCCATCCTTGCCCAGGCTGTGCCCACGTGGAATTCAGAGCAGAACTAAGTTGCACTGGGACAAACTTTCTCCTCTTACGCTCCTGCTCTGTTCTCATCTCTCGCTAATGAACTGGTGGCTGATCTGAACCTCGATTTCCTCTTTTCTATAATACAGGAAACTTCCCCTCCAGTTAGGTATCCCCTAACTGCCTACAGAAGGGTCTCTTCTCCTCCTCGGAAGCAGCAGGGGCTGGCTCCTGGAGGAAAAGACACTGGGACAGATAGTCCAGTCCAGTTTAGGAACTTCTGGGTTGCTAGACACAGGAGCAATAACAGTGACTGGCCTGTAAGTCATAACCGGGCACTTCTCAAATTGTGACCCACCAGTGACAACAGGCACGGGGAGCGCTCCCTGGGTCAGCAGTGGGAAAGCATAAAAAGACTCAAGGGAAATGCTTCAGGCTGCAGGACCTGATTCAAAGCCCAGTGACGGCCATAGAAAACGTCCATTGACTTCAATGCCTTGCATCAGGCCCCTAAGGAGTAGGGATGTAAAAAAGCGGGTAAGTGCATAACTGTGTAACCTCTGAAAATCTCAGCAGTAACATGCATCAGCAGCGCAGGGCGGCAGCCAGCTCCCAGGGAGCTGGTGCATGCCAGAAGCCAGCTTTTAAGCCAGCTCCTGGTGCACACTGGCTCCCACCAGTCACCCCGCTCCCGGGGAGCTGGCTGCTGCAGCCCCACAGTGTTAGCTCTGATACAGAGCCAGCAGCATGGCGTGGCAGCTGGCTTCCCAAGAGCAGGGCAGGAGCCTGCGTAAAACCATGATCAGTAAACGATAAGCCCAGGCCTATTGATTAACCGTTTAAACGGTTATACTTTTACATCCCTAATGAGGAGGGAATGTTGTGTTGTCTTACAGCAGTGGGAGGAACAGGTTTGCACTGCTTGAACCCAGAGCTGCAGGGGTTGGCCCGGACCCGCTCTGGCCTTGGACCCTGTCTCCCTACAGCCGTCCAGCAGCAACCAAGACGTTGAGACTGTGGGACCCGCTGAGATTCAGCAAAATTCCCCACCCCAGGGGAAGCCTTTTTTGGATGCGAAACCATCCAAAGGCTCCACTGCTTCAGCTGCAAGGACGCCGGCACCCAGCGGGAAGTACCCTGAGCCCAAGTCTTCAGGAAAAGCAGAGAGGCTGCCTGGGAACTGACCCAGTGATCTGCACTCCCCAAGAAACTGGAACCGCTCCCCTCTGGGATTCTGGGGAGCCCGGCTAGATTCCACTATGCCCCTCAGCACTTCACCTTGCCCGCTCCCCCATCGACCTCCCAAATTCACTCCCCTCACAGGGCCGGCCCCTGTCACGCCAGGGAGAGAAGTTAGATCCTGGCGGGTTTTACAGTCACAACTAACGTGTTGGATTTGGTCCGGGCAGCACGTGAGTCTGACAGCCCCGGAGCACAGTGCGGGCAAGGGATCCACTCAGCCAGGCTCTGGCAGCAGCCCCTTGGGGCTGCACTGGGACGCTCCAGCCAGAGGGGAGAGTAACCGACGTGCAGCGGGTGCCTGGCGGCAGGTGCTCTTCAATGGCCCTTGGGAAGGGCCCTGAACCGGCCTTGCTCTGCTCGCTGCGTCCCTGGGCTGCGTGGTCCCAGGACACTAGTGAGACAAGGCGGGGAGGTCGGAGCTTCCTTGGGCCCCCTCCTGCAGGAGAGGCAGGCAGGCTGAGGCAAGCTCAGTGGATTCCCTGGAGCAGATCCCCCGCCCCACAGCACAAGCCAGGGGCCCGAATCCTGCCACCTGCTTCTGTGTTTGCTGCCAGTGGGAAGACTGCTCCCATCGCTCCCTTCAAAGGGACCAGCCTCCCAGCGAGGAGCCCTGGGGGCGCAGCAGGCGAGAGCCCAGAGCAGGGCGCAGCGCAGGCACCGATGGAGCCATGGGGGGGGGGGGGGGTCCAAGCACAGCAGCCAAGGGGAGGGGAATTACCGGAAAGCGGGCTGGGGGGGCCGGCAGCAGGAGCTGCAGAGGAGGCGGTTCTAGCCCCAGAGCTGAGGGGCCCCGGAAGGGGCCAGTGAAAAACTCTTTCCCTAGGCGGGTGGGGAAGCGCTGGGCTGGGTTCCCGAGGGAGGGGGGGAATCTCCATCCCTAGGGGTGTTTCAGTCCCGGCTGGGCTGATTGAGTTGGGTTGGTCCTTGGGCAGGGGCTGGACTCGATGGCTCCTGAGGTCTCTGCCCGCCCTGGGTTCTAGCCCCCCGCCCGGGGCCGCGGTTGCTGATCCCGCCCTGCCGCTCTCACCTCTGCTCCTGCCTTGGCTCTCTCCCCTGCGCTCCCCCTCGGCCCAGGGCGCGGGGGCTCCCGGCGGGCTCGGGATCTTCTCCAGGCTGCGGGACGAACTCCCGGCGAGCCCGCTCGCGCTCCTGCCCTTCTCCGCCAGCGGCCGGGGCTCCCCTGGCCCTCGGCCCGGCCCGCCCTTGTGGCGCGCCTTGCCGTGGGGGTCGCACGCCCGCGGGGCCGGCCGGGCCGCTTTACTCCGGTTCGCCGGGCTCAGCAGCGAGGCCCGGAGCCCCAGCACGAAGCGCTCGAAGGTGAGGTAGCCGCTGGCCGGGGCCGCCTGCCGCAGCCCCTCCAGCACGCCGTGGGGCAGCTCCCGGGCCTCGGCCCCCTGCCAGCGGCACTCGATCTCCCGCAGGTGCACGTAGCCCCGCTGGCGGTCGTCCAGGATGTCGAAGAGGGTCCGCAGGCTCTGCAGGAAGGCTCGGGGCAGCCCCTCGGCGCTGCAGGGCGGCTCGGCGGGCAGCAAGCGCCCCCCGCGCTCCGGAGCCATCAGGCCTGGGGAGCCGGCGCCGCGCGGGCTGGGAGCGCCGGGAATTGTTACCCCGGGTTCCACGGGGAACGCCTCCTGGCTCTCTTTTTCCTGAATGGGGCTCCCCTCTCGGTTGACGTCACTTCATTAGCATTCTCCTTTCTCATTGGCTGGCGTTGGGCAGCACCGCACGCTGATTGGCCGAGGAGGAAGCTGGCCGGTTTGATTTTCCAGCGCGGCAGGCCAGCCTAGCAGTTCGGTGTCATTTAAAACCCAGCCCAGGGAGCCCCCACAATGGGGCGCTGAGAGAGCCCCCCCCCCCCGCCCTGGGTTTCAATCCGCCATGGGGGGAGACGGGGGGGGCATTTTCTACCCAGTCAATGCGCTCACCCCGCCCCCCGCGTTCAGACCCGGGGGAGTGCAGGGGCCGCCTTGTGCGAGCAACCCCGAGAGGATCTTCCCAGTCCCTGCATCCCAGAAAGCTGATGCTCCTACACTTCAGTTAGTCTTTAAGGTGCCACAGGACTCCTCGCCGCTTTTGCAGATTCAGACTAACACGGCTCCCCCTCTGATACTTCCCAATCCCTGCATCTCCTGCCGCTTGCACACCCTGGGCTGCACACAGCAGCACTCGAGATCAGGGAGCCAGCATTCCAAGCCAAATAGATGGGGGGCGGGGGGCCCCTTACTCCGGGGCGGGGGTCTTACTCCGAGTGGGGCAAAGCCAGAAGCCTTCTGCCTATGGCCAGACAGATTCTTCTACAGTGTCTCCTTCCAGCGAGGAAGGGGTTGTGGGTTTCACCGTGTCGCTGAAAATCTCGCCCACCCGTGTTGGGATGGGTCACTTGGTCCCCTGTTCTGTTCATTCCTTCTGGGCCCTGGCACTGGCCACGGTTGGAAGACAGTAGGGTGCCCAGATGCCCCACTTTTATAGTCCCCCTGTTTGAGGCTTTGTCTTATATTACATAGGTGCCTATTACCCTGAACTCCCATCCTGATTTTTCACACTTGCTATCTGGTCACAGGACAGGAGGACACTGGGCTAGATGGATCCTTGGTCTCACCCAGTCTGTCCGTGCTTATGTGCCCCCTCTTTTTAAAAACAATTCACTCAAATTGTCCCAGAACCTTGACACAGCCATGGTGTCTGAGGATTAAACATCTTATTGGCTTCTGCAGCAACCCTACCCAAACAAGTCAGGGTGTTTGACTGTTCTGCGCCTAGCAAAGGACCCCTATCTGTTCTATCATTTGATTTGTCAATTTCATATGTGTTCATTTTTTTGATTGTATCACTTTGGTATATACGTTGTGCCAATTTTCTTCCACAAATTGATGTGAGGAAGTGGGTCTGGCCCAGGAAAGCCCATCACCTAATAAACCATCTTGTTAGTTTTTAAAGTGCTACATAGTTCTGTCTTTTGTTTCAGCTAGACCAGACTAACACAGCTGCATCTCTATCACTATTTTAGATGGAACACACTTGAGCTTTTTCCAGCATCTGTCAATTCATTTGTTAGCAGTTTTAGTTTCACCTTTGTGGAGACTTGAGCACAGAAAAGTACCTACCAGCTTTTTCCTTTTTCCTATGTTAAATATGAGTCTTCCCCACATTTTGAATGGGAGGCTGAAATTAACATGCTGATTTCCCTTTAACTTCCATAAAGTCTTAATAACTTCCTTGTGCAACAGTATAATCCCTCACCAAAGGCTCGTAAGTAAAGCAAGTTGTCGTGGGATAAGAGGGAAGGTCCTTTTGTGGACTGAGAACTGGTTAAAAGACAGGAAACAAAGGGTAGGAATAAATGGTAAGTTTTCCGAGTGGAGAGAAGTAACTAGTGGGGTCCCCCAAAGGTCTGTCCTGGGACCCATCCTATTCAACTTATTTAGAAATGATCTAGAGAAAGGGGTAAACAGTGAGGGGGCAAAATTTGCAGATACCAAACTGCTCAAGATAGTTAAGACCAAAGCAGACTGTGAAGAGCTTCAAAAAGATCTCACCAAACTAAGTGATTGGGCAACAAAATGGCAAATGAAATGTAATGTTGATAAATGTAAAGTAAAGCACATTGGAAAAAATAATCCCAACTATACATATAATATGATGGAGACTAATTTAGCTACAACTACTCCAGAGAGAGATCTTGGAGTCATTGTGGATAGTTCTCTGAAAATATCCACTCCGAGTACAGCAGCAGTCCAAAAAGCAAATAGAATCATTTAAAAAGGGATAGAGAATAATACAGAGAATATCTTATTGCCTCTATATAAAACCATGGGATGCCCACATCTTGAATACTGTGTACAGATGTGGTTGCCTCATCTCAAAAAATATCTCTTGGTATTGGAAAAGGTTCAGAAAAGAGCAACAAAAATGATGAGGGGTTTGGAACAGGTCCCATATGAAGAGAGATTAAAAAGACTTGGACTTTTCATCTTAGAAAAGAGGAGACGAAGGTGGGATATGATAAAGGTCTATTAAATCATGACTTGTGTGGGAAAAGTAAATAAGGAAAAGTTATTTACTTATTCCCACAATATAAGAATTAGGGGTCACCAAATGAAATTAAGAGGCAGCAGATTTAAAACAAACAAAAGGAAGTTTTTCTTCACTCAGCACACAGTCAACCTGTGGAACTCCTTGCCAGAGGATGTGAAGACTAGGACTTTAATAGGGTTCAAAAAAGTGCTCGATAGATTAATGAAAGTTAGGTCCATCAATAGCTATTAGCCAGGATGGATAGGAATAGTGTCTCTAGCCTCTGTTTGTCTGGAAATGAGTGACAGGGGAGGGATCACGTGCGGATTCCCTGTTGTGATCCCTCCTTCTGGGGCATCTGGTATTGGCTACTTTTGGCAGACAGGATACTGGGCTAGGTGGACCGTTGGTCTGACTCAGTATGGCCGCTCTTATGTTCTATGTTCATGGATAATGGCTGATCTTGGGGAGAAATGTAGTTAATACACTGCTGCTGCAGTCACTCAATGGGTGTGTGTGTTTTAATGGGTCCCACAAGATTAAGTGTCTATTGTCAGTGATTTATGTAGTGTGTTATGCTTGTGTAACCTGTTTATTTAAAATCCCCATCCTATTCAGGATAGTAATAAAAACACAAGCTGAGAGAGGTCATAAAAAACGTGAAACTGTCCTTACTGTTTCTAGCCCAGTATAGAAATGATTTAAGTACTTTGAACCTCTGCTCGTTTTTCATTGATCTATCTTAAGTGACAGAGCACAGACCAGTTCCCAGTGGGCAGGTGTCCTCATAAAAACAAGCAAGCAAGACAACAAACAAACAGCACCAGCCTGAGTCATGACACTGTTGCTACATTGTAACAGGAGCAAATCCTGGTTTTCTACAGTACCATTAGAGAATTCATCCTACTGATTTCATGACTATAAATCATGGCATGGAGTTAAGTCATCCAATGGTCTTGTTTTAAAGACCCCATTTCTGCCAAAAACCCATGCAACTTCAAGACCTTTGCTATTCAGGGTACGTCTAGGCTGGCGTGTTTTTTCGGGATACCAGAGGTATCCCAGAAAAACTGTGCCACGTCCAGAGAATGCGTTTGCTCTTCACCTTTTTTTTTTTTTTTGCAGAAGAACAAATGCACTCTTTTGGGGAGCCCTATATACCTCGTTCTATGAAGAATAAGGGTTCCACCAAAAGAGGAGGCTTTTCTGCCATTTGGCCCCATCTAGATGGGGCCAAATGATGGAAAAGCCTCTTCTGAACATAAGAACGGCCGTACTGGGTCAGACCAAAGGTCCATCTAGCCCAGTACCCTGTCTGCCGACAGTGGCCAGCACCAGGTGCCCCAGAGAGGGTGGACCGAAGACAATGATCAAACAATTTGTCTCCTGCCATCCCTTTCCAGCCTCTGACAAACAGAGGCCAAGGACACCATTTTATCCCCTGGCTAATAGCCTTTTATGGACCTAACCTCCATGAAATTATCTAACTTCTCTTTAAACTCTGTTATTCACAGCCTCCTCTGGCAAGGAGTTCCACAGGTTGACTACAAGCTGTTTGAAGAAGAACTTTATTTTATTAGTTCTAAACCTGCTACCCATTAATTTCATTTGGTGTCCTCTAGTTCTTCTATTTAGGGAACTAATAAATAACTTTGCTTTATCTACCCTCTCCACACCACTCATGATTTTATAGACCTCTATCATATCCCCCCTCAGTCTCCTCTTTTCTAAACTGTAAAGTCCCAGTCACTTTAACCTCTCTTCATAGGGGACCCGTTCCAAACTCCTAATAATTTTAATTGCCCTTTTCTGAACCCTTTCCAAGGCCAAAATATCTTTTTTGAGGTGAGGAGACCACATCTGTACACAGTATTCAAGATGTGGGCATACCATAGTTTTATACAGGGGCAGTAATATTCTGTGTCTTATTTTCTATCCCTTTCTTAATAATTCCTAACATCCTATTTGCCTTTTTGACCACCGCTGCACACTGCGTGGAAGTTTTCAGAGAACTGTCCACGATAACTCCAAGATCCCTTTCCTGATTTGTCATAGCCAAATTAGCCCCCATCACACTGTACGTATAGTTGGGATTATTATTCTGGAAAAGCTATCAGAAAAAGCTATGCAAATTGCAGAGCGCAATTTGCGTAGCTTTTTCCAACAAAGGCCTGTAGTCTAGACCTAGCCTCAGCGTTCACTCCGAAAGGTAAATTCTCCTCCCTTGGCAACAACTGACTTTTTGGTACCAAACAAGATGATCACATGAGTCTGATATTTTTCTCTGCACATCTCTGCAAATCCTCCTGCCTGTTTGAACCAGTGAGCAGAGGATCCGAGGAAGCATCTTTATTTTATCTGGGTGGTTTTCTTTATCCTGGGAAATTTCCTAACTTTGAATATAGCCTCTTGCATCCTAAGCACAGACCTAGCAAGAATGTAAAGTGACTTTCCTCAAAACTTTCCTCAATGAAGCCCAGTGTTTCCCATCTTTCAGTAGCTCCAGAGCAAATCTGCTCCGTGATCAAGAAAAATGTGTTTTTCCCCCTAAGTTTCAGCATGTGAGAAACAGCCTTAAATTGGGGACTCACGCTACATTCTCTCTGGTAATCCAGCAACATAGTAGCTGAGCATCCATACTCAGATTAGAAGATCTTCTCTGACTTGAAGGTTTGTCTAAAATAAGAACAGGTTTAGGGTAAGTTGGCCATAAGAGGCTTAGTACTAGCTATGGGTTTTATCTTAATTCTGTAACTTATTTTGAGCTGCCTTTTTCACTTGCAACCACTTAAATCCTACTGTTTGTACTTAATAAAATACTTTTATTTACTATCAAACCCAGTGTAAATAATTGTTACAATCAGTGTGCCCGTCCTCCTTTCAGTGATAAAAGGGGGCTTACCTGAATGAGCTTTCAACGCGTGAAACTCTCACCCAGTGACAGACTGGGGTTTTGATCCCGGTCTGGGGTTATTTGGGGTTTTGATCCCATTTGGGGGCTGGTTTCCTGGATGTTGTGCCGTTGAACTGAATTCTCCTAGAGCTGAAGTGATTGCGTGTCTGCATTGCTCTTCAGGGGTGGGGGTGGTGATCTCAGCTCTGGGCCTTGGCTGAGGGAGACCAGAAGACCTGGCTCAGCAGGACAGGGCAGTGAGAAGCCCCGGAGAGCAAGGAGGCAAGTGTCAGTGGCTTTATCAGCATCCTGGGGAACAGCCCCACAGGGCCTTCTGTGACTACCCCCCTCACAAGGATCTAGTTACTTAAAAGTGACAAGCCTGCCAGAGCTACGAGCAGCACCCTGAGCCCGTGACAGAGCCATTCAGGTGGTAATGAAGCCATTTAGCCGGCATTTCCCCCCCTCCCCCCAGATATATAGTCCATTTCTGAATGTCCTGTGTCGTCAACAGCCCTTAGGTTACCGTTTGCTCTGGAAATATTCCATGGGTGGGTTGCTGAAGATTATAAAATCACACCTCTAAACACCCATCCTCTCTCCTCCCCGGGCTGCCATGGGGCATAGGGGCACCAGTTTAATAATACTGCGTAGGGCCCCTTAAAGCCTCATGGCAGCCCAGGGCTGGGAGAGGGAGTGGGGGTGTGGGATGGCGCGCAGGGAGTGGGCTCTAGGAAGCGCTTACCTCGGGGGGTCCCCAGAACTGGCGACGTGTTCCTAGGTGAAGGCATGACCAGATGACTCTGCACGGGCGCACTACCTCTGCCTGCAGGCGCCTTCCCTGCAGCTCCCCTTGGCTGCTGCCCCTGGCCAATGGGAGCTGCAGAGCTGGTACATGGGGCAGGAGCAGCACGTGGAGCCACCCTGCTCATCCCTTGGCCTAGGAGCCGAGGGCCAAGTCGCCACTTCCGGGAGCTGTAGGGAGCCTGCCAGCCCCACCAGCGGGACTTTTAACAGCCCAGTCAGCAGTCCTGACTGGAGCCCCTGTTGACTGGACATTTCAGATGAAAACCAGACCCCTGGCAACTCTAGCAATGGCCAGTGCAGGTGCGGGGGGGGGGGGGTTCTTGCAGCTCTATGAGAAATCTGCCGGCTACCCCAGGAGCAGGGAGCAGGAGCCGGAACCCCCTCCCCCCTCCCATCCCCACGCCAGGCGAGGAACTTCAGACAACTTGACCTCCCGTGTACGCGGGGGCTGGAGCATGGTCCATTGCAAGGGGACGGAAAGTTGGCACCAGGAACCCGAGTGAAACGCTCCCCTTTGCTGGCTGGTGCAATCTGACTGTAGCTGTTGCCTAAAACCAAACCCTCTGTTCTTGAACATTTGCCGAAAGCAGCAGGGTCCTTCCCAGCACTCTGGGTAGTGCTGGCCGCCAGGGGTGCACCAGAGCTGTGCAGAGCACACTGCGTGGTGGGTCCCAGGGACAGCCCAGGCGCTGGGTCAGACACTGGGGGCTTGGCCCCGACCAGCTCCTCTGTGTGGAGCTGCCTTTCTCCAGCGGCAGAGAGGTTCCGGCAGGTTTACACCTGCTGCCTGGCCGGAGAATAGGAACCTCTGGCCACAGGGCCCGATTCTCCCCCGCTGGGCCGATCGCCTCCCGACGTGCGGCTGCTCCTTTTCTTGCCTGGCGATTTTGGCCCCTTCCCCATTACCGATCAGGCACAAGTGGCAGCTTGCTTCTGTTTGCTGATACTAGCTGCTTAAACGGATGAAAGGAGGGCGGCTCTGGCTGGCTATGTGAATTGCTCCACACTGATACGTTGGCGCCAGAGGCTCAGCCCAAAAGGGATAGAATGTTAATCAGAATTTGAATGAAGAGGAAAGTTTTGTTCACGTACAGGCTCCTTCCCCCTGCCCCTGCCGCTGCTCCCATGGGCTGGGGATCGTGGCCAATGGGACGAGCTGCGGGGGGTGATGTTTGCAAGCGCAGGGAGGCATGGAACCACCTATTCCCCTGCCAAACAGGACCTGCACCAGGTAAGCACCCAGTCTCCTGCCCCTCCCACAACACCCTCCCTCCCAGATCCCATGCCCCCATCCTTAGCTCACTCCCACACCCTACCTGCCATCCAGACCTGGACCCCCACCCCCAGCCTACTAATGCACCCTACCTCCCACCCAGACCTGTACTCCGACCCCACTCCCTGACAGTCCCCTCCCACACACCAAACCCCTCTTTTTTGGATCCACCCGTAGGGGGACCCCACAAAATCTGCTATCTCCGGGCCCCCAGAAAAGTTAACCTGGCCCGGCCGCAGGTTAGTTGCAGTCGGCAAACTCAGCCAGTTCTGCTTGGAACAGTTTCCTCTGAAAAATGCCCTTCCTCCATCCCCATATTCGAGATGGCTGAACGCGCTGAGCCTGTCCGATTCTCAGTACAGTCCACACACTTGGATATATCGTGCTTGGGATGCAATACATTCCTATGCTGCCATTATGAACTAATGCCCCATTTTCTAGCTTTTGGTCTCAAAGCAGCATGGACTTTCTGTTTCTTGGAACCCGAAGCTACGTAGAGTAGATGTTAAAGCAACAGCCAAATTTTGATGCAAACTCACAAGAAATGTAGGATTAGGGCAGAAATGTATCCCCCCAGGGTGGTGAGGGGGAGAGTCGATATGGCCTTTTGTCAGCAGCTTTGCAAATAGACTCCTCACAAGGCTAAAACTGCAGTGGCAATATGTTCGTGTTGCACCAAATTCTTCCTGGAGCCCCCGAACAGTATGTGGGATAGATTTACGGAGGTTTTCAAAGCTGGGCTGCGGGCCTGCCTGGGTGAGCCACTGGCGGGCCACGGGGCGCTTTGTTTATCTAAGTGTCCATAGAAAGGGAGCCTTGCATCTCCCAGTGGCTCGCAGCTCCCAATGAGATCTTCAGCAGTTACACTATTTTTAACATCTCTGTTAGTATCCCCATCCTGTGGGAGGAAAGATGAGGCACAGGAGACAGCTGCTGCCCATGGTAAGCCAATCTTCATAGTGTATGCACAACCTGCGCGTGACCAGGATTCATCCCTGGATTTGCTCCGCTGGTCGGATCATTAGCTTCCCACACTTGGACTGCGTCCTGATGGGGAGCACCACATGAACATTGATCCATGCCGCCTGGTAAGCCAATGGCAGAATGAGAATACAGCTGAAGTCCCCTGTTTTAAAGCACAGTGCCCTATCCACTAGACTACACTGCCTCCCCTAACAGAACTGATCCAAGTACTCACTACCTTTCAGCTTGAACCCAGGACTGGGTCATAACTGGATTTTCTTTTGGGGGGGGCAGTGGAGGTTGGATGGTATTATTGCCTGGGGAGTCACATAGATAAAATATGCTGAATGACTTTGGAAGCAACCTGCTGTATAAAAGACCCTCCCCCAGCTCCAGAAGTTCTATGGAAGAAGCAGTTGGGAGCACTCCCAGCGACTCCGTGCAGGGGATAGTATGGAGCCAGAAAAGCATCGACACAGGAAATCTGGATGGGCGGGGGCCCCAGGGGTGGGACGTGCAGCCGGAGGAGCCCAGAGGGGTTCTCAGTGAGGTGCAAAGGCTGAGTCCTGTGATGTTTTCTGGCTCTTCTGGCCGCCTGGCGGGGCCTCTCCGGACTCGCTCTGTTTGCTTTGGAGGAGGGCTTGTGAGCTTTCCACCAAGTGACTTTTCTTCCCTCTGTCTCTTCCCCCAGCCCTCCACGCCTGCTGACTGGCTACGGGGACCCGACCAGAGACCCTCTGGTCAGTCGCTGCCCAATCCCTGTCCTGCCTGGAAGTGCCCCTGCCACCCTCCTCCCCCTCTCTGCCCCCCAGCCCAGCTCTGCCCCCGAGCCAACCCGGGCACCCCCCTCAGCTCCTTTTTCTCAGCTGTCGCTGCCTACACCCCGCTGCTCTTTGCCTTCCAAGCCCGATTCCTGCATTCTGACTCCCTGCAATCCCATGCCTGGCTCTACCCCCAGAGCTCGCCTCCCTCCTTCTCTTATCCTGCCTGGCTCCCCACTCTGCTCTCTCGGCCCCCCTGCCCTGTTGCGCCACAGGCCCAGGTGGGGGATCAAAGCAGCAGGGAGCTCCTACACCCCACCCTGGATTGCACTGCCGCTGCCACTGATCTGAGCTTGGGATTTAAGGTGGCAGGGAGCTCCTGTCCCCCACCCCACGTTGTGCCTCCACCACTGATCTGAGCTTGGGATTTAAGGTGGCAGGGAGCTCCAGACCTCCCCCTGCTCTATAGATCTGAGCTGCAGGGTTCCCTGCTGCTGCCACAGTGCAACAGCAGCACTGTGGAAAAGGACTGGATCGGAGCTGCCGCTGCCCTTACTTCCTCCAGGCCCCTGTGCAATTGCCCCCCATTGTCCACACTGCCATCAGTGGGCCTGATGGAGCATTTTCACGTAACCAGATCTTATTGTTTTGCAATGGGGCCCTTGCTGGCCCTGTCCCACAAAACAGAAACAGCCCCAGCCACAGAGCACATGATGGAAACTGCCAGCCCTCATTCCTTCTGAAAACAGGATGCTGCAGAGGGCGAGACCAGGGCGCCTGCCCACATCCCATCTTCCAGGACAGGAACTTGTGTCTAGAGCAGGACTGCAAAGCGCCCCAACCCCCCACCTCCTTGGGATCTGTTGTTTGTTTCACGTTTCATTTCTAGTGGATCGCTTGCTGTGACCACTGCCTGTAGGTGACAGGATCAGGGGGTGGAGGGTGAGGAGGGAAGCATAACTCCAAGGACAGCTCTGCAACTAGGGCTGGGCAAGGTGCAAAGTGCAATGCTTCAGGCAGCAACACCTCATGCCTTGTGACACTTCGTGAGTAGCGTCAATTACTGCAATTCATAAGAAGTTGCTAAATTAAATAAGGGCTTAACTTCATGGAACCCGGGATTCCCCTGGAGAACAATGTTGCATGTGCCCAGGTAGCCAAACTCCGTCCTACAACTAGGTTTGGAAAAATTCCATTTTTATCATTAAATATCGACAAATGTCAATTGCACCATCTACCTGCAAACCTATGAACAAATATTTCTATCAATAATAATCGGAATGTACCGCTAGGCAGAGTGAGAAAAGTGCTTCTCGTTAACTTATTAGAGTTTGATTTAAGGATATTCATTTTGTATAGCATGGTATAATAGGGCTCAAAGGGACCTTGAGACGTCATCTTGCCCAGTCTCCTGCACTCACGGCAGGACTAGTATTGTCTATTCTAGACCATCCCTGGTAGGTGTTTGTCTAACCTGCTCTTAAAAAGACTCCAGTTGAGGCCTAATCAGTGCAGAGTAGAGTGGAAAAATTATTTCTTGTGCCTTGCTTACAACCAGTGCTTTTTTGTTAAAAAAAAAGGTGCCAGTACTCCAGGGGAAAAAGTTGTTGAGCTCTGATTGGAGGTGCCGGTACTGTGTCTGGAGGTGTCGGTACTGCGTACCAGCCAGTACCATTACAAAAAAAGCACTGCCTACAACACTCCTACTAATGCATCCCAGAATGAGAATTGCTTTCTTTGCCACAGTGTTACACTGTTGACGCATATTTAGCTGGTGATCCCCTATGACTTTCTGCAGGAAGTCATTTCCCATTTTGTCACGTGTGTAACCGATTGTTCCTTCCAAAGCAGAGTATTTTGCATTTGTCCCTGAATTTCATCCTACAGTATTTACCTGCAAACTTTATAAGTCTACTCTCTAAGCCTTGGTCTGCACTAGCAGAACTTTTGTTGATTGGGGTGTGAAAAAAACCTTATCCATGTACATTTCACCAACAAAAGCACTGGTGCATACAGCACAAAATCGACAGCAGAACATAACCCACCAACGTACTCCATGCCCATTGAGTGGCGGTAGATAATTATGCCAGTGAGAGAGATCTTGCCTGCTGGCAGAGTGCAACCTTACAGCAGCACAGATGCAACGGTACAGCTGTACCCCTGTACGGCCCGTCGGTAGACATGGCCTTATTTTGGAAGTAAGTTCTAGCCTGATGAGAAGGCATGAGAAGAAGCAGGATGCTGCTGGACTGAATGGAAAAGGGGAGAGAGGCTATCCTCACTGGTGGATCTAAAATAATGGAAAAAGCGGTGACAAAACCCTGGAAATCACATTGTCATCATATGAGGTAAAGACGAGGATAAATTGGTGCCATGGGTGAAAGAAAATAAACATGGAAAGAAAAGCTATGGATTGCAAAACTCACAATGAAACCAGAGGAAGCGCTTCACCAGGAACCCCTGCCGTGGGATAACTCAGCGCTGGCACCAATTACTGTCTGTCATGCGTTGCTCTAACTCCACACGAGGAGCACAGTGGCTCCCCTCTGCACACGGTAACTGATGAGGTGGTAGGGACAAGAAGAGCCACAGAAGAACCGTGTTTCAAAGGCATCAATGACCGAGCAGCCCAGGACCGGGATGGCCGGCAGGCAGTGAGGGCAGCAGCTCAGCTGTGGCTGCTCAGAGCGAGAGTAGGTGCAGGCAGGTCGCAGGGATGCAACCCGACGAGGCATTGTTAGGGCTCAGCCCCCGCGGAAGTGAGAGCCCCCCGAGCAGACGGGGGGGGGGGTGCTGGGCTGGCGAATGGCCCTGCGCGCAGCTGGGGTTGCACACACAGGGCGTCTCCCACGGGCGCCCCCTGCCTCAGCACCGCGCCCAGCCACTGGCCCCCCCCAGCTTAGCAACCGCCCCAGACTCGCCCGGGTCCGGAGCCTTTCACTCCCTCTGCCCCTGCCCCGCCCGGCCCCGCCCGAGCATGCTCACAGCGGCCGCGGGCAGGGGCCGGCCAGAGCCGGGCATGGCGCCGCCGGAGGAGACGCGGGCGCGGCTGGAGCTGGCCGGCCAGTCCCACCTGCTGCGCTTCTGGCCCCAGCTGGCGCCGGCCGAGCGGGACGCGCTGCTGGCCGCGCTGGCGCTGCTGGAGGGGGAGCTGGGCGCGCACTGCCGGCGGGCGGCCGAGGCCCGCGCCCGGGAGACCGGGGCCCTGGAGCGCCTGGACGGCCGCTTGGAGCCCGTCCCCGCCGAGTTCCTGGGCAGCGTCCGCAGCAGCGAGCCGGCCACGCTGGCCCAGTGGGAAGCGGAAGGTGGGTCCCGGGGCGGGTCCTGCTGCCGGGATCGGGGCCCGGCGCCGGGACCCCCAAGGGCCGCTTCGGGTCCCCCGGCCCGGTTCCCGCAGCGCGCCCCTCAGCCCCCTCGCATTGCCTGGGCTCTGCTCCTGCCGCTGCTGGGGCGGTGCTGCCTGGGATCCGTCCCCCCGGCCTGGTAGCGCCTGCACCCGCGGGGCGTATGGACCGGGGCACAGTCACGGACTCCCCCTCCCCTTTTGCAGAGGGGAAGTTGAATCCCGTCTGAGTGCCAAACAGCCCTGTAGCCCCTCGGGGAGTAGCAGACAGCTGGGCTCGCGAGCTTCCGGGGCAAACCCGCTTCCTCCCGTGTTGGAGTGGAAACGAGACTCCCCAGACTCTGCCTGAAACTTCCTCACCGCGTGGGGAGTCATCGGAAGGGGATCGCTACTAAACCAGAAAATATCCGATTGTCTGTCTGTAAGTCCAGGGCGCGCCCACTGCTTGAATAGTGCTGTTGTTTTATGGCATTTGTTCAGGCATTGCAGGGACACCCCTTCAGCGATGCAAAAACGCCCCCGTGCCAACATTTGCAGCCCAGCTGAGCTTGACCCTGAGGCTCCGAGCCTGACTCCCTTTGAATTTGTTTGCAGGCAAATCAGCCAAGTTCACACAGGAGTGTGAACAGGAGTATCACAAATGGTAAGGAGGAAGGGCAAGGCACTCTGCTTGCTCTGCATTTGGGGACCTTCCCTTGCACCCTTGATTGTCTTGCTGTTAGCAAGCCTTATGCTTTGCCTGTGGCTCTTCTGGAGAGAACAAGATAAAGGCAGCCTGGGGCCCTTGCCTTTCTCATCATCCCTGCACCAGCATCCCAAGGCCTTGTCCACACACACCGGTTCTGTTGGTATCCTGAAAGTGGAACACACATACCTATCCCCCAGTGGCTGTAGCTGTTCTAGTAGCTAGGTAGTTACCAGCATACCTGTAGTTCATTCCTGTTAAGGAAGCGGGAAAATTATACTGTTGTGAGACATCTTTATATCGGTACAACTGCATCCACAGCAAGGGCTTGTAGCATTTAATTATTTGGGCTAACTACAGAAATAGTTAAATTGGTACAAAAACTGAGTGTGGACTGGGCTTGCGAGTCTACCTTCAATTTCTGGGACTGCTCTCCCTTCCCCCACAGACTGTTTTCAGCACTGGTCTCTGTTCATTTTTAAGCCATCACCCCACTCCGCATGGCCACACAGGTGCTGTTGAATCTGGTCAGCTTGCTGCTAGAACTGTGCTTAGCAGAATCCAGTGTGGATTGTCCTAGTGATTTAAGTGGCTCAGGACCATGAGCACCTGCCTCTGGTCAGATGGTCAAAAGCAGGGCAGACACCCCGCAGTGTGTTTAGAATTAAATTTCACCACATCAGCACCAATCACTAAGCTAGTGCTACCATGCAGTCACAGATAGGCTGCAGAGTCTAAGAACTATCTTGCCATCATGACAAATTGGACTTAGTGACACATGGTGGCTGTGTCTAGACTGGCAAGTTTTTCCACAAAAGCAGGTGCTTTTGCAGAAAAACTTGCCAGCTTGAATTTCCTCAAGAACACTGACGATCTCATGTAAGAAATCAGTGCTTCTTGCGGAAATGCTATGCTGCTCCCGTTTGGGCAAAAGTCCTTTTGTGCAAAAGCTTTTGCACAAAAGGGCCAGTGTAGACAGCACAGATTTGTTTTGCGCAAAAAAGCCCCGATGGTGAAAATGGCGATCGGGGCTTTCTTGTGCAAAACCACATCTAGATTGGCACGAATGCTTTTCTGCAAAAAGTGCTTTTGTGGAAAAGCATCCGTGCCAATCTAGACGCTCTTTTCTGCAAATGCTTTTAACGGAAAAACTTTTCCGTTGAAAGCATGTGCGGAAAATCATGCCAGTCTAGACGCAGCCGGTCACTTATACCAAAAATCACAAATATTCCAGGTAACTCCCCGTCCCAAGAAACCAGCCACTCACCCAGGTAGAGCTATTTTGTAGATCTCACACCAAAGACTACACTGGCAGCCAATTCTGTGCTAAACTAACTATAGACTTATTAGTTAAGAAAAGGAAATAGACGTTGAATGGTTAGAGCAGGTAAAATGTATGTACAAGCGGGTCACTGCCTGTAAGTCCAAATGGTGGCAGGGATGTAATAAACTGCTGATTTCTCAAAGATCTTTTCAGGGTACCCAGATGGTCTCTGCTCTGCATCTGGTCCTGAGCCCTGTAAGAATCCAAGCAGCCCAGAGTTACAGGATTTTGCTCTGAATCCAGACTTACAGCTTCTCATAGAAAACAAGCTGACAGGGCTGCCATCCGGGGGGCTTTTTCTTTGGTTGGTGGAGAGAGGAGATTTCTGGTCGTCACACACAATGATCACTTGCCTTCAAACGTGCAGGAATTAGCACTTCTCTGCTAAAGTGCCTCATCTGCATTACACAATCTTCTTTCTCATTTGATGGGTATAGCAATGCAAGTGTTTGTCATTACATTACAACAGGCTACAGAAAAGTGAAATATGCACGTAATACCCCATTCGTTTTCATAATGTTTAAACGCCAAATACTTTCTTGTGCGATTAACAACCACTTTAATCTATACTAATACATAAGTGAATTGGCCAGGGGCTTTGGAATGAGCTGGCATCTGGTCTGCCAGCGTCATAGTGGCTGCCCAGTGCTTCCTGAGTTTTGCCTGCAGTTAAAGCTGATCAACTTCCCTCTGGAGTTTGATCTTGCATGTCCCGCCCGTCCTGAGAGGGACATAAGAAGCAAAAGTAAAATGGGCTCCACTTCTAGA
Source organism: Pelodiscus sinensis (assembly GCF_052426305.1). NCBI lineage: Eukaryota > Metazoa > Chordata > Testudines > Trionychidae > Pelodiscus > Pelodiscus sinensis. The sequence goes on along the minus strand of NC_143074.1, from coordinate 2,109,172 downwards.
GGCTAGTGGACTAAAAATCCCCAAAGCAGGAGCCTTATTTATACAGCTCCTATGTCCGTCCCCTTGGCTCTAGCCTTCATTCGGCTGATCTTAGCCTTGCCTGCTCTTGTACAGAGCGCACAGCGCGAAAGAGCACCACTAGCAATCCCTGAGCACACAGCGGGCGGATGGGAGATGTACATGGGAAAGAGAGAGGGCAGACAAGCGAAGAGCAGAATAAGGACTTTACGTTATAAGACCTGAGCGTTTATCTGCATTTATGTTGGACTTTATCTGCATCAGTGAATTCTTATGCGCCCCCCTCCTTTCAGGTTGGAAACTGCTTTTTACACATTTGTAAACTGAGGCACTTGCCTAATGAGAGTCAAGGGAGGAGAAATAATTAGTGGAGTAATTTATCTGCGGTTGCGATGGATTCTCCGTCACTGGCAGATTTTAAACCACGATGGGCTCTTTTCCTAAAAGACAGACTGGAGTCCAAAGAGGAATTAATTCAGCAAAATCCACGGATTGTATGAGCATAACGGCCCAGCCACCCTTGTAATCTGAGCAGGGATCCCCTGTGGCTCAGCGTGGCGGGGAGAGCGGCTCAGAGAGTGTGGCCTTGAAGGAAGAAGCTGAGAGAAGATGAAAGTGAGTAGCAGCAAGGAAGAATCCGTAAGAGATTGGGGCATTGGCATTTTGGAGCCTGCTGAACTTTGAAAATGGCCCATAATTCCCATTTTCTGCTCCAGTGGGGAAATGGGCTTTAATGTCCCCTAAATGCTCAAAGTGATTGGACCTTATTAGGGGTTGTTTATGTTTAATTGAGGCATAGAAAAGTGATCTGTGTGCAGAAATGTCTTCTCACGCTGGGGGTGTGTCCCTTTAACTGCAGTGTGCTGAACAGTGACACCATGGTGTGCAATTACAGTGTTGTGTAATTAGCTCTCTGACATGCCACTGTTTTGGCATTGCTAGCTATTTTGGAAGTGATAATGTCCCCCTCTGCCTGACTGTGTCACCGGGGTGGGCCTGAGTCTTCTAATCGTGGACAAACAAAGGACTGATGCTGGCAGCAGATTCGTAGCCAATGGGCTCAGTGCAGCTTTCATGTACAGTCCCACCGCTGCCACCAGTGAGGGGTTGGGTCCATTGCTTTTACTGTTGCTTTGTGTTACGATGCTGGTGCAGGGGAGAGAATGGCAAGACAACCAGGCCTCTTGCTTCTTGTCACAAATACGGAGAGCTGGCTGCATTTCTTCAGGATTCAAGTGGTCAGAAAAAAATGGCTCTGTGAAAATGACTTTATTTGGTGTGTCTGTTTGCTGTATGTTGGAGTCAAAAACAAGATGATACTCTTTGTAGCCGTGGAGAGTTGGTGGAGCAAAGCAAATACTGGGCTTGCCCCTTGCTCCTACAGCCTTCAGCATTTAATAAGATTGTAAGAATGGCCAGACTGAGTCAGACCAAAGGTCCATCTAGCCCAGAATCCTGTCCTCCGACAGGTGCCCCAAAGGGAATGAGCACCGTGCATTTGATTCATATTGAGCGTTGCCCATTTGTGGAACTTGCAGACACAGTACCCCAAGAAGAAAAGCGCTTTCCCAGAATTGTACAAATGTGAGCACTAACTAGAGGCTTATTCTTAAAGATCAGGAGGTCAAAGGTTCAATCCATGCTGTTGGCGACCCAGCAAGGGGTGTGGTTTGACATGTAACCTTTGAGAACTTAACCTCTCTGTGTCTCAGTTTCCTGACCTGAACAATGGGGAGAAGAGTATTCTTTGCTGAAGCATCATTCTTGTCTGTGCAGAGGTACACAGAACGCTCCTTGGTTTGTTTGCTGATCCATCCCCTTGTTTTCTCTCGTTGGGTTTCTGCCCCAAGCAGGTTTCCGTCAGATCTCCCAGAACAAAGTGGCCGTGCTGCTCCTGGCTGGAGGGCAAGGAACCCGCCTGGGGGTGGCCTATCCCAAGGGCATGTACAGCGTGGGGCTGCCCAGTGGTAAGACCCTGTATCAGATCCAGGCAGAAAGAATCCGCAAAGTGGAGCAGCTTGCTGGCGAGAAATACAGCACAACGTGTACCATCCCATGGTAGGTAGCACGATATTGTGGACACACGGTACATGTCTGGTTCTAGAGGCCCCAGCTATGCTGTGCTCGGCGCTGGACAGACGCATTAAGGGACAGTCCTTCTGATGTATCTAGATGAGACAGACAAAGGGCAGAATGGTGGCAGAGAGAGGGAGAGTGATATGTCCAAGCTCACTGAGCAGATCCCTAGCAGAATTGGTGCCTGATCCGCTGGGCCATGCTGCCTCTTCAACCGCAACCTCTCTGGGTTCTTAGACACGTGGGTACCACAGAAAGGCCCTGCACACTGAGAGCTGGTGGGGCACGGGTGCCTCTTGCCTTCCTCTGATGCCTACCTAAGGATGGGCAAACCTCACGGCACTGTTTTCAAGACCCAGCACTTACCCTATTACTGTGTTTGGAAATGTCACTTCTGCCCATCCCAGGGGAAGTGCCCGCTGACCTCCATTTCCACTTAGTTTCTTGCTCTTGCTCCACCAAGGAAATCCTGAACAGCAATTCCTAAAATGGCTCTTTTATTTTCATCTCCTGCTGTGACTGTCCAGCTGTTGGTAGGAATCCAGCTGTGCAACTGGGAGCAGAGGGCAAACTGCATCATAATTCACCTCAGGCCTGACACACTTATTACCCCAACTCACTGTTGTCACAGTCTGTAGCTAAAAGGTGTCAGGTACGGAGTCCTATGCAAACTGGGGACATGCTGGCCACTGATACGGATGTGTGGGGTATGTGGCAAGTTAAAGGTGTGTGCTGGAAATATGTTCAGCAAGCAGTACTGTATATAAACCCAGCCCATCCTTGACAAAGGAGTGCACTTTCTCCCGCTTGACTGTCTCTCCAACGTAAATTATTTCTGTCCTTGCCTCGCTCAATGGAAGAACATTTACGTAGAAGGTAAATAAAGCCTCAAACTAGCAAATGGTGGTAGAAAACCACTTACTAAACACAAGGAGGGATGGAGGCCGTATCCCCAGAGAGCCTTCCTGGCTCCTGAAACAGAGATAATGGCCTTTGGGAAATAGATGCCCAAATGGCTTTCTGCTTCTATCACCTGAGAGACCCGAGGCCGGAGCAGGTGTCATCTGAGAAAAGTGGATCCTTCACCCAGAGGGACTGAGGTCTCTAGAACCTAACCAGAGGTGAAACTCCTGCTTAGGCAAAGCTTGTGGCTTGCCAAAGTGAAGGTTCAGTCTGTAGAAAGTGTGGTTGGCCTGTCCGTTGTTAGTAAACTTATTCTTGTTTTGTCACGAGACCATCTCGGTCTTTTAGAGAAGTTCAGATCTTCAGCTAACAAGCGCGTGTGGCTCTCCTTTTGGAGGTAGCAAACTTCGTAACCACCCTGAGTGTCTGGTGAGAGGGACTGACCGCTGCCGAAGGACACATCTGGGGAGCTCAGGAATTGGGGTTCACTGGTTGTTACTACCTGGCCAGTTGGGACTGGCAGAGTCCCGAGGAGCTTGCTGGCTAGGCGGGCAAGCTGGTGCATTGGGCAGGAGACGTGTTGCTTAGCAGCGTGTTGTCACACAGCCGTGAAAAGATCAGCCCTCAGTAAGACACTGCCAAAGCTGGGAGCCTTGAAACGCCATCTCCTTGTCAGGGTGGTTTATTTACAACTGAACTGTTGATCCCAGGGCTGCTGAAGGCTTATTTGCTTTTCCAAAACCTCAAGGTTTCAAAACAGTCTAAATGTGCAACGTGCAAAAGGATAATTGTGTTAGTGGGCAGGTGGGGGGGGGGAGCGGGAGCGAGCATTGACTCTGCAACTCTGGGAACAGGCTGTTGCTAGCAATTCATCCTTAAAATACAGTTGGAATCTTGTAAATGTCAACTCCCTGCCTGGTCTCAGGAAAACAGGCATAAAACCATCCCTGAGCCGCAATCCAGTTGCTGCTTGTAAGTAGCTGCCTCAATTCAACGTCGCTCTTGGAGGCCCTGCTGTAGCGCTAAGGCCGGCCATCTTAGTGAGGTATATTTGACACTGTGTTTGTCCGGATCGGTGAGCACTCGGGGCTCTGCATGTCTGGAAATCAGGCGAGTTATTTTTAGAATATAAAATCTAAGTGGATCCTGTTCGGCGTTTGCCCGGTGCTCTTCTCAGTGCGAAGGAGACCACTGGAAAACGCAGCGGACCAAACCCTGAGGGCAATTTATGCTGCAGTTGGGGGAAGTAAGTCCCATGGACATCTATACACTGGGCTGACCAGTGCTGGGGGGAGGGGATGTGTGGGCAGGAAGGAGATCCCCTGTAGGCCTATAATAAAGGGGGTTGCAGAACTGCTGGGGGTGGGGGGAGCTCATGAAAAGTTTGCTCCAATCTACTGAAAATTCATCACTGGCCCATAAGATCTGGCAGGGATCAAAACCCACTCTGAACCCGTCTTTCTCCCTTTCATGCTCTTCATTTGATAAGGTGAAACTATTTTTTTGTCCCTTAACTGGGTTGCTAAATGATCTTCTAACACACGGGTGTCCAGCTCATTTCGGACAGGAGCATGTTTTAAGTGTGGTCAAAGTTTATGTTCAGGTCTGTGCTATTTCCTGTAGGTATCCTACAGAACTGACCAGAAATGGAAGCTCTTTGTCGAACTTTTTAGATCAGTAGCAGAGAGAACGTTCTTGATTAAATGCTGTAGATTATTTAAAGCCCCTAGAGATTACATCTTTCTTAAGTTCGATCTATGAGGCTTTTCTGTAAGGGTGTATTTTGTTTCGGTGCGTGTGTGTGTGCATGTAATGTGTGTCCATGCATTATTACTGCATTTTATCCTAACTGTTCAGCTTCTGTTCACCCTTAGGTACATCATGACAAGTGAGTTTACACTGGGGCCAACAGAGAAGTTCTTCTTGGAACACAATTACTTTAACTTGGATAAGACCAATGTGATCATGTTTGAGCAGAGGATGCTGCCAGCTGTAACGTTCGATGGGAAAGCCATCCTGGAACAGAAGGGGAAAGTTGCCATGGCACCAGGTACCCAGCACTTCACCCATGAGAGTCACAGGAGTGCAGCGCATGTTGAAATTCAGCCCCTCCCGTGGGCACACGGGATTCCCTCGGGGAGCTGGAAGTGTGCCTACACTGCAGAACCTTTCATTCAGTCTGGGGATGTGGACCGGGCTGGAACAGCAGGGGCTGCTGCAAGTCAGGAAGGAGGCACACAGGCAAAGCTGTATGTGTGCGGGATGAGATGAAAGCGGAACGGGGTTGCAATAACAGAGGTGCTGTATGTCAGGACTGAAGTCCATCAGCCGAGCTTCGTATGGGCTGCTGGTCCCTGCCCCTGCTCTGCCGGCCCCCAGTCTGCAGATTACGCTGCAAACCCCAGAGAGCAATGTGATCACATGGCTGAGACTCCCTTCAGGGGAAGCCTGGGAACATGGTTGTTTTCTAGCAAAGGAAAATTCCATGTTGGAGTGGAACGTCTCCAGCATCATCTAAGTATCACTTTAAAAACAGTGGTCTCAGGTGCTCCGCTTGTGCATAATTAAAAGCAGCAGCAAATTTGGGGAAGGGATTGCTGCAGGGGTGTCTCCTCCAATGCCGACTGTAGTGCTGGCTTCCCTTGGAGGTCTTGGGAATGTTGTAAAGGTGTAGCCAAGTGAGGTCGAGCCACCTTTTGTGCATTGTGTGAGCGCTCAAGGCTGCCTCGTATAAAACCCAACAGAGTTGAAGGGAAAATCCGACAGTTCCTTCAGGTTACAGACAGCCAGCTAAAAGCACACTGAGTTCTTTTCAAGCTGTGTTTTGACTGTGGCTGAGTCCGAAGCTTAGGAAGACAAGGAGTGTGGCAGTCATTTCCCTGCCTCTGTTTAATACGTCTGTAGCACTTGCCCTGCAAGGATTTCAAAGTGCTTTACAAATGTTGGTGAACAAAGCTCCATTTTGCACAGGGGGAAACTGAGGCAGTGAACTGACTTGCCCAAGGCCAGGCAATGTGTCCGCAACAAAGCCCGAAATACAGCGTGTCTGAGCTGACACCCGGTCCGGCACTTTAACCACAAGGAAAACCCTCCTTGCTGTAGATTGGTCAGGGCATGTGGCGCCTGGAGTCAGGCAATGCATGATTTGAGTGGCAGGCTATTAAGGAAATGGGGCTCCCTCTTTGGCATTCCAGATGGCAACGGAGGCTTGTATCGCGCTCTGGTGGACAACAAGATCCTGGATGACATGGAGCGGCGCGGTATCCAGTATATCCACGTGTACTGTGTGGACAACATCCTCGTCAAAATGGCCGATCCTGTCTTCATTGGCTTCTGCGTGTCTAAAGGGGCAGACTGCGGTGCTAAGGTAGGTACTGCTGACATAGGACCACTCTCCAGCCTGCCTGGTCATGTTTCTGTCTGCCAAACAGCTGCCAAAGCTCCGGTGTGTTCTGGGGACGCGGCCAGCCTGTCCATGCAGATGCCACCTTGATACTGCCGGGTGAGCTGCATCAGTGGTGAATCTTGCATCTGGTTTGTACCGTTATAGGTGCAGCTAGAGGGCCCTGTGCCCTTTCCACAAGGTTCCATTGCAGTCAGGTTCAGCTCATCTTATGTGCTTCATCAACTTGCACAGGAAATTACAAACTGAAATTGTTTCTCTTCTGACTCCCTGCTCTTTCTTCAGAGACCCCTGCGAGACCTAGAGCCCAGGGCATGTGTGCACTGGGGGTACACTGTGTATCTTTTACAAATATTCCGGGCTAACCACTCCCTTAGTGGGGAGCTAGCGGGCGCAGCGCTAGCATGTTTTAGGGATAATACAGCAGCAGGCCTCTGACACAGAGATTTGTGTAGCATGCAGTTAACCGTGTTAACATGGATAAGGATCTTGAAGTGTCTAGAACTATTTTGCATTTCATGTTAGGTTAAGTGAAAGGTCCTTGGTGGGAAAAATGCCCCAGAACACTCTGTTCTCTCCGAGGATTGCATTGCCTTTCAAATGGTTTGGCTTAATTCTGTCTAATAAGCCAGGGATGCGTGGGACAAACATACCACCAATGCTGCCCAGCGTACATGGCAATTCCCCTTTAAGGTGCAGCTTTGGCGTTTGCAGATCAGCACTTAGCAGGATCTCAGCGTGTGTCAGTTTTCCCACAGGGTTTACACTAGCATCCAGCAATGCCAAAGGGATTAACCCCACCTCAAGAGAATCCTTGCCTCCTGGCTTCTCCTCATAGCCTCTGTCTTGTGGCTGCAGGTGGTGGAGAAGGCCTGTCCCTCAGAGCCTGTCGGGGTCGTGTGCCGCGTGGACGGGGTCTATCAGGTGGTGGAGTACAGCGAGCTCAGCGTGGAGATCGCACAGATGCGGAGTCCCGATGGGCGGCTGGTGTACAGGGCCGGCAGCATCTGCAATCACTTTTTCACACGCAGCTTCCTTGAGACAGTGGCACAGTAAGTTCCACTGCCCCTGCCAGGTGTCTTTCAGATTGAAAATCGAAATGGCCACAACTAGCCAGGCTGCTGTGGTGTGTAGGCTGCTGTGGTGTGTAGGCTGCTGTGGTGTGTAGGCTGCTGTGGTGTGTAGGCTGCTGTGGTGTGTAGGCTGCTGCAACCTCCCCTTCCCTTCTGCGGAAAGCAGGTGCATCCTCTGAAGCCCGAGCAGCCTCTGTCTGAGGACTGGCCTGCACCCAGGATTCTTGCACTGGTGTAACCACATGGTTGTCGGTCCAACAGTGCAAGCCCCTGATAGAGATGGGTTTCTCTCGTTTGGCTCAATCTGGTAATTACCGCATTATGCTAAACGGGTATAATTGCAGCTTCAATTTGTTCACGTGCACTTGCCTTGGGGTCACTGAATCAATTCCAGATCAGGTCGGTTACAGCGGGGCAAGTTTTCTAATACAGACGAGCCGGAGTCTGACTCTCCTCTTGTGGAGATGTCCGCCCATTGCTAAGAAACCAGCCACAACTGGAGCTGTTCTGCCCTACTGCTCTTCCGTCTGATTTGCAGTCTCATTCGCAGCTGTGGCAGGGACGTGCTGCAGAGCCAGCTCATTCAGACTCCAGTGCTGAGCTTGTCTGTGCTCAGCAGCAGTGTAGACGTGGCCTAGCAGTGTCTGGTCAGGATCTAGAACTGAACTCCATGAAAGGTTTGCCTGAACCAGTCGGCCCGATCAATGTTGGGGATGCCGTGCTGCCTGAGGGCCCCTCTCTCTGGATGAGATGCAACCTTGAGGTTGTTTTAATATGTAGAGCCAGATCCAGTGAGCTTTATTTAGCATCTGCTCGTCTTGGGTCAGGCAGACCTTCTATGGAATTCAGTGCTAGGTTTTGTGATTATTTGGCTTTGGCCTGGGAGCATTAACGAGCTGGTGGAATTAACGGTCCTGGACTAATTCCAGCTCTGGCAGTTACTTTTTAAAAATCTCTTCCTGCCATTTCAGTTGGGCACAGGATTCTTCTTCATTTCCTGCCCTACCCATTGCCTACTGTCGGTGGCACAGAATGGCTGCCATCTTTCCCCACGGAGGTGGCTCCATGTCTGTGGTTTGCGAAGTGGTCTTTGAGCATCGTGTAGGTCTCGGTTTGTAAAGAGCTTGGCAGGAAGGGCTCTCAGTAATGCCAAGGCAGGGCAATAGAAGTAATGAGCCTTCTGCTTCCGACGCCTGAGATTTTCCCTGTTATGCTTTGGGTATGAAATCAATGAACTTGTTTTTCCCCCTCTTCACCCTGGCAGGAAATATGAGCCCCAGCTGAAGCAGCACGTAGCCATAAAGAAGGTGCCCTACGTGGACGAGGAGGGAAATCTGGTAAAGCCGCTAAAGCCAAATGGAATAAAGCTGGAGAAGTTTGTGTTTGATGTGTTCCAGTTCTCTAAGTTAGTGGCAGATGTCAATCTTTTTCTTCTTAGTTTTCTCTCTGATGACTAGAGGCTGCAGCACGCTGGTCTGGGGAGTGTGGACTTTGAAATTGGCTGGTGAAATGATTGTTGCGTTTGCTGAGATACCTTGGCACTGTGATGGCCCCAAGGGTTTTCCCTGCCCAGCTCACTAGGTTCCTTTGAGTGTCTGCAAAAATTATTGCACACTCCATTGGTTGCTAGCTGATGGGATGAGCCTTAGTCTTCTACGGGAAACAAGGAAATTCCACACAAAACCTACATTTGCTAAATTCTCAACCATGAGGTCATAAGCCCACAGAAATCAGGCCTTCCCAAATTGTGGTCCCTGTGACAACCCAGGATGCTATTCAATTTTACATACGTATTAATCCAAGTTGTTCAATTAGCACTATATACAGCCATAACACACACTATGGAAGAATTGTATGACAAAGTTATGATTGCTGTTGGAATAGTCAGTGTTGAATTGGCTGACTTTTAATGCCTATAAAAGATCAGCTGTAAAGTAGCATTAATGAGGGTAGAAAAGGGAGTTGCCCTTAATAGCTCAAGGATCTACTGTAATTCTTATTCTAAAACCTGTCTTCCTGAGTCTAGAATTCAGCAATAAAGATTCACTCCAGGTTGAAATATAAAAGAACCTCAGCCTGAGATTGGTGGCTTCTTGTTTTATTGATTTTTAAATCCATTTATATTAAAGGGATTTAATTTAAGATTGAGCTGGCCAAAATTGGATTCACTTATCTGTGTTGTACAGCTGCTTGCACTGTCCATGTTTGGGGAGTGTTATTGTTTTGATGAACAAGGATCCCTGAAGGGTTACCGACAGAAACCATCCAGGGTGCTCACCCACCCCTAATGAGCAACTCTTCCAAAGTAAACCAGTGTACCACAATACAGTAGCAAAATAGCTGTGTTCCAACAGCAGAGCTGCATTTCAAAATGTGAAAGGGCCACCTATAAGCAGTGTTTTTAACAGGGGCAGAAGGCCCTGGCAGATGGCTTCCACATCTGAAATTCAAAAATGTACAGGTGCTGCTTTGGGCAGATTCTATTCATTTCCAATTACGGAAAAACAGCACTTTATAGGCTTTGTTTACACTGCCCAGGGCTGCAAGCCTCCCGCCCCGGCTCAATAGACTCAGGCTAGCAGGGCGTGTGCTAGACACCTGGGCCTACAGCGCTTCTATGTCACAGCTTGTGCTGGGCTCAGGCTATGAATCCTAGGGTGGGGGGAAGGGGGCGTTTCAGTACCCACGGTCCAGCCTGAGGCACAGAGTTAAAGAGCTGTTGGCTGGCTGCTTTTGGAGTGCTAGCGTCAGCCCTGAGGTGGCCCGGGAGGTTCACTTCCACAGCTGTGCAGGCAGGCGTGACTGTATTGTGCAGGTGGCTTGTTCAAAACCAGGACTGGCATTGCTGACCTCAGCCCCTCGTAACGAAAGAAATCTCAGTAACTCTGACAGTATCTTGGTCTAGAAAGTCAGGGCTCTGAGTTCAGCGGGGCCTGTTTGTTTGTCACAGATTTTCATGGGCTTACTCAGCCTAGCTTCCGGCCTTACTGCTGCCTCTCACTTCCCCTGCTTGAAACCCCCTCTGGGCTGACTGGCCCTGGCCCTGCTGCACCCTGACGCCTTCTGCCTAGGAGCTCTGTAGAACGGTCACCTGCCCTCTTCACAGCATACTTCCTATCCAGCTGCCCTCTGTTCCCCTGAACTCCTGTGTCCCCAGCCCATGACCCTTGTGTTGAGTCCCTCTCCACCTGGGCAGATGGGCTTAGCCCGGGTTAACCTTGCTGTGGCTGCGCTACCTCCGAGCTACCCTGTGAAAGCTGGAAGGGTCCGTCCCGTCAAGAGAGGACCAGTGTTAAGCTTCTTTTCGCTGTCTCCCCTCCTCTTCCCTGACAGGAATTTTGTTGCATTTGAAGTTTTGAGGGAAGAGGAGTTCTCCCCCTTAAAAAATGCAGATGACGCCAGCACAGACACTCCCACCACAGCACGGCGGTCCCTCCTTGCTCAGCATTACCGCTGGGCTCTGAAGGCTGGAGCCAGGTTCCTGGATGAAAATGGCAGCAGGCTACCAGAGAAACCCAAGTGAGAGCCTTTGCGACACGGTGGGGTGTTTCCCTCCCAGTCACTACCAGGTCTGGGCTGGCTTATTGCCTGTGCACTGGTGCACAGAATGTGTCTCTTCTTGGGGTAGAGTCTCCTGCAGTGGTGGGTGTGGTTCTTCCCCAGGCTTTTCACTGCCATGCTGCTGGAGATGGAGATGAATAACTCCTCCTGCTGCATTAGTGACCATAGATCATGTGTAAGGCTAAGATTAGTCATGGGTATCTATAGGAAAAGTCATGGACAGGCTGTGACCAGTCTCTGACTTGTATTATAAACGCTCCTCTCTAAATATTAGCTGCCCCGGCCCTGCTGCAGTGGGGCAGGGGGAAAGCTGGAGCACTGCTGCACTTGTGGGGGACCAGGTCCAATTCTACTGACAGTCGGTGTGGGGGGCCTCAGGGCCTGCTGTCCAGGGTCACCAAGCCGTGGCTGATGCGGCTGTTCCTAGAATCACTCCAGCAGCAGCTGCTGTGACTGGCTGTGGAGCCACCCGAGCGGATGGTTACCGGGTGGCTCCAGCAGTGGCCGGTGTGGCTGGCCCTGGGGCAAGTTGCTCAGGTGGCCTTGGGATCAGCCACGCTGGCCACTACAACTACAGAATTTCATGGAAATGTCATGACTTCAAGCAAAACTTCCCTGGGAGAGGGAATGTGTTCTGGGTGCAAGTCGCAGCAGAGACCCTTAATGAGGTTGAGACACCCTTAGGCAGGGGCGGGTATAGGGCAGGGCGAGCAGGGCGGCCGCCCTGGGCCCCGCGCTTCAAGAAGCCCCGCGCATGCGCCGTGTCAAAGGGGGGGCCCCGCGAAATTGTGCTGCTCTGGGCTCCGCAAAATCATCATCTGCCCCTGCCGCTAGGCATAAACTCTGGCAGAGGCTTCTGCTAACAGGACATCCATAGAGGGCTGAGGTTGCAGCACGATAGGGTGGCCATAACCTGAGTTATGCCAGGGTTGCGTAGAGGATCGGGCATCCCCAGATGTGAGTGGTGCGGTATGGAAAGGGGGCGTGGCCAAGGCTGTTAGTATTTTATTTCCGCACCCCCGTGGAACTCTGGCAGGATTTAAAATTGACCCCCGTGATGGCAATCCCGACACAGAGAACATTAGCTGAAATACTGCCTTTGGCTGTGCTAGACTACACCTCTCTGTCGACAGAGAGATGTAGATTAGGCATGTCAAAATTGCTAATGAAGCAGGGATTTAAATATCTCGTGCTTCATTAGCATAAACATGGCCGTCGCTTTTTTTCGAAACGGAGCTTTTTTGAAAAAAAATGGCAGTCTAGATGGGGATCTGTCGAACAATAAACCCTTTTTCGACAGATCTTGTATTCCTCCAAAAATGAGGAAAAGGGTTTATTTTTGACAGATCTGCATCTAGACTGCGGGGTTTTTTTCGAAAAAGCTTCATTTCGGAAAAAAAAGCAGCGGCCATGTTTATGCTAATAAAGCGCGAGATATTTAAATCCCTGCTTCATTAGCAATTTTGACGTGCCTAATCTACAGCTCTCTGTCGACAGAAGGATGCAGTCTAGACGTAGCCTATGTTGCAGTCAATCTTCCTCTTGCCATGAAGGGCTCAGAGGTGTAAGCTACTCTGCTTGCACCAGTGCTTCTCATTGGATAGCAGTGTTGTTCTGATATGTGGCTGTCAGCTACTATATAGCAATCCCCATTTCAGATGCGTCCTTTCTCACACTTTATTCACACAAGCCTTTCCTGTGGAGGGGCTGGTGTTTCATCATTTCATAGTCCAGGAAAGCTGGAAGCTGTTCGTGTCCGTTAAAAAGCCCCACATCAGGATCTGCATGTATTTGTTTTGTTAGTTTTGAAGTAGCTAGGAAACATTGGCTCTTCTATTTACCCCCACTCAAGATTCAAACTGTCACGGGACCTGAGCTTAATCTCTGAATGTAACTACCACTCGCCCTTTTGGTAGCCTGTTCCTCTCTTTGAACTCTCTCGAGGGTGCTCTCATTGTACAGACAGAGAGATTAATCCCTGGTTTTCTCCTTTAGTTTATCAGGAACTGAAGATCCTCCTGCTGTGTGTGAGATTTCTCCACTGGTGTCTTATTTTGGAGAGGTGAGTACAACTGTCTGCAGGGATTGTTGATGGTGTATGTGTATCTTTCCTGTTGAGAAAGCTGGTTTCTTTATCTTGCAGTTGCTGGGAAATAGGGTAATGATTAGACTAGAGGGCCTGGGATTCAGGAGCTTTGAGCTATATTTCTGACTGTGCCACTGATTCACTGTATGGCATTCACTGAATCCCTTAATCTCTGTGTGTGTCGCTTTTAGCCATCTATAAAATGAGATTTGTAATATCTGCCTCCCCTGGAGCTGAGACATCATTAAGATTTATAAATGCTTTGAGATCCTCTGAAACCACTCTGGAGGTACAAAATACAATGATTAATACATTGATTGGACCAGATTCTCAGATGGTGTAATTCTGCACATCGATGTATATCAGATAAGGATCTCTCCGATACTGAGCAAATAATACTTAACAACAAAACTGCTTAATATACACTCTGCCTCCTCGAGAGACACGAACTCTGTGGAGTCTTGTTTCTGAAATTGATTGTAGTGCAACTTTTTTTGGGGGGGAGGGGGGGGAAGGGAGTATCCTTATCTGGAATAGATAGTATGGGAAATAACATCCCTACAAGAATGACAGGAGGGACTCTGAGAGCATCAGGGCTAGGCTAAGCTCTTTTGCATCTCTATGGAAACACAGGGTTTAGCTTTGTAGCGTATTACAGGGGAAGCTGGGGCTGCTTGTCTGTGCTTGTTTCTTTAGTCAAAAAACATTTAGACTTTTGGGCTGTGAGTCATCCTTTCCCACCACTAAATACACTAAAAATAACAAAATTCACCAAGTCTGAAGTTTACAACCAAATTGCATATTGTTTTCCTATATTTTTCAGGGTTTGGAAACACAAATGAAGAACAAAGATTTCTATTCGCCCTTTATACTTGATGAGAGTAAAACAGAAATGTTAGAAGATGCTAGAATGAAGAAAAAATAAAAATCTGGCCATCAGCTCTATGTTGGGAGCAGATGCTACTAAGCTGTTGACTTTGCTATTAATGATAGGGATAATTGATTGTATTGCATTGTCAAATTGATGCCAAATGCTAGTCACAATTCAGCTGACAAATATATAGACACATGCTTTAATTCTGTCTGCTAACTTTGAAGACAGCATCTTTATCTCAGCATCTGTGTAGGTTCAGGTATGAATGAAGTTTTATTTGTGCTCTGAGTTACTAAACAGATTTTGTTTGTGTATTTGAGCCTTTTCCTTTTATTTTTGACGCTTTCATAGGGACCAAATCCATCAGTATTGTAGATTAATGGTTCTAATTCACCTCTTACTACATCTCATTCACACCAACATAATTGGGGGTTGTGTGTGAATATGAAGATTAATCTGATGCCAAATTCTGTAAAGTGCTGACCTCCCTCAAGTCTCATTCCACGTTCTAGGACTGGGCCCTTTCTCCTGAATATCTGGGTTTTCCCCCTCCTAATCCTGCAAAGAGCCGAATTCTGCAATCATTGCTGATGATGGTACTCACGTAAGAGCCCAAATGCATAGAATTGGGCCTCTTTATTTTACTGAAGCGCCTGATGTGAAGATATTTTTCTTAACATAAGGTTTGCAGAATCAGGAATAAAAGGCTTGCATGTCCAGATGTCACCTCTCCAACAAAATACGGAGATACACAGGTTAGACGGATTCTACCTGGCATAGTATTGCATTTTTAGGTTGTGATTTAGTCTGTAAAAATCAGTATAAAAATGTTTTTATAAGATCCTGCCACTACTTCTGTCCTAGGTTTAATTTTTTTCCCACTTTGCTTTATAGCACATCTCTAATGTTTGGACTTTATCTAAGTGCCTCAAAACAGTAATTGAAACAAATCCAGGTGGTAGAGAAAAGTGTTAACTCTGAAGGGCAAGAATTATTTATTCCTAGCAAAAGCTATATAAGCAAAAAACCAGCAATACATGTCTTCATAATCTAGTGGAAGGATATGCGTCCAGTACTCATTACTCTTTTTGTCCTTCTTAAAGTTACCTTTAAATTATGTTTAGTGAAAAGTGCGAGATTGATAAGTTGGGTTATTAATTAACAGTGCATGTGTAGCAAACTGCACCTCAATCTTGACCTGGGAGAGCCACCTGTTAAGGCTGGGGTTGAAAGTGCCTTCTCCTTGGACTCTGCAGAATTTACTCTGACACTGGTGTGCTTTGTGGTGCACTGATATCACCAGAGTCATTTCATAGTTAAAAACATATATAAAGTTCAGCCTAACACACCTGTCATCCCCTGACCAGGTAGCTGTTGATATGGGTTTGTATAGTGTATGTTCAAATGGATGTTGAATGTTCTTTTCCTAGCTCTTTGTCTTAAACTGGAACAATAAAACAGATTTGAAGGGAACTTCTCAAATACTAATTATGTGTATCTGTCAAGTATTGGATTAAAATAATTCTAGCATTTATGGTGAATGACACTTTTTATAAAACAAAGGAAGATCACTATTTTATGTCTCCCAAAGTTTTTTTTTTTTTAACTACAGTTCTATAATAAAGATATTGCTATGATTTCTAGTAGGCTTTCATTGTTATTTCTTGCATGTGGGTAATACACTGGGTATTTTGTCCCTGAATATCATAGGCGTTACCATTTGTGCTGTGGAATACAAGCATAGTATTATCAATGATCTGTTTTAAAAGATATGGGCATAGCACACTTTATTACAAAATCTGACTGTATGGCATTAATCCAGAAATTGAGCACAATAGAGCTGAAGTTACATTATGTGGGATCAAGTATCAGAGGGGGAGCCGTGTTAGTCTGAATCTGCAAAAGCGGTGAGGAGTCCTATGGCACAGCCCTAGAGTGTAGAATATAGGCCAAGGATTTAGCAAGTAGGGAGACAGCATTATTTTCTGAGGTTACAACACAGTTTACTGGTTATGATCAAAGGTAGGATTTGTCCTATTGGATTGGACCACTCAGGATAAAATAGTACTTACTGAAGGCACCAACCCCATTCACATATTCTGTCAAACAGCTGATCGTCGGTGATGGTTTTCAGGCATTGACCTTCAAAGTAATGAGCTAGACCTAAAATGTAGCATTTTACCATAGCTACCAATTGACTGCTAGATGCTGGGACTGGACAGCAGGGGGTGAATCTCACAGTTCTGTTCACTTTATCTGAAGCAGCTGGCATTGGCCACTGTCAGAAGGCAGGATACTGGGCTACATGGTCCATTCTTATGTTCCTATTCTGCTTAGGGATGTGAACGGTTAACTGGTTCCCTGGGAGCAACTCCCCGTCTGTGGCTTTCCGGAGCTGGTGATAGCCCCAGCATAGAAACTGGGAGCCAGCAGCAGCCCCCGCCTGAGTGCAGGGGTTGGGAGCCAGCGCCAACGTGGAGGCCAGGAGCTGGCAGCCAGTCCCAACATGGGGGCTGGAAACGAGCCCGGCAGGCTGGGGCCTGTTTTAATCGGGCTGGAGCAGTCTCCCGCCTGGGATCCTGCTTAATGAGTTAACCAGTTAAACGTTAGGTCAACCTAACATTTAACTGGTTAACTGATTAATTGGGATTTTACATCTCTAATTTGGCTGCAATTCTGGTTTGGGGAAATATCTGAGTGTTCTTAAATCTAGACAGTGTTCTGAGGACCTGAGCAGCTACCATCTTCTGTAGAAAATAAAGCGGTCCTGTTACTGTAGCACCTAAGGGTTCGTCTACACAGCACTGTTCTGTCGGAATAACTGGCATTATTCCGAAATAACATAGTCTGCGTCTGTACTACAAGCTGTTATTTTGACATAATGTCAAAATAATGTAGAGCTGGAAGACTTCTTACTCTGCCTCCTGTAACCCTCATTTTACGAGAAGCAAGGGAAGTGGGAGGAGAGGGCTTTTTCTTGGACTTCCTGCTGTGTGGATGGTGCCAAAAGCTGAATTAAGCTGTTTCAAGTGAAGTGACACAATTGCCGTAGCTCAGGCTGCATAGCTGACTTGGGCTTTAGCCCTGCTGTGTAGATGTCCCCTATCAGGGTATGTCTACACTACAGCACTAATTCGAACTAACTTAATTTGAATTAGTTAATTCGAACTAAGCTAATTCGAATTAGTGCATCTAGACCTAAAAACTAGTTCGAATTAGCATTTTGCTAATTCGAACTAGCATGTCCACATTGAGTGGACCCTGAACCGAGGTTAAGGCTGGCCGGAAGCAGTGCCGGCAGGGCATCAGATTAGGACTTAGAGCGTGGAGATGCTGTCTCAGGCTAGCCAAGGGCTGTGCTTAAAGGGTCCCAACCCCCACTCCGGACAGACAGTTCTCAGGGGTTCCCCGCCTGCAAAGCAGTCCTGGCTTGGAGTGCCCTGAGTGCCCACACTCGGCACATCACAGCACTCAGCCATCAGCCCGGCTGTACTTGCCGCAGGCTGCCATCTGGGGGGTGTGTGTCAATCGGGGGTCTGCAGGAGAGCTTCCACCCCGAGGAGCCCGCAGAGCCACCCCAGTCCTCCCCATCGGGGGCTCGTACCCCATTCCTCTCTCACCTCCTTCCACTTACCCTTCCCTAGCCCCCCCTTCCTGATGTACAAAATAAAGGACACGTGTGTTCAAAAATAGAAACTCTCTTTATTGAACAAAACTCGGGGAGACTGGGAAAAGGAGGTGGGAGAGAGGAAGAGAGAGGGTGGGAAAGGGGAGGGCAACTAAAATGATCAGGGGTTTGGAACAGGTCCCTCACCCGCCAGATATGAAGAGAGGCTAAAGAGACTGGGACTTCTCAGCTTAGAAAAGAGGAGACTGAGGGGGGATATGATAGAGGTCTGTAAAAGCATGAGTGGTATGGAAAGGGTACATAAAGAAAAGTTCTTCATTAGTTCCCATAATAGAAGGACTAGAGGACACCGAATGAAATGAATGGGAGCAGGCTTCATACTAATAACAGAAAGTTCTTCTTCACAAAGCAAATAGTCAACCTGTGGAACTCCTTGCTGCAGGAGGCTGTGAAGGCTAGAACTATAACAGAGTTTAAAGAGAAGTTAGATAAAGTCATGGAGGTTGGGTCCATGGAGTGGTATTAGCCAGGGGGTAGAAATGGTGTTCCTGGCCTCTGTTTGTGAAAGGCTGGAGATGGATGGCATGAGACAAATGGCTTGGTCGTTGTTTCGCTCCATCCCCTCCAGGGTCCCTACTGTTGGCCACTGTCGGCAGACAGGCTACTGGACTAGATGGACCTTTGGTCTGACCCAGTACTGCCATTCTAAACTCAGGGCTCAGGGTCGGGGGGTCTCATTGGACCACTCTGATTTTCATGCAAACCTGCTCCTGGGTGGCCAGGCTGGCAGCTATCCTGCCCTAGACGGCCACTTTCCTGTGCCTAGTGCGGACGTCGTGGATGAGGTCCATGATGTCCGCACTAGACCATGTGGGCGCCCGCTTCTTGCAGACCCGTGCAGGCTCCCGGGACCTGGCAGCTTGGTCCCAGGAAGAGGTGGAGCGCTGGATGGCAGCGGGTGGCTGGTTCGTGCCGTGCCAGGTGCAGGGTCTGCTGGCTGGGTGCTGGCAGGCTTGCACCTGGCACGGGCACCATAGCCAACCCGGGGCCGGGAGGGGGGCAGACGAGTTTCCCTGGTGGTGCCCAGAGTGGCCACCAGGGAAAGCTGGGGAGGGCTAGCCTCCCACTAGTTCGAATCAAGTGGCCACACAGCCCTTACTTCGAACTGCTTAATTCAAACTAGGCATTAGTCCTCGTAGAATGAGGTTTACCTAGTTCGAATTAAGCGCACCGCTCGTTCGAATTAAGTTCGAACTAGCGGTTTGCCTGTGTAGCGCCTATCAAAGTTAATTCGAACTAACGTCTGTTAGTTTGTAGTGTAGACATACCCTCAGAGACTAACAAATATCTAGATCATGAGTCTTGCGGACACAACCCACTTCTTCAGATCATTTTTTTAGTCACTGGTTTTTAAGTTCCCAGCATGGCTGCTGTCTGCTTGGGGACCCCTTCTGTGCGGCTGTCCTCATGGCACTGGACAGATGTGTCGGCGGCCCCAGCTGGGGGTGGAGACCCTAAGGCGTGCCTGGGTGGGGCTGCCCCTCAGCACTGGGAAGGGAGCCTGTGGGGATGGAGCAGCAACATCTACCAGCCTGGGCCCCTCCTTTCTCTGGGGGGTCCCCTCTCCCCAGGTTCCCCCCCTCTCCTGGATGCAGAAGTGGCTGATGAAGGGAGAGTGCCTTGGGGGAGGGGCTTAGCCAAGGCGGGGGCGGGGCGCCCCTGGGGGCTGCCCCTCCCGCAGGGAGCGCAGCGCGGCGCGAGGCCCGGCGTTGCTAAGGCACGCGAGGGCCCCGCTGTTGCTAGGGCCGCCATAGAGCGCCGCCCGCGCGCGGGGCTAGAGCGGCACCCGGAAGCGGCTCCGTGGCGGGATAATGGCGGTTGGCGCGGGCGGCCGCTGGCCGGGGGGAGCGGGGCGCGCGCCGGGCTGGGGCTGCTGAACCGCCGTGATGTACGCGGCGTCGCCGCCCCGGCGGGACTTCATCTCGGTGACGCTGAGCCCCGGGGAGGCGGCGGGGGCAGGCGGCTACAACAACAGCAAGGCCTGGCGGCGCCGCTCCTGCTGGCGGGTGAGGGGCGCGGCCCGGCAGCTGCGGAGCGGGGGGGCGGGCCCCCGGCGAGGTAGCCGCCCCGCCCCCAACGCGCTGCAGGCGGTGGGGGGCCTGCCCTCCTTGCCAGCGGTTATGGGGGGGCTGTCGGGGTGAAATTCCAGCTGGGGGGGCGAAGAAGAGGGAAGATCCCCCCCACATACACTGTTTAAGGGGGGGTGGCAGAGCCCCTTTGGGGGGGAGGGGCGCAGTGGGGGGGGGAGGTGTGTGTGTGTGTGTGTGTGTCTGTCCCTACCTACACCCCCGCTAATCAGTTAACAGGTTACATGTTGGGCTGTGTCTAGACTGGCCAGTTTTTCTGGAAAATCAGCCGCTTTTCTGGAAAAACTTGCCAGCTGTCTACACTGGCCGCTTGAATTTCCGCAAGACACTGACGCTCTCATGTAAGAAATCAGTGCTTCTTGCGGAAATACTATGCTGCTCCCGTTCGGACAAAAGTCCTTTTGCGCAAAACTTTTGCACAAAAGGGCCAGTGCAGACAGCTCAGATTTGTTTTCTGCAAAAAAGCCCTGATCGCGAAAATGGAGATCGGGGCTTTTTTGCAGAAAAGCACGTCTAGATTAGACATACCTAGTCCATACCCCCCACTGAAAGGGCACCCTGGATCATGAGTTTTCCGTTAAAAGCATTTTCGGAACAGAGCGTCTAGTTTGGCACGGACACTTGTCCGCAAAAGCACTTTTTGCGGAAAAGCGTCCGTGGCCAATCTAGATGCGCTTTTGCGCAAAAAAGCCCCGATCACCATTTTCGCGATCAGGGCTTTTTTGCGGAAAACAAATCTCAGCTGTCTACACTGGCCCTTTTGCGCAAAAGTTTTGCACAAAAGGGACTTTTGTCTGAATGGGAGCAGCATAGTATTTCTGCAAAAAGCACTGATTTCTTACAGTAGGAAGTCAGTGCTTTTGTGGAAATTCAAGTGGCCAGTGTAGACAGCTGGCAAGTTTTTCCAGAAAAGCGGCTGATTTTCCAGAAAAACTGGCCAGTCTAGACACAGCCTACTAGTTAACCAGTACCCAGGAGCAGCCCGCCAGTCCCATAGGGGTCAGGAGCCAGATATCCTGCGTATTGGGGGGTGAGACACACTGGGAGCAGGAGCCAGCTGCCCCATGTGTTGGATGCTGACTCTGCTGCAACTCTCCTCCCCCTTCTGTGCATAGTGGGGGGAAGATGGGGAGAGTGGCTTGGCATCTGCAGCTGGGAGTCCTGTGCTCAGGGTTTAACCCGTTAACTGATTAACCGGGATTTTACATCCCTACTCAGCTGCAGAGTCAGCAGTTTAGGGAATAACAGGAAACATATGTCTGTGCTGGTTGACAGAGTTGTGTGTTGATATGACAGTCTTCAGTGAAATGTTTGTGGCCTGTGATTGCTTGGGGCAATGTGGATTCGGCTGGTGTCTCAACTCTGGGAGGAGTGGAATGCAGGTTTGTGGGAAGTATGGTGGGGCAGAAGAGCATCTAGGAAATAGATGTGCCCAAATGCTGCTTTGCACAGTGAGGGAAGGATTTACCAGTGCAAAAAGTTAGCTGCAAGCTGTTACTTTGGTTTAAAAAAAAGTAGTGAAATGGCATGATTACTGGTTAGTATGGTGCAGGGGCACTAAAATATACAAGATCCAAAATGCTATCATTAATAAAAGTTTGTTTTTTACTGTATTCTGGCTTCTAATTTCATATTCTGATGCAAAACTAACCATCCTTAATTGTGAATAGACTTTTGGGTTTCTCATTTTCTTCTTAAATATGCTGTTGATTTACTGCGCTTTCCTAAAGGGGTGGGTGGGTGGGTGTGTGGGGGGGTGTTACATAACAAGTTCATAAAGAGTGATTGTTAAAGGTGCCGTGTCTTGCTTTTCCTATCTAGCATGAAATGCTTATTTTATTTTTAAGCTTGTTCCTTTGATGCATACGCTAACATCATTTTTTCACACACAGACACCTCCCCTCCCCCGCCCCCCGCTTTGCATGTTCCTCATGTATACCTTACTGGCCAGAAAGGAGGAGCCTCTTGGCTCTTTTCCAGATCAAAATCTGGGCAGATGCATAGATCAGCCAGTGAAAGGTTGCTGTAAAAATACGTGTACTGTAGCTGATGATCTATCCAGGAGATTTATCACTGTGCAGTTTCTCTAGTCTCTACAGACTGGCAGTGTGAGACCCTGATACTGTTCTCAAACCTAGCCTACCGTATGCTAGCATGCTGTGTTGCTGCTTTCCATATTATGACAAAGTAACTGATGGATTTTTCGAAAAAGGAAACAGGGTGAAAACTACACATAAATTGTTTTCATGTTTCTTGCTCTGAAAGAACTTCTATGGGTTTGTGACAGCAATGGGTTGGCTTTCTACTTGTCATGCGAAAGATTCTTTCTTTTATGTATTTTCTTTCTTGAAGAAATGGAAGCAGCTATCTCGACTACAGCGGAGTGTAATTCTCTTCCTGTTTGCCTTCTTGGCAGTCTGTGGAGTCATTTCATATACAAACGTGGGGGAACAGTGGAAAAGTACGTCTTTTATGCAGTTCAAGGTTGCCTTAATAAATGTCATAAATGGTTAAAAGATTGCATGTTATTTTTTATAACACTTTTTCTGGCAGATGTTGAGCACCTTGTAAAATGTATTTTATTCAACAATTTAGTTTAATGTGACATAAGTTTTATTGGAAAAAGTTAAAAAACAACGAATAGTCTAGCAGCTCCTGAAAGACTAACAAAACATGTAGATGATATCATGAGCTTTTGTGGGCATAACCCACTTCTTCAGATGAATGGAATTATTAAAGGTCCAGTTCTAAAAATAAATTGGAGATGGGGGGGGGTGGAGGGAAAAGAGGTGGAAAAAGTCAGTATGTTCATGCTACATGAAGCTGATAGAGAAGGTGCAAGTTGTTCTTTTAAAAAAAAAAAAAAAAAAAGCAATGGATACTTAAGTCATTAGGATGTGGAAGGTAGTGTGCTTGCCAGGTAATGTCTTTATTCATACCTTTGTGATGGGTCCCAAACCTGTAAATGAAGTTTAAGTTTTATTGCAACTGTTCAGGTAGAAATTATCCTATCATCCCTTTTTAAAAAAAATTGAATTCAAGTTGGTTCCTTTTGGTTCTTTGTCCTCAATAAGAACAGCCATACTAGGTCAAACCAAAGGTCCATCTAGCCCAATATCCTGCCTGCTGACTGTATCCAATACAGATGCCCCAGAGGAAGGGAATACAATAGGTAATCATCCCGTGATCCCTTTCCTGTCATCCATTTCTAGTATCCGAAGTAACATTTTGTCTTGGCTTTTAAGGAGTTTAGAGGCTGAAAACATCCACAGTACAGAGTTTTAAAAAATAAAAGAAAAACAGCCTTAACCTGAAGACTTTAAGGCTGCGTCTAGACTGGCAAGCTTTTCCGCAAAAGCAATTGCTTTTGCGGAAAAACTTGCCAGCTGTCTACACTGGCCACTTAAATTTGCGCAAGAACACCGACGATCTAATGTATAATCGTCAGTGTTCTTGCGCAAATACAATGACTTTCCCGCTTGGGGAAAAAGCCCTCTTGCTCAAATGCTTTTGCGCAAGAGGGCCAGTGAAGATAACTGAGAACCGCTTTGCGCAAAAAAGCCCCGATGGCAAAAATGGTGATCGGGGCTTTCTTGCGCAAAACCGCGTCTAGATTGGCACGGATGCTTTTCCGCAAAAAGTGCTTTTGTGCAAAAGCGTCCGTGCCAATCTAGATGCTCTTTTCCGCAAATGCTTTTAACAGAAAAACTTTTCCGTTAAAAGCATTTGCGAAAAATCATGCCAGTCTAGACGCAGCCTAAGAGGGTAAGATAAACAATCATCTCTCCATTGGAATTATAAAGGCTTGTACCGGTCTCCAAAAAACGCTTAGAGTTCAAGTTTCTTCTACAATGTCTTTTTACAGCATTAAATAAAAAAAAAACCTCTCATTATTATGAACCTTGTAATTTAACACACTCAGTTAGACCTTTAAGATCTGTGTGCTTCTGTAGCATTTTTTTTTGGGGGGGGAGGCAAAGATATCACTACGCCTATAAGGATAAGTGAACACCTTTGTGTTTGTCTACATTTGATGGCGGTGGGGGGAAGATTTATTTTTCCAGCTAGCATCTACTGTTAATTCTTTATGCCAGGTAGTTTAATTTGTACTGAATGTATTTTTTTATATATAGGTTTAACAAACAAATCATCAGAAGATCAGAAGACAGAACCAGAAATCCCTGGATTGAAACCAGCAAATCCAGCTGTTTTACCAGCACCCCAGAAAGCAGATACCAACTACCCAGAGCTTACACCTCAGGTATTGCGAGGGAAAATGTTCTTCTTAAGCCTACCAAATAGGGTTTGTGAAAGCTGCAAGTAGCATTTAGTTTCAACAGCTGTAATGGAAAAAAATGATGGCCTGTTATAAAAACTAATTTTCTAAGGGTGGAGAACTTCACTCTCTAGAAGGGTTTTGGTTCCAGTTAGTATTTTTGGCTTTTGTCTGTATCCATAGATTTAAAGAGAGAAGAATTGCTTTGATGTCTGAGAACTCTCTTAGCTGATTAGCTCCTTCAGACTGAGCTGTTGAATAGAGCACTAATACAGTATATAGTGAAAGCATTTGGGAGGTAGGGTAGGATATTTTTGGAATTCTCAGGTGACATTACATGGGCTTTGTTTAAATGTGATCTTAAGTGTTCAGTATGTGTTTCCTGTCAAAGTTAGACAGGACTCACAGATTTGTCAGACCGCTCTGTTTATTCAGCAAAGCTGCTCTGCTAAATTAACCCAGAAAATGTGAGTACCATACAAGGTTCAAACCCCTTGATTTATACAGTCAAAAGAAAGCCAGGTTAACAGGATTAAAAGGAGGGGCAAAACTTCACATGATTAGTGTGAGACTTAGTCAAGTATCTTCATTTCAACATCAAGCACACAGCAATCTCCGGTCCATATCTCCCTGGTTATTTTAATTGCTTTCTGCTTAACACTTAATGTTCCTTTTCCTGTTAACTCAGGCCCACCTGGTTAGCACATTGATCTGCATACCTACAAACAACATTAACATACTTTTCTTCTTCCTGTTCAGAGACAAACAGTATTCCTTCAACTTATTCAATTATTACAGCACAATTCATCTTTCTCTTACATTATAATTCTTTCTACTTTCACATTCCTAAACCACTGGTGTGCTGATACGTCTGGCCCAGGCATATCACCATTGCCTACTCCCATTCAGGAATATATGTTCTAATCTGCTATGGAGCACTCCAAATCTTAGTGCTGGAAATGTGAAAGATCTAGGCTCTGTGTATATAGTTGAATATAAGGCAGAGTATAGTCAGCATCTCTGGTAAATTACAACAGCTTCCCAAAATAAGTGTAAATAGTAATAAATCTAGAAGCTCTGTAATAGAGATTTTCTGCAGGTGCGTGAAAGTTACTTATTTTATAGAACTACATTTAGAGGGTCAAAACTGGTTTCCAAAAATTCATTGGGAGAGTAATAGGAAAAAGGAACTCTGTTTAAAGAGTGTGTTTGTGTCTGCACACATTCTCCTGTTCACACAATTGCTTCAGGGAATTTAGGGTTCTTTTTTTTTTTTAAATGAAAAATATCTCAAGTGGTGCTTTATTTTAATTTGTATAAAATAATGCATGATATTGGATCAATTCTGCATTGTATAAATTCTTAACACATCTTTGTTATAACGAGTGTCAGTTATTTCACCCTCTCATAAATGTATGTGTATAATAAGTTCATTTCTTTTTCCACATTTTTGACAGTGCCCTGTGTTATATACATATTTGGTAATGATACTAGTAGTTTGATTATAACTTATCTTCACTGATAACTGTTACCTAAGGAGCTATGTACAATTTTACAAGAGGTAAAAAATTCAAATGTGATTTCCTTCCTCCTCTGCCTTTCTGATTGAGATGAAACGTTGCATGCTGTGACCTGTAGTGCCCTGGACTACATTTCTGTATTAAAAATGAGGGTGTCCTTAGGTTGTGTTGTACAACTTTAGACTGCTTTTGGTTTGGACATTGGCCACCCAACCAGTAGGTCATACGCATGTAGATTTACTTTTGCCATTTTTTCTTAGAAACATCCAAAGCTGCTTCATGTCCGACGTGGCCCTCCTAATCTGCAGATTAGGCCACCACGGAGAGATGTGAGGGTAAAGGCCCAAAATGTTGCTGGTAAGGCTGAAGAAGTACCCAGCCAGGCTGATAAAGAAGAGAAAACAGAAAAGTCCATTATTAGGTAGGTAGAAATGTTTCCAACAAGTTACAATTTGCTGGAGCAATCTTACAGGTGTTTTTTTTTTTTATTCTCAGATTCTATTTGGAATAAGACGAATGTACAAATTTGTGAGATTTTCAGTGTCTGCCTAGAAAGTTGCTTTTCTTATGTGTCTTTGGCTTTGTGTTTGCTAGATTGATTTGCTTGGTGTTTGTTGCCCAAAGGCTCTCTTCAGGATTTGAGGCCCCATTAGACTAAGCACTGTACAAATGCACAGGTAGATACAATCCTTTACCTGAAAAGTCTGTAGGATTCTTTCACTCTTACCAACGAGACGTTAATACAGTAGCACAGTCATCATTATCTTAATCCTGATGCCTCAGTGCGGGGAATGGGGAAGGGCCTCCAGCCTAAGGATGTTAAGCAATGGGGCTCTTGTACGTTTCAAAGGAGGAATGCAGAACTCAGTGTGCAGCCCTGGGCCAATGGGAAGTCCTGCTCCGGGCTGCCTGCAGCATGCCAGCTTTGAAATTTACAAGAGTCCCCAGCAGGGGCTCTTGTGTATTTCAAAGTAGCAGCACAGCATGTAGCCTGGGATCAGCTGGAGACTCCCCTGCTGCTCCTGGGCTCCGCGTGGAATTTCAGCGGAATCTGGGATCAGCTGGGGGCCACACAGCTGATCCCAGGCTCAGCTGTGCGGCGCTGCCGCTTTGAAGTACCCCCTCTTTTCCCCCCTTTGCTGCCTTTATCTGATAGAAGCAGCAAGGGGGGGAATCGACTAGTCGACTGACTATCCGATAAGCATTCCTACTCCAGCCCAGTGGAAGAAAGGGGGGGGGGGGCTACTACCATCCCACTCCTCCTTTAATTAGTTAACCAGTTAAACGATATGTTTAACCAGTTAACCAATTAAATGGGGTTTTACATTCCTAGCTTACTCTAGACATAATTTCCCAAAATTTTTCTCACCCTTGCTGCCACTGGTGTAGCTCAGTTGGTAATAGCAGTAGCACTTGGCTACACTACTGTCCTAGCCATCACATCATTCAAATCAGGTGTCTCAAAATCAGTTTACCTTAGGGTCTCAAATCCTCTTAGTGGCTAGCGGGCATCCCCTTTGGCAGGGCTCTGGGAGGGTGGGGAGTCTCCACGTGTTTTCCCCCCGCACTCATCTCCTGGGCCCTTCTGCAGACCCTGGGCAATTAAAAACCTGCCATGGGGCTCCCACCACCACAGTTGGCATGGCAGCAGGGCTAGAATGGCTTCCTGCTGCTAGCTCCATGCTGCTGCCAGCATGTCCCAGTGGACTGGGGGAGATGGGTGCAGAGCCAGTCATCAGTGATGCCAACTCTCTAGATTTGATCACAAGCCTCCTGATAATTGGAGCATTTTTTTTTCTGAGACGCACCAGCCACGTTATTAGAATTAAGCCAGATCTGGAAACTTGACTACCTGGGGCCTCATGCACCACTGTCAACTGTGATCACTCTGACTTAGCAGATTATGTTTGTTTGTTGATGGAGGATATTCGTACAGAATCCCAGCCTTCTTCCTTTTAATAATAATAATAATAATAAAAAGACTTTAGGTCTCATGGTTTGAAAGCTTGCAGTTGGCAATACAATACATGCAAGTTGATAGTGTGTCCCCCCTGTGTCCGGGAGCCCAGACAGATACGAGGATCTTACAAAAGACATGAAACTGAGTCTTCACACTGATATCCCCATGTCCTTGTGCTGGGATGCCCCTTCCTTCCTGCTAACATCCATTCCCTTAAACTGGAATCTTCTCCACCTCCCACTAACATCCGCATCCTGGTGCTGAGATCATCTTCCCCTATCTGGGGTAAATGAAAGCAAAACCCACTGGTCCTGTCCCGCTGGCTGCAGAAGCACATCAGCTCAGGTAGCTCCCTGTGGTCAGTGTGGGTCACATCATGGCAGAGGCAGCCAGCAAAGCTTCCTGTACTGAGCAGCATGTTCTCTGGCCTGGACTGTGTGGGCTCTGGGGACCCGAGAGTTGCGGGGATTTGTGTGCAAGGGTAAGTCCCTGCATCCGTGTCTCCCGCCCCGCCCCCCGGGGTCTCAGGACCAGTAGCCGCATGGGCCTGATTAAATAACTTTTTGGCAGGCCAGATTGGGAAAGTGCTCAGGGTATAGATGGCGCTCAGGCCAGGAGTTTGAGAACCTGATCTGGACTCTCTCATAGTGGTTGTAGAATCTTATCTACCGAGGAGCTTCCATCACTGCTACCTGGTATAGCAGCACTGTTGGCAGCAATGGCGGGAAATCGGGGAAGACAACTTTATTGTAGTGCTGCAGTATATTAGTAACTATGTCAGTATTAGTGCAGTAACATACAAACTTTGTGGGGCCTATAAACAGTGCTCTTCTGGGGATAATAAGTTTGTAGTGAATTGAGTTATTGTACAAAGATGTTGTCAAAGTTACTAGCCTTAAACAGGAGCCATTCTTGATGTTGGTCCTATTTATAAGGTTTTACCTTCAGGACTCTCACTATATAATTATTTTCCAAACTGATTTATTCTGTCACTGTGGTGAGGAAAGCATGTGAATTTCTCAGTAACCTAAGTACTTTATATTGCTGCTATCCTGTGTTCAGTATTGAATTATGAATGGTCATTTGCATGGTACTGTTTTAATCAGGTGTGACTATTTTGTGCAATAATTTCAAACCTGAAAGACAGCACCTGTAATTCAAATGCAGTAACTTTTCGCTCATTTTGTGTTTTGTACATTTGATTTTCCTTTAAGAAATTCCATTACAGCAGCACTAATTTCATGGAGTCAGAAAAGCCTTGCCAGTTGCCATACATTCTTAATTCAGTTCTATATAAGGTTCATTACCATTTGTCTGGAAGAAATCACATCAAATAAAGATTAATGAGCCAATAAGTTGACCTTTTCCTATTTTGTGCTATGATCAAAATGTAATTTAGTTTCCTGTTCATGCTATTGTGAAAATATAAAATAAACAATGTTTAAGAGTAGAGAAGAGGATAATTCATTTTCACTCTTGTCTCAATTTAAATCTAGTTAAATATCATTGAAATACCTTGTACTTGCAGCTGGAGAGGAGCAGTGATAGAACCTGATCAAAGCACTGAACCTCCTTCCAGTAAAATAAAGGAACCAGAAAAACCTTCATATGTGGAAGTGGAAGACCAGAAAGAACCAGGTAGTAGGCTAGAGACCACTATCTTTCTCATTACTGACCGGGAGATGTAGATGTTTCTATCTCCTGATTCACGTTCACAGTCACATTTATGCCATCTCTTTAATTAAATGTGCTCTTTTTAGCTGAGGTAGAGTTGCTTCCTGTGGGGAAGAACTGAATGAAAAGAGATTATTCATATGCAGTGTCTAAGTACTGCAGCATCCTTAATCTGCTATGACAATCTAGTGGTGCATGTTGTTTCAAGTATCGAAGGGTAGCCATGTTAGCCTGTATCTCCAAAAGCGACAAGGAGTCCTGTGGCACCTTATAGATTAACAGATGTATTGGAGCATAAGCTTTTGTGGGCAAAGACCCACTTCATGAGATGCATGCATGACATGCATCTGACGAAGTGGGTCTTTGCCCACGAAAGCTTATGCTCCAATACATCTGTTAGTCTATAAGGTGCCACAAGACTCCTTGTTGTTTTTTCAAGGTTTCTATTGATTCACAAATAATGCTGAGAGCTGCCTTTATTTCTGCAACAGCATCACTCCCCGTAAAAGTAGACAGCAGTGGAAAGAGGATGGCTCTGCATTAGGGAGTGTTTTTTGAGAGACTCATGGATATTAGCTTCTCCTTTGCCATACCAGGAGAAGACAATAACCATGAGCCTCTCAAAAACATACTCTAGTGTAGGGTCATTGTGTTTCCGCTGTTGTCTACTCTGTGTTGGTGAACACTAGACACCTGCTCTCAACCACCTTCCTTGCTCTGCAAAATGTACATACTCTCCATTGGTGAAACATTTAATCCCTGCATATAAATATATTTTGCTCATTATTTTTTCCAGGTTTGCATGTCTTCATTCACTACCTTTGCCTTGTTTAAATGGACATTCACACCTATCTTTGGCCTCGCTTGCCTGATTTTTTTCCCTTCTTCCCTGATATTGAGAAATGGGGGTGTCACTGAAAATAGGCAATATGGCCCGATTTTTTTCTCTCTGCTCAACTTCCCAAGAGGAACAGCACCCTCCCTTGGAAGAATAACTGTTTAAAGAGATGTCTTGAAAAGGACAACTTTCTTTTTCAACGTATGTTCACTGGAACTTTGGAGACTGGTCCGGGGGAGGGAAGTGACTTCCTCCATTAATTTATCACATGCTGCTTCTGAGAGCTACTAGGAGTAGCATAGGTAGCTGCAGCAGTTGCTCTCAGTGCCGCAAAGAATCTGGGAATATGCTCTCTGATGAGCTTGTCAGAGGGAGTTCTTGTTTATTTCAAAGCCTAGGTTTTAGGTGTAATAGCACGCTGTGCATTGGCCTCCTGATGTCTGAGTGTCATTAATATATTGGGACTGGAACCACCACCTATAATTAAAGTTGCCAGACACGCACATAACAAAATCTTGTGTTCAGCTGTGTCTGTCTCAGGATGAATTTTTTTTTTTTTATTTTTAATTTCAGCAAAATAGTTTGATTTATTTTCAAAATCAAGGCTAGGAAAAATGTCCGTTTTGCTGATATTAAATTCTGGTGGCCTTGTCTTTGAAAAACTTTAGCACTCCCATGATTTAAAGCAGGGACTTGAAATTGGACAAGAGATGAATAATAAGAGATTCTGAAGAAAAAAATTATGATAATGTAATTAAAACTGTACCATAATGCATGCACACAAGCAGGGATGTAATAGTATAGTCAATTAACCATTTAACCGATCAGCAATTATAGGTTAATGCTATAGACTACATGCATTTTCCCCCTCCCCCCTTGCCATTACATTTTTTAGCAGGCTGGCCAGCAGCCTGGCTCAGTCCTGGCTTGCACTGAGTCCAACACCTACCCCCACTGCGGCTCTGCATTCAAAGTGTATTAGGAGCCATGTAGGCAAGCAGCCTGGCTCAGATCCAGCTCGTGCTGGTTCTGGGAGCTCAGGCACCACCACCCCCACCCCCGACAGGGGCTAATGCCACCTTGCGCTGCTGCCTATCAGAGACAGCAGTGCAGGGTGGCAGGCAGCCAGTCAGCGAGGGACTCCCCTCACAGACTAGCTCCCGCCGGGCACCCTGCGCTGCTGCCTCTGATAGAGACACAGCAGCATGGGGTGACAAAGGGCTCCTCTGGAGTGGGACCGAAGCGCACTAGCTGCCAGCCCACCTCCAGGGACTATAGAATAGTCGACTAACCAATAAGAATTCATGAGGTTAATTGACTATTCAGTTAACCGTTATTTAACATCCCTACACACGAGGACTAAATTGAGTTTGTACATACAACCTTAATTCTGAGAGATCTCAAATTAAGCATTTGACTTGGCAATCTTAATAATGTTCTTTTGACAATAACACAGTTTATGTATTTCTCTAAATATTGTTCTTGTGGGGCTGAGTTTAATGTTAATGACAACTTCATTGCTGCTTCATTAAATCATTGGCTAAGAATATTGACACACTGCAGTTTGAAAGACCTGATTAAAAAGGAATAACTTCAGATAACTGGAGTTAGTGTAATGTAATCTTTAGTTGCGGAGATGAGGTCTCCTGATTTTTTTGGGGGGGGTGGAGTGGGGCGGGGAAGCATTCATATATAATTGTCATGGGGGTGCATAACTCTGAGTTTTTAAGGTGGTGTTTTCCATTCACAGTGCCCATAAATGAACGTCAGATGGCAGTAATAGAAGCATTCCGCCATGCATGGAAAGGTTATAAAGAGTTTGCCTGGGGACATGATGAGTTGAAGCCTTTGTCCAAATCCTACAGTGAGTGGTTTGGACTTGGACTTACTCTAATTGATGCTTTGGATACCATGTGGATTTTAGGCTTAAAAGAAGGTAATTTCCTTTCTACTTCCTATTTTTCTCTCACCTCAGTACTTTACTGGGTTCTAACAACTGTCATTAAGGCCAACTGATCATTTTATGCTTGATGTCTGAGAGGCAGAATGTTTTATTCCGGTAGTTTTTGGAGATCCTCTGTGTCTCTTGAAGTAATATGTAAGCAGGAATAATTAATTACACTTTGGCTGAGCAAATTTCATTTTGTCCATGGGGAAAATCCAATAATTCCATATGTAGGGAAGGAACACTTTACAAATAACTGCGTCCTGTATAAAAAAGGATTGATGGAATAATTTTGCAGGCTGCATCTATTGATAGATTGGCTTCCTGCTAAAAACTGGAGACTGGATAATTAGGTCTGCCTGGTGTCCATTGCGGTCACCAGGATGCTGGAGGAGCCATTCTAAGTACAAGCCTTGTAAAGTTAGCCTGGAGTCTCTTAGCTTCTGTGTGATCATTAACAAAAATATTCTACATATTGAATGTAGTCAACAAGCCTGAATGTAAACCAGACAATAATTCAGTATTCTATTGGATCTGCAGTGCATAAAAGATAGTGAATAACTTATGTCATTACTGCAAGTGTGTAAGACAGAGTGCACAGAGATCTGGTGACTAAGGCAGTGCTGTTTTTATTCACTTTTCTGACTTCAGCCACACTTTAACCATAATATGTGAGCCACATTTTAATTTGCTTAATTACATATTGTCTAGCAAGATTCCCTCTTCTATTCAGTGAGATACACTTCCTGTCCCAAACATTTGTGTATTGTTTCTGTTCACTGTGTAACAGTTATCCTAATTCAGTCCAGAACTGACTGTGTTTTGGTACTGGGTTTTAAATGTCTCAATTTGATCTTTTGTTTTTAAGTTACATGACTACAGGGAAAAAAAAGTACTTAATCAGAGCATGTAAGTTAGATAAGGAAACAACAAAGTATTTACAAATACTTGAAAATGTCTCCATTGGTGGAATCTGTAGAGACAGCCTTGTAATAACTTCACAAGAAATACAGTTTCACATGCATCAAGATTGGAAGATCAGAGCTGCTGTTAAGGGCACAAGAAATTACAGAAGTCTTCCACAGTTCTATATTTTTCTTAGTTTTTTTGGTTTACTAGGCACATTCATGTACGATTTAAAATCAGATGAAAAACCCTCTTGTTTGTCTCACTGCATGTCTGAGCTCTCTCTCTCTTGATGGAGCACTCTCTTGATGTTCGCTAGGTTGATGGTGCGACTGCTTTCTTATCAAATATTTAAATATGAATTGCGCAGAGCTTTTAAAATAAACCATTAGCTATTTAGATATGTTTAAAATGGACTGCTGTTTGGAAACTTATATTACATTGCAGTTCTCCTTTAAATCACTGCTTCATAATCTGGAAAGTTGTGTTAAGAATGTGCATATCTTTCTCTCATGAGTCTGTGAACATAAAGACTGCTTCTGTAAAAAAATCCTGGATTTCAGTATTGTACTACCTCTTGCTAGACAGTGATATCAAGTCTGTCAGCACAATTTACTGAAATGGAATGTAGAAAATCTATTTTGTCATCCTTATTTAAGGCATGTGTAGTAGAACATATTTGTAAATAGTGATTTTTTTCCCCAAGAGAGAGACAGACCTTGTGAGCTATCTCAGTGGGTCAGTAATATCCAGAAGCCTCAGTGGAAGGGTATTAGTTTCTAACCTTTGTGTTCTGTCTGCAGAAAGATAATTGCATAGATAATCTGCAACATTTTAAAGAAACACCTTTGTTTTCCCATGTACAAGTTACAGGTAGTCCTAGATGCCTGTTGTTCTGAATACCTAGAGATGTTGTCTTTAAAATATTAGCATAGGAGTCAACAGACAGTTGTTAAATTCCAAGCTCTGCCAAGTATTTCCTGTGTGACCTTGGACATGCCACTTAATCCATCTATAGCTCAGTGCCCAATGTGAAAACTTCTTCATAAGGCTGTTACAAGAATAGTCATTAATGACGGTGAAGTAATGCGGAGATATATAAATATATAGATAGTATGTTGACAGGCAGTAGCTTTAATTTCAGTAGCCTCAACTAAAATCTAAAGTCTTACTGTGAAAGTGTGCCTGATTGCATGGCTAAGAAAATGCATGGTAATAGACCTCAGCCTTATATTGAAAGAGGTGGGTTATTGGGATACCAGGCTAATTCCCTTTTGCATCATTTTAATAAAGAAGAAATGTGGTTTTACAAGACCTGCTAAACATGTAATTTCTCTAAGTACTTGTCTCCTTGCACATCCCCTTGTTGCTGTATTGCTTAGGAATTAAACTGATGCCATGTTTAACTTCTCTTGGTGTCTATGCTTCAGTGTATTTGTAACTTCTTCAGCTTGCCCCTTAAAAATACAGGTTCCTTTCGATAGACGTAATAACAAGCAGGGCAATTTGACATACTAACTCTTTTTTAATCTGGTCATTTGAAATTGCTGTTATAACTACAGCATCACGTCTCAAAGGGATAGCTGTGTTAGTCTGTATCTGTAAAAACAAGGAGTCCTGTGGCACTTCAAAGACTAGGGATGTGAATGGCTAACCAGGTCCCCAGTAAGCATCACCCTTAATGGTTAACTGTTACCCGGAAGAGCCTTCCATCTGCCGAGGGTTGCTCCAGCCTGGCAGGGCTGTTGGCTCCCTGCTGGCTGGGAGCCGGCAGGCTTGTGTTGGGCAGAAGTGGCAGCGGGCTGGGAGCTGGCAATTTTCCTCTCCCCTGCATACAAAGCTGCCACTTCTCAGCACACCCCTCTCTGCCCACCACTGTTCAATCAGTTAAACTCAATGTTTAACTGGTTAACTAATTAAATGGGATTTTACATCCCTATTAAAGACTAACAGATTTATTTGGGAATAACCTTTCATGGGTAAAAACCATTTCATCAGATGTATTGGCTTCAGCATCACATTAAGTGTATTTTACCCATGAAAGCTTATGTCCAGATAAATCTATTAGTTGTTAAAGTTCCACAGGACTCCTTGTTATAATTATAATGTGTTTTCTGCAACAGTCATTCCCTTTTGTGCCTTGCAGAGTTTGAAGAAGCAAGGAAATGGGTGGCCACTGACTTATTGTTTGATAAGAATGTGGATGTGAACCTCTTTGAGAGTACAATTCGTATTCTGGGGGGTTTGCTGAGTACCTACCACTTATCTGGAGATAGCCTCTTCCTGGAAAAAGCTGTAAGTGATTGAGTCTCGTGGTCCCAGACAGCATGTGTGTCTTGTGTTGGGTAAAGTGGCAGAAAGATTTATCAGAAAATAATCTGCTGCATTTTTCTACTGTATTTCCTAGGGGCTTCTTGAATGTTTCTCTCATCTTTGCCTTCCTTGTGTCGACATAGCTTGAATATCTTAGGGTTCCATTTTTTAAGGAGAATTTCACTTAATTCTTAATGTAAAGACTAAGATGATACATATAAGGATTTGTATCATTTTTATCTAGATAATTTTTTATGGGGAGAAAATCATAGTCAATGAATGAAGTGATTCTGTTCTGATTCCCAGTCTTGGGAAATACTGTGGTATTCTCCTGCCCTCTCCCAATGCAGGGATATATAGGCACTGTACTCACATTAAGTATAATCCCATAATCTCATATTGAAAACCTGTTACAGGCGATGTGCAGACTGAACTATAGTGTACCATGGTGGGAACTAGATAGAAGCTGTATGCCAATTACTGTGAAGAAACCTAGTGATTTATCTTAATATTTGCCTTTGCTTCTCAGAAATGGTCTAAAACTAGGCTGCATTTCTGTTTTCTGAGAGAAATAAAGAACTTCTTTGCCATGCTCTTGGTTTCTCTTTAGAAAGACATTGGGAGCAGGCTTATGCCAGCATTCAACACACCGTCCAAGATACCATACTCAGATGTAAACATTGGCCGAGGCACTGCTCACCCACCCCGTTGGACATCTGACAGCACCGTGGCAGAGGTGACCAGTATTCAGCTGGAGTTCAGAGAGCTCTCTCGTCTCACTGGGGATGAGAAATTCCAGGTACAGGAGAACCAGTTGTCGTCTTCTCTTCCTCTCTCCATCACCACCTCTCAGGCTCCACCTCATTATTGCAGAGGCTCCCCTACATTCTGTATCCTTGACTCCTTCCATTCTTCTAAAAGACATCAAAAATAAGCCTCTGTGGCAGCTGGAACAGATTTCACTGGGTTGATAAAAGTAAATGCCACTGCATTGCTGATCCACCTCCTACCAAATACCATCTCTAAAAGATCTGATTTGGAACTATTTTATGCCTAACACATCACTATTTTTGAACAGTCGCACCGCTTTTCAGTTTACTGGTGAATTCCTGGTTCTTCTAGTCTCTCAGCTAAAGAGCGCTAAATGACATCAAATGGGAAGCGGCTTAGGGGGAAAGAGTCCATTACTTTCACAATTATTTTCTTAAAGTAAATACCACACTGCCATAGTAGGAAGAATAATTGCTCTTTTCATCAGAAGGATTTACAAGATAAATCTTTGCTTTTGATGTTCTTCAGACTAGTTTACCTGTGTACAAAATTAAACTGCATAGAACTGCCTTGTATTTAAATTCTGTAGGAAGTGCTTTGATATCCCTACATTAATGCTAGTGTTGAAAGCAACTGAATTTCCTTCATTACCGGTAGGGTTCTTATCATATTCTCATATTACTCATATGGTGTGAAGGCTGTGTCTGGGAGAAAATAAGCCAAAGTACTAGTAATTTCAAAGGCAGTGGGAGGTGTATTCTGTTTGGGGTTGTTGTACACTGTCCCAGGTCAGTTTATACATAAGGTTCTACTTCAGCTGCAATAATGTGGTAGTTGTAGATCCCGCATTCGCAGGTTTTGATTTTTAATAAGCTTACTTTGTATTGTCCACAGTGTTGTGTACTTTTTGAGTATGCAATGTCTATAAAATGTAAAAGCCTAAAATGATTGGACTTGATTTCTACAGCAACAGTGTTTAAGATTTTCAGTCTTCTGAATTTTATATCATATCAGTCATTTTTTAAAAAAAGAATGTAATACAGTTGAAGCAAAAAATTATAAAAAAATTGGTTATAAAAAATAGCCGACATAACATAATACTTGAATGTTTATATTGTGCCTGCAATTTTTTCTTAAACAAATAGATGTGATTTTGACTTTTCCAAATTATCACTATTAATGAAGGTCCACGATTACTTTTCTGGATTTTTTTCCACATCTTGTCCACAACTCCACTACATCATCTCATAATTCAAGTAGGGCCGTATTCATACAGTTATTTACAGGAATTAAAATTGTACATTATGCACATTAGCTAAAACAGGCAAAATACAGCCTGCAGACTGGATGCAGCCGATGGCCCAGCAGTGAACCCCAGGCAGGTTCCCTGTCTGCCCTGCCCTTGCATGCTACTCATAGCAACCAGCTGCAGGGGCCAGGTGTTAACCTGTGGTGCAAGCTGGGGTGAGGGTGGGAGGTTTTGCACACTGCCCCCACCCTCGGCATAGTCTTGTAGTTCCCATTGGCAGAGCAGGGTGTGCAGATTACCCTCACCTCCCCCCCCCATACACACACATTTGCAGTGCTGCAGCTGGGCATTGCTAGGCTCCTCCCAACCCTCTGCCCACCCTGCTGCACTCCTACCCCATGTAACCCAAACCCTCTGCATCCCTGCTCCTGCATCCCAATCACCTGCTCTAGGTCACAACCCACATCCCTGCATCCCCTCCTATACCCCTTCTCCAGGTCATAATCCTCTCCTGTACCCAAACCCCCTTACCAGATCCTGCACCTTGTCCTCTGTCCCAGGACAGAATCCCCACCCAGACCCTGCACCCCTTGTATATGCCCTCCTCTACGTCAGACTCCTCTCCTGCACCCTTACCCCCTCCTGGACCGTGCACCCCATTCCTTTACCCTGAGCTCCCTTCTGCACCCAACCTCCATCCCAGACCCCATACATCCTCCATTAACATCATGGAGGAGTGCAGTTCTTGACCACTTATAAATTCTTGCAGTGGTCCTCCCATCAGAAATTATTGCCCATCCCTGTCCTTCGCTATAACTTGTGTCGTGAAAATCTTAGTTAAAAAAAAAAAAGTTGGCATCATTGCCAACTTAAGTTGAGCTACAGTATTTATCAAAAATATTTGAGCTTCTCTGACCTCAAAACAGACACCGTTAGAGGTATTGCAGGCCACTTAATCGAATGTTAGTGTTAACCTACTCTTCTGTCAGTTGGTATTTGAATCTGAGGCGAAGTCTATACTAGATCCAGAAGGTCGACTTATTTACATAGAAAATCCAGCTTTGTGAATAACGTAGCTGGAGTAGACATACCTTAAGCCGAGCTTGTCTCCACAATGGGAGGTTGATGGGAGCAAACATTCCCATCAGCTTCCCTTACTCATCACAAGTAGTAGGAGTACCATTGTCGACCAGGGGGCACCCTCAGTGTATGATTTAACCAGTTCTTATTACACCTGCTAAGTCAAATGCTAGAAGAAATAATCTCCAGTGCAGAAAGTGAAGATGTGTCCTGACTTCTAAACTATCTGGATTCACCAACATCACTGTCTCTAGCTTCTTAACAAATCTTCCAAACTATCGTATTTGCTGTCGTTTCTCGGAAGCTATAAGCAGCCACTGTATTGGAAAAAGGAAAAATCGCACAACGGCTGACTCCTGTTGGCCATTGAAGAAACATTGAGCTGTGTACTGGCATTCTCATTCAATGTGTGTTTTATCCATTTATTTGCTGTAGAAAGCAGCAGACGCGGTGATGAAGCATGTACACTCCCTCTCCGGGAAGAATGATGGGCTCGTGCCCATGTTCATAAATACCAACAGTGGGCAGTTCACTCACCTTGGTGTCTACACTCTGGGAGCCAGAGCCGACAGCTACTATGAGTATTTGCTCAAACAATGGATCCAGGGTGGGAAGAAAGAAAATGAGTAAGTTCTCCTCACTTCCTGTATCTGTTTAAGAATGATGTAAGTTATAAGACATGGTACCCTACTTAGCAGTTTAAAAGAAAAAGTATCTAATGCAGACTCTGATGTGAGCATATTTGAGTAGGTTTAAAACAAAAACCAAAAAAACCCAAGCTAGGTCAGCAGACCTGTTAGTAACTGCCTAGCAATGTGGGGATGAGATGTCAGCTTGTAACTCTGCTTCCCCTCCTACCTAGGGTGTTGAAGGTTGTGATTATTACAGATGAGGGAGGGATTTAAAACCATTTGCAGCAGGTTCTGTTGTGCAAATAAAGTTTCCTTGCACTGTAGGAAATACCACTTATTCTTTCTCTCCAAAGCTGTCCGGCATTTTGCAGGCTCTGAGAGAAGGGCCAGTAAAAAACCTGCTGGAGGGACAGGCACCACATCCATGATTGTCCCTTTTTTAGTCCAGTTACAGGTCTGATATTTGACTCATGTGCCTTGGATTCTAGTATGTTTCTCCTATGTGGCCTGAATAACTGGGAAGCAGCTTGTTCTGGGATGAGGGGATTGGAAGGGTTTGTGGGACTAGGAAGATGGTGTTTTGTGTGAGCCTCTTTCCCACACCCTCTAGGACAAGTGTTCTCAAACTTCATTGCACTGTGATCCCCTTCTCATAACAAAAATTATGACACTGAGGCCTAAGCACACCTGAGCCTCTCCAGCCTAAGTGAGGCGCCCAAAGCTCAAGGGGCTTCAGCCCCATGCAGGGGGCCTATAACCTGTGCTCCACCATGCAGGGCTGAGGCCCTTTGGCTTCTGCTTCAGCCCTGTGCAGTGGGGCTCAGGTTTCTGCCCTGGGCTCCAGCAAGTCTATCAGTTCTGGTGACCCCGTTAAAATGGGGTTGTGACCTAGTTTTGAGTCCCGACTCATAGTTTGAAAACGCCACTGCTCTAGAGGAGCTCCCTGCAAGATAATGGTGAGGAATGGGAAACTTGTGTGACTCCTGCCAGTGCAGTTACAGTTGTGTAGCTATAGAACTTCTGTCTCGATTGGTTGTGAATCCAGTATCTTTCACAAGAATTACCATTCACTGACTCCTTTGCTTTTAAAATTGTTTTAATTAGCAGAAATTCTCAGAAATCAGTATATATTCAAGAGCTTTTCTCCTAATCACCCTTGAAAGACGCCACCATTGCTTAGCTATACTGCAGATACATGCTAGATGCATTTTGTATAAACAGGATTACTTGGATTTTTCTTAAATGTTTTATATTTGACTAAAGTTAAGGAAATCAAATTGAAAGTTTCTGCCCTCCAAAGTGTGGCCTTTGAGATGCATAAACTATATCTAAAGTAGAGTTGGATAAATGTACTTTTTAAAATGTGTATGTTGGGATCAACTAGGAACGGTTTTAATTCACAGACTGTTGGAAGATTACATGAAAGCTATAGAAGGGGTGAAAAAGCATCTGCTTCGGAAATCACAACCCAAGAAGCTTACTTTTGTAGGTGAACTAGCACACGGCCATTTCAGTGCCAAGATGGTAAGCACTTGAACCCAAATTGTTTTAAATGGCTCTTATGAATACTGTTGTGTTCTCCCTCAGCTGTCTGCAGTTCCATAGGGGAGATCTTGAATACAGTAGTTAAATACATAGTTATTTGATCAAATGTGTAGTCTGTGTGTACAGACCAAAGGTTTTGATAGTGGCTGCTGGAAGATCCAAAAATTGAAAGGTGAAAACTGGCCAGGGATCCTTGTAATCTGCAGATACCTTGTACATTTAGATATTGCCTCTGAAGGGTGGTGATGGTCTTTCTTTCTTTCTTTCTTTTTTTTTTTTATGGGCAGGTAGCATTCTTTTAAACCAAGATACTGGGTTCAGGTGTGACTGTAGTGATAGCATTTAGTAGCTAGGTTACAGGTAACAGTCCCTGCTGTGGTCAGAGGCCCTTTAGGTTTTTATTTGCTGATCTGAATCTCCCTATGAGTTTCCACTTGTGCTTCTCCAGTCGTAAACACATTCAGTGCAATCATTTGTTACATCACTTCAGCATCTGAAACAGAATGAGATCATGCCTGTTTTGTGTACTATTCACTTTTTCTACAATGGAAAATACATGAACTAGTATTCTAGTCAGTAATTGGTACATGAGTGGAAGTCAGGAGATTCGGAGTTCTGTTATTGACTCTGCTACTAATGTGCTGTGTGACCACCATCTCTTATTTCCTCTAATTTTAGGTGGCAAATATTGGATGCAGGAATTGGTGAATTTCTGTTCCTGTGTTATACCAGAAGTCAGATTATCAGAATGGCTTTAAAATGATGAACTAACACTCCTTTTCAAAAGCATTTTGAGTGCTTTCTGTATAAGATATTATATAAATTGACAAATATTTAAGCAGTGAATTGCTAATGTATGTGTAAATCTGCACTCTTAAAACTGCATCTGAGTATATTTAATGCAGTCCCTGCAGGGCCGAGACTTTTGCAGAATTTCATTTGTCATCTCTGCTTGAAGGGTCTGGCTGAAACTAGGGATGTTAAGGACGAGTCGACTATCCAGTAAGCAAATGCATCAACTATTCGAGTAATCAGTTACATGCTACTTAACATCCTTAACTGAAATCTCACCATACCTGATGAGTTGGAAAGGTGTTAATGTTGTCCCTTTACACTGTTACTGCCAATATTGATCAGTGCCTGTTGAATTAGGGAGCTTGAGAGTTTTGTGCAGAGGTTCTCTGGGAGCCTTGTTAGCACAGACTTATCCACTGAGAGATTGGCAGGTGTGGTGATAGGTGTCTAATCACCTCTTTAGAATGGTAGTAAAACTCCACATTTAATCTAAGTCCTGTTATTCACAGTATTAGCCTTACTAGAAGAGACTGTTAATCTTCTTAACTGAATAGCAGTGGGGGCGAGCACTGAGAATGCTACATGACACAGGGTCCCAACTTGTTCATGTGCTGACTTTGTTGACTATTAAGTTATTGTAACATTTCATAGTATTCTTGGAACATAACCACACATAACTTAGTTGCCTTAGTGTTGCACACTCCTTGAGGTAATATCTCTCTCTTCTGTTCCTTGATCAAATAACTGAATAATAAAGTTGCATTGTGTAGGATTCATGAAGGGAAGTTCCTTGTAACGCTTTTGCTCCTACTGCTGCCGCTGCACAGGAAGGAAATCCAGTGTCGTTCTTGGAAAGTTGGTTGTATACAGAGCCATACTGAGGATACCTGACTTAAGGTATCAGGTGTTTCTATCACTTATATGGATAATACAAATTTTAGTGTTAGCAAGGAGATTCAACTTTATCCTGAACTCTGTTATATTAATCTTATCATATCAGCTGTGCTCTGACTAATCTACTTTTAAACTTCAGATACTTCCCCAAAACCTGTTACCCTTGGTTTCTGTGGGTAATTTCTTTTTTTGCCTTTTATTTCAGTCTGTTTCAAAATGAGAGCTCTTAAATTTGTTTTCTGTTCATAGTTTTTATCTTAACCCTCATCCTTCTCTTCCCTATCATATTTTACTACTTTTTATGTTTGAATAATTTAGCTTTTAAGCTCTCTGGGCCACTTTAAATAAATGTTTAAAAGAATCATCTCCTTAGTGCACCTTGCAAAGTTAGGGTGCTACATAAATATTAGAGAAGCTGAGTTTGCATTTTTTCAAATTGATGCTTTCTGAGAGAACTTTCTTTCTGAGGAACTTTCTTAACATTCCTGGGGTGGGAAGAACACCTCAACAGTCCAGCACTCTGGCATTTAATTTCAAAAGGGGGAATTACACAAAAATGAGGAGGTTAGTTAAACGGAAATTAAAAGGCACGATGACTAGAGCCAAATTCCTGCAAGCTGCATGGAAACTTTTTAAAGACACCATAATAGAGGCCCAACTTAAATGTATACCCCAAATTAAAAAACATAGCAAGAGATCTAAAAAAGAGTCACCGTGGCTTAACCACCATGTAAAAGAAGCAGTGAGGGACAAAAAGGCATCTTTTAAGAAGTGGAACATAAGAACGGCCATAATGGGTCAGACCAAAGGTCCATCTAGCCCAGTAGCCTGTCCGCCGACAGTGGCCAGCACCAGGTGCCCCAGAGAGGGTGGACCGAAGACAATGATCAAGCGATTGTCTCTTGCCATCCCTCTCCAGCCTCTGACAAACAGTATGGCCATTCTTTGGTCTGACCCAGTATGGCCATTCTTATGTTCTTATGTTAAATGTTGCTTGAATTCTTTTTAAAATGGATTTTTTTGTTCCCCTCTTTATTTAATTTTAAAGGTCTTTCAGTTTCTCCGTGCTAATTGGCAGTACAGGATAACAGAAACTGACTTCATGTAAAGTGTTATGAAATACACCAGGCTAGCAATCTGAACAAGATGAGACTTTTTCCCACAGTCTTCTGGTTTTAGTAATTTAAGGTGGTACAAGTATCAATAGTAGCTACAAGATCTTGTGATTCCAAGTTGATAAAGTGTCCTTTAGTAATGCACCATGCTCCTGTCATGTTACATTTTTCCTTAACAAATAACTGTGGCCTTTAAGTAACACAATATGCTTTTTGTACTGATACAGGGTAGTGAAAATTCTTCTTTGTTTCAGTACTTCTCACAGCAGGCTGTGCTTTGTCTTATAGGATCATCTAGTTTGCTTCTTGCCTGGGACGTTGGCTCTTGGAGCTCATAATGGTCTAACTGCTGATCACATGGAGCTGGCCAAAGCCCTCATAGAGACTTGTTACCAGATGTATGCTCAGGTAGAGACAGGCCTGAGCCCAGAGATTGTGCACTTCAATCTCCATGCACAAAAGGACCACAAGGATGTGGAGATCAAGGTAAAGAGCTCTGAGTATTGCTATAAATTGACCACTGTATAACTCTTGCTTTGGATAACTCTGTACATATCAGATTGTTTCTGTGAAAATCCCTTTAGAATCGTCTACACCTGGAGAAGGATGTTCTTTGTTTTGATGGGTAAACTTTTTCTGTCTCTTCTCATGCAAACACTCCTAGGCTTTACCTTTTTTAATGATCTCTTAACAGCCACAAGCTGAGTTGCATATAATTGTTTGAAGCACACATTGAGAGAGTCAAGTCCAGCTGCCTGTGTTCAGGCAGGACTTAGTAAAACCAACAGGTGTTTGTTCAAATGTTCTTGAAGATCTCCCGTGTTGGGAATTCCACAACCTCCCTTGGAAGCTTATTCTATAGCTTAGTGACAGTTATAGCTAAAAAGT
Source organism: Pelodiscus sinensis (assembly GCF_052426305.1). NCBI lineage: Eukaryota > Metazoa > Chordata > Testudines > Trionychidae > Pelodiscus > Pelodiscus sinensis. The sequence continues at coordinate 2,065,002 of NC_143074.1, read as the reverse complement.
TTCTTCTAATATGTGACCTAAATCTCCCTTGCTGCGGATTAAACCCATTATTGCTTGTCCTACCTTCAATGGACATGGAGAGCAATTGACCACTATTCTCTGACAGCCTTGCCTAAGACTTTTCTTAAGACTAAACCCTCTCATGTCCAGGTTTTAAACTTTTCCTTATAGGCCACATTTTCTAAACCTTTTATTGTTTGTTGCTCTTCTCCGGACACATTCTCAAGTTATCCACATTTTTCCTAAAGTGAGGCACTGAGAATTGGACACACTACTCCACCTGAGGCCTCTCCTGCACTGAGTGGGACAGTTACCGCCCATCTCTTACATAAGCCTTTTTTTTTTCCAAACTGCATCATACTGATAAGTATTCAATTTGTGATTCCCTAGTACCCCTGGATCCCTTTCAGAAGTATTACTACCTAGCCAGTTATTTCCCCATTTTGTCGTAATTATCAAAGAAGCTATAAGATTCAAACTAGTATTGCTCTCTGCCAATGTATCCTGCTCCAAGACTGAATTATGATCTTTACTGTTTTGCAGCCGGCAGATAGACACAACCTGCTGCGACCTGAAACTGTGGAAAGCCTGTTCTACCTGTACAGATTCACTGGAGATAAGAAATACCAAGACTGGGGCTGGGAGATCTTGCAGAACTTCAATAAATATACACTGGTAAGACCAGCCTAGTGAGCAGTAATTGCCTCAGGAGTGTATCTAAGCAATGTATTCTGCCATATAGGGGCTTTCAGCAAAGCTCAAATAGCTCGCTGTCCAAGCATCATAAAAAATTCGAATAGGTAAAACTAAGCATCAAGAGCTAGACAGAGTATTACAATATTGACTGTGCCTGGAAGTCTGTGTACTTCAGCTTATGCGTTTAGTACTTAGCACATTAAGGAAAAGGACTTTTCATCATATTGATAAAAGCTGTGTATTAAGAGGATTATGATGAGTAATTATTTTTAAATTGTGGAATGGAGCTGTCAGCAGGACAAAAACGCTGACCCATATCCAGAAAGTTTTGTTTTGTTTTCAAGTGGGTCTCAGTATTACCTTGAGAAATTTCAGATATAGTTTCTAATGTTGTGCTTAAAAGAAGCACCTGGGATCTTTTTCAGAGGGATAAGGCAACACACCACATTTATTGAACATACATAGATCAATCAATATTTATCATATGCGTATGGTACATTACATTCATGCACTCTCTCACACAAGCACACTCCATCTTGTTGTTACCAAAAGTTGCTCCCCCTAACTGCACTGGCCAGGTGAGTTAGATAGGGGAGGGGTGGAGCCGGGCTTCTGCCGATCCGGATCGATGCTCCCATGTTGACAAGACGAAAACCCGGGGTCCCTCTGCAAGATGCCTCCTATTTATCCCTCTCATGGAGTCAATTAGTCATCACCTTGCCTTTCTTAATGCTGCTTCAAAGAGAGTTCTTCCAAGGGCAGGCACTTGCTGCTTGACTCACAAGGCATCTGTATGTCCAGTCTTCTTAATGAGCTCACTTTACAGGTATTGTCTTGGATCTGGGGGCTCCCAGACCTTCTCCACCCTGGCAACTGCTGCTGGAGGTGCTCACTTTTCATTCTCCATTCACACCTCATTCATTTCAACAGGACAATCAAGGAAAGGGGAGAGCTCAAAAGACATTTTTTTTTCTTAATACAAAGTTATAGGCGAAATGTTACAGAGATTCTATAAGAACACTTAACAAAGATCTATCTAAAAGGACAAGATCTTAATACAAAGTTGTATATGAGTGATAATATTACAGGGATTTATCCACACTAAGAGCTAGGATTTCTTAATGCAAAATGCCAACACCTTCCTGGTAACTCTCTGACTCCAAAGCATCAATTGCTCTAACTGCCAAGATACATTAATAGATACTTGTGCATATGGCCCCATTGTCTGTTAAATCAGGAGTTCTCAACCTTTATCTTACTGAGGACCCCCCCCCCCCCCCCGCATACAATAAAAACTCTGGGGCCCAGCAGGGGGAAGGGAAGGGAGATGGGGCTCCAGCCACAGTTATAGGTGGCCCTCTCGCATAGGTGTAGTTTGACTTCTGTTTTAGGAGGGCAGGGCCCAGTGGGGTTGGGCCAGCTCCACACAGCAGGATCCAAGGAGGGAGCCCCCTTTCCACCACCTGTCTCATCTCAGCAGGCCTCCTATTCTGTCTGGACTGGACGGGGTGGAGTTAACCACAAATGATCACTCAAAGGAGGGGGGGGACTCAGCTCTAAAAGTATGAAAACCACTTGGGGGCTGGGAGGGGAGTAGGTGGGGGCTGGGAGGGGAATAGGTGGGGGCTGGGAGGGGAGTAGCTTTGCAGTCTCTGCTCCCTGAGGGCTCTGCCAGCCCCAGAGCTGGGTCCCCTTGCCCAGGTGGCTCTTACCTTCTGTGTGAGCAAAGGGGGCTGGGAGCTTAGGAGCAACTGCAACCCTGGGCAACAGGAGAAGGAGATGGGGACATGCTGTGGCTGTCCTCTC